>NW_022986948.1:600000-1068734 GCF_010093935.1 Zasmidium cellare ATCC 36951 | reverse complement strand
CACTTGTCGAATTGAAAGAGGAGAGTGGATGTGCCAGAGTCCCAGTTGTCGAAGAGAGAGGTCTGTCGAGAGACCGTGACGTCGAACAGAAAGGCTCTCCAAGATCCTGCACCGTCGAAGAGTAAGGCCTGTCGACAGACCGTGCCGTCGAACAGCAAGCCTCTCCGAGACCCTACACCGTCGAAGAGTAGGGCGGGTGTCAATGAGAGTCGCCGAGTGTGTTGAAAGGTATGCTGCTAGTGTTGGAGGTGTCGATGGTCGAATGCAGAAGCTCAAATGCCGCAAATGAAAACTTGTGTGTTTGGTGGTTGTTGTAAGGTGGACGAAGAGTTTTGAATTTGGAGTCGATCTCAGATGCAAAATCAGCGGCTGCATGTGATGAACTCTATGGAAGCGCTCCATGTGACAGTCTCACTTCACTGCCTCACTGTTAGCGCCAAAAGCTCGTCGCGTCTTGTGAGCAGGAAGCATGTGAAAGCCGATCGAAAAGGGACAAATTTGTCCTAAACGAGCAATGAGGATGAGGTGTTGACATAAGTGGGCATGGTGCCAACAACGAAAGAATGCTCCTAAAAAACATCAGACATATGATTGTGCTTTCAAAGTTGCAGATATTTGCCGTCAACTCCGCTCGGTTCGTTTCGTCCAGGTCATCACAATGTACATCATATATATATCCTCTTGCTCCAGCAAATGACAGAGATTGGGAATGTAGATTCCAAAGTAGCACATAACCAGACTCTCCGTGCCACCATGGCTTCTCAATTAGCAACACCAATACTGTGGTTATGCATGGAAGCCTGCATATTCTCTGCGATCAAAGTTCATCAGCCAAGTCTCCGCCCCATTACACGGTTACCACATACCCATAGCAGACTGCATATTCTTCTGCGCATTGATAGCATCATCCAGCTGCGTCTCAAACGTAGCCATCCCATTCGTCTTCATGCCCGGACTGACAAGCGGGCTCTGGTTCCCGCTGCCCAAGTTGGAGTGACTCCTAGACCTGGAGTCGTACCTCGGAGCAGACCTCGCCGCGGGAGCCGTGACCGCCGAAGCGATCGAATGCTGGCTGGTGCCAGACCACGCGCGCGAGAGCTTTGGTCGAGCCCATTCTGACCATGATCGCTTGGGGGCGATTTCGAGGTTGCCTTCGATGCGGGTCTTGCTGGCGACGTCGATGCCTTTGTCGCCTTTCTTCCAGTCGATGGGGCAGCCTTCGCCGAACTCGTCTTTGAAGATGAGGGCGTCGAGGACGCGTTTGGCTTCTTCGACGCTGCGGCCGACGTCCGCGTCGTTGACGGTGATGTTACGGACGTTGCCTTTTGGATCGATGATGAAGAGTGCTCGCTGGGCGACGCCTTCTTCTTCAATCAGGACGCCGTAGTCACGGCTGAGTTTGTGGTTGGTGTCGCTGATAAGTGGGACGTGGACTCCACCGAGGCCTCCTTCCATGTCCGATGTTGCATTCCAGGCTCTGAGGCTGTGCTCGTTGTCGGTGCTTGCGAAGACTACGGCGCAAGCGCGGCTATAGAGGAACTCTTCGAGTCTGGCACTGAATGCTTTGATCTCGGTTGGGCAGACGAAGGACCAGGCCTTGGGTAAGAAGACGAGGATGAGCCAGTGGCTTGCTTCGGAGTATGAAGAAAGCGAGACAGCTGTAGGAGAGCGTCAGTCACCGGTGCAAATAACAGTCTGGGGGCGAGCTATTGTCGTACTCTTGAATCTTCCATCCACCACTGCTGTGCACTCGAAATCGGGCGCTGGTTTGCCGACTTGGACCTTGCCCATAGTCGCCATGTTCTGTGTATAGACAAGAGCTGTTCACGGTTTTCGACAAGTCCGTCCAAACGTCAGAATGTAGGTTGGCTGCAAGTTATAGTGTCTTTCCACCAGACTCCACCGTCACGAAAACGAGAATATGTACTTGACCCATCGAATAGCCTAGATTTCGTCACAGGAGAATGGTGGTGTGGAGGCCACTTTCCGCAAGCAGTCCTTTTGCCACACATACCATTTACGGGGAACGTCTAGCCATTGGAAGTCTCCAGCTATGTGCAAGCCCCTGAACAATGGTCTTTGTACTGGAGTCCGGGGTAGGAATGGCTTCAGCACAAAGGCACTTCATCCCGAGATCCTCCGACCTGCTAATGATCTCTGGCATTACGATGAGATCTGTGTACAACCTGAGGTCCAATTGACCAATATGCTGGGTCCGGGCAGGTTGGGTCATTGACAAGGAGGCATGGCCTGCTGGGCTTGAAAGGATCAAGTGAGGACGTATAGAGCGATTCGATCAGCTTTTCCGTTCACTCTCCAGCTTGTGCTCGAGCAGTTCACGCTTCGCAATCGCAACCATGTGAATTCATGTCGCTTTTGCTTCGGCCGGGCGCTTGAAAAGGAGAGGCGGGTGTCGAGCAGTCTGGACGCGTCTGCAGCATGCAGTATTTTGAGACTGGATTCCCATAGACTGCCTTGCACTGACACATGTCTCGGGCGGCTTCACGGGCATTTCGAGTCCCACGGTAGGTGATGCTATGTTTGTGAAGACGGAGGAAGAGAGATGTGGTCTCGGAAGAAGATAACGCTTCGGCTTCGGCAGTGGGGCAAAACGCTCGCGCTGCCAGCCACGTTCTTGCCCGCCACCGAATTCCAGAGCCATGAAAAAGATCGGGGCAGCCTCGACATCTCCCTGCGAACCCACGTTCCCTCTCCCCGTTCGTTGCTGCGAATCTTGATTTTGTACATATCGCGTTGTTGCTTCCGCCGGGGTCAATTGGAGCGCCAGGATCCACGAGGCGCAAAGCTGTCGCAGACGTGCAGCGAAACCTGGCGAAAGCTTCCTAGCCTGCTGCAGTCCACGCAAGAACATCACCATCCTCGATCCCCCGACTCCGAGCTCACTGCCTCCTCGCACCTTCGTTTCTGTGGTCGCGTAACACCGGCGACGACATCCATCCAGCAATCGCGCTACAACTCCCCATCAGCATCGAATACCTCGCGCCGAGACTGTCGACCGAGCTCCAGCTTCACTTCCAGCCTTAGTCGAGCAACCCGCGAACAGCTATGGCGATCTCAGGTTTCCTCTTCGTCTCATGGCGGATATGGGAGATCGTCACACTCATCCCCATCGTGGGTATGCTGGCCTGGTTCGTCAATGGCTACGTCGACAGCAACTCCCTCACACCCACGTACATCTTGGTGCTGTTCATAGTATCAGTACTAGCACTGGCCTGGGCGTTCTTCACGACGATTAGCTATTTTCGTGCAAGACACGATGCGCTCTTCGTCGCCCTGGTCGATCTGGCATTCGTTGGGGCGCTCATTGCTGGTGTGGTGGTCATGCGATTCATCGCTGGGGCCAACTGCTCCAACTTCGAGGCATACATCAACTTCGACGGGGTTCGCGGTAACTCGAGCTGGGCTTTCCATCTCAACAAGGGCTGTGCGATGCTCAAGGCCAGCTTTGCCTTTGGCATTATCAACATCATCAACTTCTTCGTGACTTTTGTACGTTACCAAAAAGCTCAACGACCGTGAATACCTGCTGACGAATATCATAGCTCCTCGCACTCCTCGTTCATCATCACCACCGCAACGACGACCGAGTCGTAGTCAAGCGCGAATACCACACATCAAGACACAGCCACCGTCGTTCAGCCAGTCGAGACTACAGCCGCAGGAGTCGCGACGACTACAGGCCGAGAAGTGGAAGAGGAAGCACGCATCGGTCGAGCAGTCGACGACAATACTACGTATGAGCAATGAAGTCACGAGATTAGAAGAAATCAGCGATGGGCGTTTGAGGAACTGGGAAAGTGCATAAGGGAACAAGGACACCAGACTGTTCATACTGGACATAAGGCACACGAAGCAATGAGTTCAGGGTTACGGATTCACGAATGTTGTATCGTGCACATAATGCAATTGAATACGTGAGCATGCGAAGCTATCGGAAATGTCTCTCATGTCTCATCCGTCGTTCTGATTGGAAGTCCTATGGGACAGTCGTTCCTTGAGAGGCCAGCTTTGAGCAATGGTCTCTGGGGGTTTTGCGCAGCTCGTCAACCCATCTGACCAGGCCCGATTACTGCTGCAATGATTCACTTCTCCCTCCTGCAAGGCATCTTCTCTCAAACAATGCAGTACTTCAAGGCCGGGGCGAGTCATATTGTTTCCTGTCCGTCGACAAGTCGTCTCTCGTCCCGTCCAGACATACTACAACCACGTAAGTTCCTTGTCCGTACTTCCATCGATCACATCAATCATCTCTGGTGTCTTTCCGGTCAATGTCGAGCTTAAGAAAGTGCCGTCATCTGAAAGTGGAGCTCGGATCACCCGTTCACGCGGATCGAGCCGCTGTTTATCTGTTGACACGGCAACCGCGCCGACCAGGATGAGATCACTCCAAGCACAGGCAATCATCTCGCCAATCTTCCACTTGCCAACGACATCCTTGGACAACTCCCAGCGCACTGACGAGCCTACCCCAAAACCACAATCATGGCTCGCCGCAGCACTCGTCTGAGCAGCCGCAACTCCAGCACGCCTGGGCCCAAGCGCGTCTCGCTGTCCCACGATGCTCCCACACACCGCACTCCGAAGACCGTTCCAGCTAAGCTGGCCTCCCTCGACGAAGGTGACGAGATGCCCGGTGCTTTTCCACAGTCCGCCTCGCCCTCATCGCGTCCAGCAAAGATGAAGAAGCTTGACGCTGCGACTCCGACCCACGCGACGCCCATCAAGCCGACTGAAGAAGTCATGCACCCGCAGCTCCACCATCAGACCACCGCAAAGCCGCGTGACGAGGCCCGCCATTTGGGCTTCTCCAACATGGCTCCCAACACCGAGCCAGCAAAGCAGTCGAGCAAGATCGCCACTCTCCAAGGCACCCCAAGTAGAGCTCGGGACTTGGAGAGCGACGTCAAGTCTCCCAGCTTCCAGTTCACCTTCCACCGGGAGCACTCGCTGGAGCTGAGCCCAGAGGCAAAGAAGCTGATGCACGAGAAGAGAGAAGAGGCGGCTAGAATTCGAGAACAGATGATTGCCAATGGCGAGGGTTTGCCGTCTATTGACGAGTTGATGGCCTCACGGAAGATTGCGAAGCCAACAGGCAGATTCAGTCAGGTGCATATGAAGGAGTTCGAGAAGATGGATTCGATTGCGGCACATCCATCAGCATTTCGGGTGAAGCAGAATGCAGCACCATCCCCAGCAAAGCCATTGCAGAAGGAGGACATGACGGCCAAGTCATTGAAGCGCAGCCCATCCAAGGCGGGCCTCGACAACCCAAGCTCGACTCCATCCCGACCTTCATCTCGCGATACGAACAAGCCTCTGCCAGCAGCCCCTGGCTCACAACTCCCGCGGTCAACGTCTATCAAGGACCTTAGGAAGGCCGCTGCTGAGGCGACATCACCATCAAAGCGTGTCAAGCGCACTGTCACTGAAGATGTCTCCGCTACTCGACCAGCATCCAACCACGAGGACAAACCACTACCTGCTACGCCTAGGAGCAAGCAGCAGGGCGGTAACATCTCGCATCTGGCGACTCCCACGCAAGCCTCACTCGCACGTGCTGCCAGTGTCAAGTCTGTCAAGACCAAGATTCCGGCACCAGCTTCTTTCACACCGGCGAAGCCAGCGGCTGCATTCATGACAAAGAAGCCAGTCAAGCAAGACGAGCATGTAGCGTCCCCAGCCCTTCTCGCCCGCTCGCCGTCCAAGGCGTCCATCTTCCCTAAGAGACCAGATGTGAGCGGCACGACCCAAGGCCCAACGACCGCCAGTCCTCTTCTTGCCCGTTCGCCCACCAAGCCAGCACCTACGAAGAAGCCAAGCGAGGGAAAGCAGCAAGCCGATGATGCCTCGATGGTCAAGGCCGCCCCTCTGCTGGCTCGCTCTCCAGTCAAGGGTGCAATATCGAAGCATCCTGAGACGGGCTCTACTACCGACGAGCCAAGCAAAACCTCTGCCATCCCATTCTTGTCCCGGTCACCTTCCAAGCTGCCGGTATCGAACATCGCTCCAGAACCACAAGAGACGCCTGGCAAGAGCACGGGTAAGAGCCTGCTCGGTCGGTTCAATCTCTTGCGACAGTCACCGATGAAGTCGATCCTTCGTTCACCGCAGCGTCTGTACTCAGACGACCCGTCCAAGGTGGCTGCTGGTACTCACCTTGCGACTCCTCCCAAGTTCACCGCAGACAAGAACAAAGCTCTTCCCCCAGCTCCTCGCTCTCCCACAGCATCGGCCCAGAAGCGTGTTGATTTCACCTCTTCGACCAAGGCTCGCTTTGAGAAGGCTCACAGCAGCACACCTTCCAAGACGCCTACTCCATCTCCAAAGCCGAATGATAATACCGTAATGGCGGAGGACGATGGAACTGTACAGTACCCAGACCTGTCGAACACGACCGATATAGGCAGTCCATCTCCTCAAAAGCGACGTCAGACCGGCGGTCCTGGCGACTTCACGTTCCGCGCTGACACTCAAGGTATCGTCTTCGGTCAGTCGCCCAACGCACCCTCATCAGCAAGCAAGCGGGCCTCCACCATTCGCATGGTCTCGTCGGATATGCTATCAACTCCTGCCCCAGCTACTGGGAGTAAGAAGCGCAAGTTCGAATTCGAGAACAAGACAGCAGCATCTGCCGACGACGTCGATGGTGCAGAGGAGAAGGAGAACACGCCAGTCGTGGAAGAACACGAGGACGAGCATCGACCAGCAAAGCGTACCAAACCGAGCGCTCCAGAACCTCACGCCAAGAAAGGTTCATCTGCCACTGCCCCGATTGCTACGAGCGCGGCACGGCGGACGACTCTCGGTGTCAAGCCCAAGGGAACGAAGAGTGCCAGCCCCGTCAAGCGGGCCAGCACCATCACACAAGCCCGCCTCAATGCGTTGTCTCAGCCCAAGCGTCATTGATGAGGTATGAGCCATGCTGTATCATAATGCGAGGTTTCCCCCCAATCGACCGCTTCGTTCACGGACGAAAGGCCGTTTGTTCGTTGTACTGTACCAGCACCACTACTTTTGAATTGAGATTACGGGGACTTGTTTTGCACACTGATGAGACGGGAAATGAAGGCGTTGCGACTAGACGGAGTGGGACTGGAAAAGGGAATGGGGATATCGACATCCTGGCGTTTTGCGTGTTTAACATGGCCAACGAGCCTCTCTGAATTGATAATGGAGGCTTTTCTCTCTTCTCGTATTCGCACGGTACCGCTGCGATAGGTAACAGCCTTTCTACAGCATGCGG
Organism: Zasmidium cellare ATCC 36951; assembly: GCF_010093935.1. Taxonomy (NCBI): domain Eukaryota; kingdom Fungi; phylum Ascomycota; class Dothideomycetes; order Mycosphaerellales; family Mycosphaerellaceae; genus Zasmidium; species Zasmidium cellare. Next base: position 1,061,470 of record NW_022986948.1, on the reverse strand, counting down.
TAGCAGGTGCACGACAGGATGCAGTTGGTTGTACAGTAACTAAGAAAAAATGGCGTTGTAGTTATTCACGATGGCTCATAGTTGCTCAAAGGCGTTCATGTCTGTTCACGTGACCTTGTCCTTCGCGCTCGTTCGGTCTGTGTGGTGAGGGTTTGTATAAGAAGGACCAAGGGACGGTGTTTGGAGAGATTGTTGTTGCTTGTGGGAATGGACTGTTGTCTTTGAGCTCTTGTTCGTCGTTTTGCGGGCTTCGGCCTTGTTGAGTTGGTGGAGATGTTTCGTTGATTCCTTCGATACCCTCCTCTCGTCTCCACCCATATCGAACCTCCTTCCCATCGATCTCCTTTCCATCGAACCTCCTTCCCCTTGACGACCGAACGACCACGACGACCCCGTCTTGCGTATGTCCCACCTCTCTCCTCTGATGATGACCTTCCCCTCCCTCCCTCTCTTGAATGATTAAACCCTATTTTGCCGAGCAGAGAGCCCCAACACATAACGACCCGAACAATGTCGTTTGTGAATTTGCTCCTTGAAGACTCAGTTTTGTCCGACATCGCCTGAAACCTATACCCTCGGTTGTTCCGGTCAAAGTGGAACGTCCTATAATCCGTGATGGAAGTGCCATCTCTCCGAACTTTTCACGAGCGACTGCGCTGCTAGTTGCACTGCAAGCTGAGAAGATGGCTTGGAAGTAATGGGAATGGGTGTGAGACTTTGACCGGAATGAGGAGGGTATAGAGAGAGAAGGGGGAGAGAGATGCAAGAGACGTGGTGTTTTTGCATGATGGTTGTGATTGGCTGACGAGATGTATTCTTCGAACAGGGAAGTCGATTGGGAGAGGTTGGATGGTTGGTGTTGTGGGAGGTGAATAGAAGGAGATGGAGAGGATATTAAAGGAACAGGAAAGATGTTCTTTCAGATGTTGGAAGAGGTTTGTGTGAGTCACTGGGGGAGTAAGAGGAGAGTAGTGTTTGAATATCACGAGAATACAACCTACCTTGACCGGGTTGAGACTTGCCTTTTGCCTGTGCCATGTTCTTACACGGACGGGTATCCTTCAGAATGCTTTTGAATTTGTCTTGTTTGATCGCATTTTGGCGTAGGCCACAGATGGATGCTATACGGGAAGGTTGAGAACGACTTGCCTCCTGTTGTAAGTGTTCTCCTTTACGAGAGCACTCCCTCAGAGACAGGAATCATTCATCCTGGGTTCGAAGGTTGTGCATCGGTCTTGCGGCGAGATCGACGGTCGTTGCAGCCATGGTTTGTACAGTGAGAGCGAGCACAATTGCTAGTGTCGCACAACAGGATTGAACTGCTTCCAGTCGAACCAGTAGAAATCCGGATCGAGCAAAGCGACACTGCGCAGATGACCTTTTCTTAGTGGAAGCGAGAGATGACGAGCGTTTTGTAGCCGACGCACGTAGACGAGCTGCGAAGGCGATCACCCATCACGCTCGCCTAAAAGTACGGTCAGCGTGGGCGAAGAGACGTCTTACCAGACCTGACCGCAACAACTGTCGCGCACAGCATGGAGAGCTGAAAGTTGCCAGCTGCTCATCCCCTCACAGCAGCAAAATAGCGGTGGTGGTGTAGCATGTCAGCATTGGCATTCGCCCCTTATCTTGAGACACACCGACGAAGCCGAAGAGCACACCGAAATGCCCCTGCCATGCCGAAGTATTGGCCGGTGCGGCACATCGATGTCGCCACAGCTCGTGCAACAACCAGCGTCGTGGGAAGGAGCAAGGTGCGACTGTCACATGCTAGCATTGCCAGTGAGCACGCGCGCCGCCGCAGCAATCTGTAACGGCGCTAGAACCGCAGGACTCTCTGGGGTGCTCCTGGGAGCGGAGAGAACCATGCAAAGGAGTGGAGAACTGCGAGAGCTCTTGTGGTCGTTGCTGTCCTCGTCGAGCTTGTTCGTCAGGCGGCTGGTTTTTTCGATAGCGCGGTCGAATGCGGCATGCCGTGTGGGCGTGGGCATGTATATGTTGTCGTGGGCTGGATAGGCGCTGTGTTCGGATTGGACATGAGCTTGGCGAGCTTGTCAGAGTAGCGGGTTGTATCATTGTATGACGAGCTGGCGGTGTAGGTAGCAGTCAATCTACTGTTGTCTGCACACGAGCTGGCAGCCGGTGCTTTCCTCACATACATGACGAATGTGCTGCACGGCATCGAACGGCTGGAGTGCATGAGTCGGTATCACTCCATGGCATCGAAATCTTTTCTCAATAGCCCTCACGGAACGCCATGGCTACGTTCGTCCAGAGGATGTCCAGATTACTTCCTGTGGCCTTGACTGTGGCGGACGTGTTCGCAGCGCGAGGGATTGCTGACCACAGTGTGGCTTACAATCCAGAGCATTCCAAATGGCCACCAGGATCCGCGGATTTTGAACAATACGTACCTTTGCCCATCTCGCAGTCAAATGACCCGCGGAGTATCAGATTTGGAGCCCAGTCTGCGCTGGTCCTGGAGTTGTTGCAGGTCATCCGCCTCGTCCGCAGGTCTCCTGTTGCACGACAGGCATCTCCGGACGATGGCGTGGATTTCGTGGGGGAATTGTGCTACAGCACGAGCATGGTGTCCTGGATCGTTACTACAGGCGATTGGCAATGTGGTGAACCGCGGCAGATGATGGGCATTCGCAGGTGCAATTTGAGTAGCGGGCAAAGGCGGCTAATAAGGGTCGACTGGGTAGATGTTGCCCTGCAGCGTCGATGCTTCGGGCGGGTTGACGGAGGCCGAGTAGTGAAATTGTATGGTCTTTTCTCGAAGAGCGCGTTTCAGGCGACCTGGCAATTTGAACGGCGCCGCAAGTTACAGCGGCGGCGTGAGAGTGTATGCATGCTCGCTGTACTTTCCACGTGAAGCAAGAATCGACTGCGCGGGCAAGTCTCATTGGATATGACAAGGTCGGCGATATTCATGGACGCAGAAGACGCCGATGGGATGCGCCTAGCAGGTAGTGTTCATGTTGGCTCGCGGCTATGGCCCTGCTGGTGTTGCTTTGTTGGCAGCACTGCTCACAGAGGTGTGTGTGGACATACACAGCGCAACGGTGGAGCCGAAGAAGGCAGGTGGATGGATGGAGGTGAGGACAACAAAGAGGTGATGGCACGGAGCCGTGTCGGTGTTCCACAATGCATCCAGTGAGCGTTGTCCACAAGTTGTCGAGGTTTTCTTTGCTGAAGTCCAGCGTTTTCGGATGAGCCACTGTGGATTTGAATGGCCAAAGGGGGCAAGCAGAAAATCGCTCACCTGCATGAGCAGATGACGATACGGGAACAACCTGCAGAGAGAGCCACACGCGGCAGATGGCTCCTCGGACAGCCGCAATGAGGTCGACGTGCTTTTTGGGGACATGTGTGGACAAGAGCTTTGAGTAAAGATTGGCATCTTCTCGTACCTCGAGGGAACAGCAGGATGGCGAGTACGCGTGATTCGCATGAAGGTTACATTTCCAAGCAATACGGGCTACGTCATTGTTGTTGGGTTCAAACTACCGTGTTCGGGTGTCTTGGTGAGACGGAGGGAGAATTCTTCGTGGCTGGACGGGCAACGCTGTGGAAACTGGTTCGTCGTCGTGGAGGTGAGCGACGAGAGCCAGACTCGCATCAAATGCCACGACCATCATCAGCGTGCCCGTGTGTGCAACGGAAACAGAAACAAAGTCTTCTGCCGTGGTGTGGGTGAGTGGGAGTGAGCGACGGCCCGCCAATCAAAGCGTGGGCTATCTTGGCCCATCGGCTTGCCACTTGAGTTTTGCAAGTCCACGCCCACGCCCGCCGTGGTGCTGTGGCTCTTCTCTCAATTTGCTGCCGTCCACCAACACTCTGCTCTCTTCCGCTCCCACCTCGTTCTTCACCACCAGCTTCTCAGCAAACATTCGGCAGAGAGCATTCTTGACGACGTTTGAAAGCAGGCGCTGCTTTCCAGCGTCTTCGTCGCCAGGCGCCCCGTCCGTCGCGCCCGAGCCGAGATTTGGTCATCACCAGTGCCAAGCACCCGCCCGCCCATCAATCATCCATCCTCGCCTCTCCTCCGGCTGTGCTCGATCTTCACCCTCAGCCCTGCGACAACTGCCCTCTCAGCCACGCTCTTGTATGTCCACTTCCCACTTCTAATCCTGGCCACCACAACAACCACATCCCCGACGCCGCGCCGCTTCAGCATCATTCCCCGCTGGCTCTGCTCCAAGTCTGCGACCGTCACCCTCGCATTCACACGCATTCACACGCCTTCCAAACACACCCGCTCTTCCACGACGCGACTTCCCCTCGACATGGCTGCTTCACGGCGATAGCACAGGCGGCCCATTCCATTGGGTCACTCCAGCGCACTTGCGCCCAAAACCTACCAACCACACTTCACGTGTTCGTGAAGCCTTCGAAACCCGACCATAACTACATCCTCACCACAACCCACACCTAACTTTACCGCCATGGACACCCGCAACGTCACCCAGCAGCGTATACCGCCGAACACGAGCGCCGCTATGGATCCCACTGAAAAACTACCTCCCGACGTCGACGAGCCGCCAGACGAACGCGATCCGCGACCACTCTGGACCCCCGGCGAACTACAGTTCGCCACGAGCAAGGTCGACCGTTCTCTGTTCAACCGCAGAGAGTCGCTTCTGACCCGACAGCTGCATTCAGAGACTGAACACACCGATGACGAAGACTCGCGCGCTCCACCGCGAACACTAAGCACTCAATCGACGTGGAGCAACCCAAGTGTTGCCTCGACCGCCGAGCTCACAAGTGACGATGGACACAGCGTCGCCAGTCCCGCCATCAGCCCTCCTCTACCACCTACTGCCGTAAAGGTCACCATTCCCATCATGGAGAAGCCACTAGCACGAGAACCACACATTCTAGGACAAGAGGACAAAGTGCCGGAGACCGGCTCAGAGAAGTCTGTTGAGGCTGGCCTGGGACGGAAGCGATGCATCTCGTTTGCGTGTGGCAACAAAGACAAGAAGCCACCGACGTCTCAACCAGCACCGCAGCCTGCCAAGGTGGAGGAGCATACAAGCTCTGCATCGCCGCCTAAGCGGAAATGCATGCTCAAGTTTGTGTGCCCTTCTCGGCCAAGTGTAGAACGCAAGCCCTCGGAAAAGTCTTTGGCTGCTGGCAAACGCCCAGTGAGCCCACCACCGGAGCGAAAGGCATCGGCTTCTGCCAAGGCGGAGGCGTTCAAGGCACATCGCGGATCTGATAGCACTGTCACGCATGCATCCCCTCAGAACAGCCGCAAGAGCCCGGCAATCGTCACGACAGCTCCTACTCCTACAACTACCATCATGGCAAGACGAAAGCTCTCCAACGACTCGGACGCCAGCACCGAAGCTACCCGATTCCACGAATTCGCTTCTAGCGATGGCGAACCAGAGGAATGGGTGCAAGAATCAACCTGTCACCGAAGCCGCCTCACCGTTTCTGACACGCTCAAGAAGGAAAACATTCTTCGCAAGGCTTGTGAGGAGGTAGAGGAGGAAGTAGTTGAAGAAGAAGAAGAAGAAGACGAAGAGGCTGATTTGGAGGACGAGGAAGATAACGATGACGATGAGGAGGACCAAGACGAGGAAGAAGAGTCCGACGATGGGTTCCGAACCGACGATGAAGATGGCTTCGCCGAGAGTGATTCCGAAGGCGAGGAGAGCGATGGGGATTGGTGGAGACCCGGCGGCATCTCAACCGCGGCCACCTCAGTCGACCATCTCGAACGCCTTACCCTCACTGTCGCCAAGGATGATCCTGCACCATCCTCATCCGTTGCCTCTGTCGACTCCAGCCACATTTCGCCAAGAGCTATCAAGGCAAAGTCTCGCCGCAAGCATCACTCGCACGCTGTGCCTATCAAGCCTCGCTCTGAGCCTATGGACCTTCCGGACTCCACCGACTTCGTGTGCGGTACCTTGGACGAAGATCGTCCATTGGAACAAGCCTTCCTCAACCAGCTGAAATTGAAGGAAGCGGCAAAGCACAAGGCACGGCCACAAGACATCGACCCTACTTTCCCTACTTCTGATCCAGAGATGGACGAGGAGGATGACGAGGACTTGGAGGATTCTGAAGAGAGCGAGAGGGAGAACTTGATGCATGGCGAACTGGACGAGCTGGACGGCGATCTGTCTGCCCGCCACAGGGCTGCTTCGCCTCGAACGCGTACTAGGAGCAACTCTCACCGCTCACCACCTCCACCTCGTCACAGGTCTCCAGCTCCGGCTGCCCTCAAGCGACAAGGCACTGCTCGTTCACCACCTCCGCCAGCTCGACGAGGTACTGCCCGGTCTCCTCCACCACGCAAGCTGTTTGGTCAATCTCCCAAGAGAAGTCGGTCACCAGCACCTGTCAAGACCATGACCTCCCCACCAAACACTCGTCGTGCTTCACCGATCTCCTCTGCGATCAAGATCGACACGCACGTCCTTGCCAGCCGACCACAGTTGACGCACACTGCCTCTCTTCCTCGTGGTGGCTTCAAGCTGGGCAAGATGAGCAAGTTCCAGGTCGACGACAGAGAAGGATCTGACACCGAACACGCTAATACTGGCGACGTTCCCAAGCGTGGAGCAATCGACATCTACAAAGGCCTTGAGAAGAAGCGCCAACGTAGAAAGGAGAAGCTCTACCAAAAGCTGTGCGCCAAGGCCGCCGCCAAAGGCGAGAAGGCGTACAAAGTCAAGCCTGGAAAGGGTGCCGAACGTATGCGTGAACTTGGTCTCGAACTCCAGCGATACCACGGCAAAGGAGAGCACATACTCTCCATGTAAGGAGTCACAGAACTCCTCTTGACAAATTTGACATTTTGCTTTCTGTGCAAGCTTGAGCACAGCGCCGCCGTCACGATAACGGCACTACCGTTGCCATTCCGGCAAAGGTACCACAGACCTGCTGAAGTCAACAGACTCCAAAACTGGTCTGTCTGGTCGCTGCGCTCGCTTTGATTACTTTATTACTGTTTTATTCACCCCAGGCATTGACACCATCTTGGCATTGGGAAAGGAGCAAAGGCGAAGCGAATGAGCGGGGTTTCACAAATGAGCGTTTTACCATGCTCGGCGAGGCATGAAATGATTCCCCCTGGATGAAGGCAGGCAGGCAGGCAGGCAGGCGGCATGGGTATGGGTCTTTCATGATAAGACGAATGGAGATGAGGATGGAGACCTCCTTTTTCTTTGTACATATGCTTCTTGGAGACCTGGAATGGTCTGATTGTGAATATGAAGAATTGGTTTCATGTGAAGCCGTACTGCGTCTTGTGAAGCTTTTCGCCACTGTTCAGTGAAATTTTGAAAAGAAGGGAAGAGGACTCGGAGTATGTGCTCTCTGCTGCTGAATGTATCCCATTCGACGTGTGAACACGTCTCGTTCGTAGTCAAAGATGAGAAAAATTCGTCCACACCTCATCGCCATTACCCGTTTCGGCAACACTACCCCTATCCGCTAAATTTAGGGTTTGACCCGCTCGACTCCACAACTTCCAACATCAACACCACCTGTAAAAAATCGCGCTACTATCACCCTCCCACAACCCAAATGCCCTCAAAACAATGGCACCCTCCATCTGGCATCCCACCATCATCTTCCCCCTCGCCATCCTCCTCCGCGTCGGCCTTCTAATCTACGGCCGCTGGCAAGACACGCACTCCCCCTTCAAATACACCGACATCGACTACCTCGTCTTCACGGACGCCGCGCGGTACGTCGCTGCCTCCCGCTCCCCCTACGACCGCGCGACGTACCGCTACACGCCTCTCCTCGCGTGGATCCTGCTCCCGACGACCTGGCCCGGCGGGTGGTGGTTCGAGTTCGGGAAAGCGCTTTTCGCCGCCGGGGATGTCGTGACGGGCTGGATGATCTTTGTGATTCTGCGCAGGCATTATGGCATGGACGTGCAGCGGGCCGGGAAGTTTGCGGGCGTGCTGTGGTTGGTGAATCCTATGGTTGCGAATATTTCGACTAGGGGGAGTAGTGAGGGACTGTTGGCTGTGCTTGTTGTGGCGTTGTTGTGGGCGGGGTTGGAGAGGAGGGTGTTTGTGGCGGGGGGGTTGTTGGGGTTTGGAGTGCATTTTAAGATTTATCCGTTCGTTTATGCGGTGGGGTTGGGGTGGTGGTTTGGGGAGAGGGGGAGGAGTGTGTGGGAGGAGGTGAGGGATCCTTTGGGGTTGGTTACGAGAGACCGCGTGAAGTTGGTTGGGGCGAGTTTGGCGACGTTTATGGCGTTTAATGGGGTGATGTATCTCTGGTGAGTGAGGTCTTTGCTAGTGTATGGAGGGGAGCGTTGGCTGACGATTTGTTGTAGTTATGGCATGCCGTTCGTGGAGCACAGCTATACCTACCACTTGACCCGGATCGATCATCGACACAACTTCTCGGTTTACAACACGATGCTTCACTTGAGCTCGTTGGCTGGTGGTGATGGAGGTTTCAGGGTTGAATCACTGGCCTTCCTACCGCAACTCTTCCTCTCGGTTGTGGCCATACCGGCTCTACTGGCGAAGACGGATTTGGCATCAATGATGCTTGCACAGACGTTTGCTTTTGTCACGTTCAACAAAGTGTGCACCAGCCAGGTACGTTCAACAATTGAATGAAGTGAGTCTGAAATGAGTTTCTGCTAACTCTGTTCGCAGTACTTCCTATGGTACATGGTGTTTCTGCCTTTCTACCTCCCCTTCTCCACACTGCTGAAGAAGCCCCGGACTGGAATCACGGCTCTCGTCCTCTGGGTCGCTGGTCAAGCCTTCTGGCTGCAGCAGGGGTATGAGCTGGAGTTCAATGGCCAATCGACGTTTGTGCCTGGCTTGTGGTTCGCGAGTGTAGTGTTCTTCCTGGTCAACTGCTGGATTCTCGGCATCGTCGTCGATGACGTGAAGTCGTGGAGGCGAGATGGGGCTTCTGTTGAGCCTGCTGATTCCAAGAAAGATCGATAGTCGTAAAGTTTCTGATCCGGATGGTCGCTCTCATCCTCCAATGGCTTTCACGCATCCCATCGCAGCTCCAGCAGCGAGACCTCCGAGTAAGAGCATCTGGAAAGCGTTCTGGAAGCAGACCCAACTACTGCACTCTCCAACCAGAGCAGTCTTGACCCAGCCAAAGACGAACAACGCCACCGCCATGACAATGATGCTGCAGTAGAGTGCCTCGCGAACATGCTCAAAGAACAGATACGGCAACAACGGCACCAGCCCACCAAGAAAGTACCCCAACGCAATCGTGAAACCAGAAACATACGCCCTCGAAGGCGCATAATCCGCCTCGGTCAACTGATGCTGAAACCGCATAAGGAAATCGACAAAAAGTTCCGGCTGCTCCCTCAAATTACCCGTCATCGCCTTCAACGTCTCCGGCGCAAACGCGTACCGCTCGAACGTCCCCTGCAGCATCGCACACGCCCGGTCGGAATCGTTCGCCACGACCTCCTTGGTCTCCTCCAACGCCGCGTAGTACCCGTCCGCCTCGCCTTTCGCGCCCAGGTACCCGCCGAGGCCCATGGAGATTGCGCCTGCGACGAGCTCCGCGAAGCCCGCGTAGATTACCAGGCGCGTGGTTCCCAGGGCGGAGAGGCCGGCTGTGAGGGCGAAAGGGACTGTGAGGCCGTCTGAGAGGCCGATGGTTGCGTCGGAGATGATGCGGGGGTTGATGCGGCAGCGGAGGAGGGAGGGCTTGTCTGATTGAGAGGCTTTGTCGGTGAAGGTGGTGGTTTCGCTGGAGGAGACGGAGGGGTGTCGTTCGATGTCGAGGAGGCGTTGTCGTTCGCCTGGTAGATCGCTTGGTTGTTGTTGCTGCTGTCGAGGCAGCAAGAGGGATTTGAGTGAGACGAGCGCCATTTTGATGATCTGTCTGTACTGTGTCTCCTCGTCTTGACCGTTGTTTCTAGATACAAAGTGAACCACAAACAGAAAGCAGCACGAGGAGGTCCTCCTTCTATAAAAGTCCCTTCCCTACCTCTACCTCTCGTCAAGCCTGCATTAATCCAGCCAATCACAGCCCAGATGATTACCGCTTACTCACTCCACCCATGCGCGGAAAAGGCAATTTGCGCCATGGAGACTCCCGCAGCTGCACTCGCTCGCTCGCTCCCTTCTGGCCTTTTCCAGTGGCGCTCTGGCGAGATTCTCTCGTGCCTCTCCCGCAATGTCCTTTCGCTCTCCGTCTCGTTTCGTTTCGTCGCTTTCTTTACATCACCGTGCTGCGTTTAGATGCATTTGGTGACGTTTGATGCGTTAGGCAGCGAGGTTTGGATGAGAGGGGGTTTTCCAGGATTGGGGATGTGGTCCGTGGAGGTTATGGATGGGTTGTGTTTGGTGGCCGTGGAGATTCCTTGGATGGTCGCTGGTGGTGCTGCGGGTAGGCAGGCATCAGTTCGAACGACCTACCTTGTAAGGAGGCCGGCTTTCAACCATCGGTCCCGGATGTATTCAGGACGTCTGTTGCTGTCGGTGTCGGAAGATTTTGGTCGGTCAAGTCGGTGTGTGAGGAAAGGAATCAGGCACCATTCAAAGCATTTCATTTCATGACACCTATCCTCTCATCCGATATGTAGATCAACAATCGACAAAAACTTTTCACCCGCACCATCTAGTTCTGCACATCGTTAACAGCATATCCCTTAGGAGGGTGCTGGCCATCAGGGATCTGGACACCAGTGTTATAGTACGCCTGCTTCGAGTTCTGGCTCCTCCACGACCACCCACCACCATACTGGCGCTGGATAGCCGGCAGAACCGTACGACCTGTACGTGGCGAGCGAGCCTGGACGTTGGGGATCGGGTACGAGGCGTTCTGGAAGCCAGTGTTGAACGGGCCGGCGAAGGAGCTGTTCAGGAAGACGCTGGGGTCGCTGCCGGTCACGGCGTCCCAGCCCCGGTAGATGTCGCCCGTGTGCTCGGCGACGAGCTTGAAGACGTTAGCGCCGACGTCCCAGCGGCCGAGGGTGTGCAGGCCCCAGTTGGCTTCGACGGTCGAGATGTCCGAGTAGTGGTTGTACCATTGGTCATCGGTTGTGCCTTGGAGGTTCTCGGGGACGGCGCCGCCGAGCAGGATGCTGTAGACGCGGTTGCCGATGTTGTAGGTGTCTGTGGATGATTGTCAGTATGGGAGTTTCGAATTTTGGGAGAGGAAGGGAAAGCTTACGGTTCTCGTCGAAGGTCAAAAGGACCAAGGTGCGGTCCATGAAGTACCTGTTGGACAGGAGTGGCTCGAGGAAGTTGCGAGACCAAGCACCAGCGACGGTGACGGAGGTGTCATGGCCGTCAGAGGTCATGTTAGGGGTGATGAAGCTCCACTGAGGGAGTCTCTGGGCCTTGAGGTCGCTGAAGAACTCGGTAAGGTTCTTCTGGTAAGAAAGGCGACGGGGGCTGGTGTTGGAGTTGTACAAGACTGTGTTTGAGAAATTAGAGGTTATCACTGGGACGAAAGCATGGTTTTGAACGTACCCGGTGGGTTGTGCTTCCTGACATAGTCGTTGGCGCCAGTCTTCTGGTTCACCCAGGCGAAACCTTCAAAACCAGTGTATGGCATGTCCTCCTGGTATCTGTATCGAGTCGAGTTAGCTCTGGTGCTAACATATGATGGCTCAACAGAGCACGAAGACTCACGATCCCCAAGAGATGCCCCTGTCCTCGAGCAGGTCGGTCACCGTGAAAACATCGTCTTCAATCTGGTTGAAGTTGTCGTTGTCCATTCCGAAGTTGTCACCACTACAACTTATCAACATACAACTTCCCTCTATCGAGCTTTCCATACGTACCCAACAGCGGCAGCGTAATTAGGCTCAGATGGGTGTGTCACGCCGAAGTAGTTGGACAGCGTGATACCCTTTGAAGCGAGCCAGGCGAGGTTTGGGTCACCGGCTGCCTTGTCGTAGTCGGTGTTCTCAAGCCAGATCTCCACGAAACGGTCAAACACTCTGCCACGCTGGTATCGGCTGCGACCCTCATAGTTGGCAGCAGTGGCCTGGGCAGCGTAAACAGCGCTGGGGGCAGTAGCAGTGTTGACGTTGGGCTCGTTCTGTGCCACAACACCAACAGCGGCGAGGGCTAGGAATGCTGCAGTGGTAGCCATTGTTGTCGTCTTCCCTGTGTTCAAACGAATGAAAGGGCGCAAACTATGGTTCTTGAAGTGTCGAGCAGTGCTGATCTTTGGAAAGAATCGGATTCGCCTACCTTTATGTTCGCGCTTGCACTTTGCCTAACGTCTGCAGCCGCTCGACCACGTTTTCGCCCTCCCACGCGTACGCCGCTTGGACGAACATCCAGAGAGGAAGGTCGCCGCCTCCGTGTGGGCTACGATGCCGGACTCCCGGGTCGACGAGGTCGAAGAATGCCACATGCCTGACCTCTGGCAGCGTCCCATTGGCCGAGGAAAAGTCGCAGAGTGACATTGAGGCGCCACCAAGCTTTTTCGAGAAGGTCGATCTGCGTTAGCACGCTGCTTGACGGCCAGTCTAAGCTCCACTGGAAAAGTCTTGAACGGTCCATGTTGCCAGGGAGGAGAGGGAGTGGGAGGAGAGGTCGAAAGCGTGCCTTCAGGGTCCAAGACGATTGGCTGGGGTCGGGACGAAGATTGAACGGAGGATGCAGGGCTCCGGCAGCTGAGCCTCACCTGGGCAAGCGTGATGCAATGCGTTCGGTTCCACGAACACTATTCTACCCAAAATGGGAGATGGATGGGCAGGTCGGTGGCCAGCGGCGACGGCGTGTGTGGCCACGGGCAGGAGCGATTCCGCCGCGTTACATCACGCGAGTTGACGTTCTCAAATCGTGGGTTTGTAGATTTCGTCTGGATCCCAAGCACTTGATCAAATCTTCTTTGCGTTGACGACTCATGGATGCCTTTCAGCCTTGGTGAAAGCTGGAGACAGAATGGCTGAATTCGACGTCCGTTGAATGGTCCCAGTAACGAAGCCTCGCGAACATGGAGTCCGGAAACGCCATGCAAGAATCACGACCTTCGGATGAGAGCAGAGATGTCTCAACACCTCGTACCACCGATTCTGAACAAGAGCAAGGACTGTTGCAGGAGTGGAAGCAACGTAATGGCGAGGCGTTTGATCATTCCAATCGAACGCATAAGAGATGGCGACCATGGAGTGTCTCAGCTTTCATAGCGGTTCTTCTGGCAGCTCTGATCACTCTGGTGGTCGTTACGGCGTCAGCTTTTGGCGTCGAGAAAGAAGAGCACCAGGAACAGCATGAAGAGCAGAACGTCCAAGACACGACGGGAGTCCAGACAAACGACTATATACTTGATGTAAGCTGGGATTACCAAGCTCCTCCCAAGAAGCGAGAGTATAGCTGGACAATCAGAGATCAAGAGCATAATCCTGACGGTATCTACCGACCTATGATGCTCGTCAACAACCAGTTTCCTGGACCTTTGATCGAGGTGAACGAAGGGGACACCATTGTTGTGCATGTGGACAATCAAGCAGTAAATGCTACGTCTATCCACTGGCATGGTATCTACCAGAATGGAACTTCGCATATGGATGGCACTGTCGGGATTTCCCAGTGTCCAATTGCGCCAGGCCAGCAATTCACGTACGAGTTCACGGTCTCAGGCCAGAGCGGATCGTACTGGTGGCACGCTCATCAGGGGCTTCAGTCGGCAGATGGTGTGCATGGACCGTTGATCATTCATGGCCGAGAAGAAAAGAAGCTGCAGCGGATCCAATATGATACCGACAGAGTTCTCTTGATTTCTGATCACTACCACGATCTCTCATCAGCTTTGCTCTGGCAATACCTCAAGCCGGATATGGAGAATACTGAGCCTGTGCCGGTTGGAGGAGTGATCAATGGCCAGTCTATCCGCAATTGCGAAGATTTCCCAGAGCGACGATGTGACAACACGACTGCGAATGTTAGACTACCACGAATTGATCTCGCTCCGAATCAGCACCACAGGTTGCGCTTGATCAACGTTGGTGCCTTTGCCGAGTTTCAAGTGCAAGTCGACGAGCATGAATTGGCCGTCACGGAAGTTGATGGTACGGATGTCGAGCCGTTGAACTATCACCGAGTGAACATCAACCCTGCGCAGAGATACAGCGTTGTTGTGAACACCACGGTCGAAGATTCCGGGACATTTTGGCTGCGCGCTCGAATGATTACTTCCTGCTTCACCGATCCTCCCAAGACATTACAGCCGGACGTCCATGCAGTGGTTCGATATAACGAGAAGACGAAGGAGATGCCAGGCTCGATCGACTGGGAAGAGAGACTTGCATCGCAGTGCAACGACATGAACACGACCGATCTTGTCCCAGCTGTGGTCACGGCCGCCCCAATGGAAGCCGATCACTTCTTCTACCTCCGTTCCAACTTCGAGATTGGCCGATACAGACTCAGCCGTGGCTTCTTCAATGCCAGCTCATTCCGACCGCAGGCCAAGTCTCCAAGTCTTCATCGAGTGATTGACGGGCTTACGGCTCAGAATGAGACATTCAAGGCCGTTGACGATAGTGATGAAGTTTTCATAAACGATGCAGCATTCGACATTTCGAACGAACTCGTCATCCAGACCTCTGGCGTGAAGACGATCGATTTCCTCATCTCCAACTTCGATGACGGGAACCATCCGCTGCATCTACATGGCTACAAGTACTTCGTGCTCGCACAAGGCCACGGCTATCCTCCCCTTACGCACGTCGGTGCGGACATCAATTTCGAGAACCTTTCACCCCTATACGACAGTCTCGATTTATCGAACCCACTCCGTCGAGATACTGCGTCGGTGGAAGCGTTCGGCTGGATCTTGATCCGATTGATCGCGGATAATCCAGGTGCTTGGGCTTTCCACTGTCATATCTCGTGGCACTCTGAGGCTGGTCTTTTGATGCAGCTCTTGACAAGAGCTGACGGATTGGCTGCTGTGCAGATTCCGAAGGCGAATGTGGATCTCTGCGCTGCACCTGGTATTGAGAGGGGCATGGGGCCGGAGGATGAGGATTATAGAGATGTTGGGGAGTGAAGCAAATGGACGATGTGACGAACGACAATGGACGTATGTAAAACGGTACTTCGGTCAGCACGACTGTGCGGTATCTGGAGGCATCCTCTGAGAGGCAGCGGCCTTCGAATCCAAGCACGACTCGAGTCAATCGCAGCCAAGGGTCGAAATGGCAACGATAAGAGTACCCTGCCTGATGCAAGCCAGATCCTGATTGAATCAATCGATGGCGCCTGCACAGCAGCGAGAGTCGCCGAAAAGAAGAGGCAGTCGGGCACGTTGACGACCCTGAAGTAGGAGCAAGGGTGTTGGTGGTGGCTGGATGGGTACAGAGGCTGCAACGACGTAGAGAACTCGAATCAAATGGTTGAACAGTCATGCATGCGTTGTGGAGATGTCTGTTCGTACCTTTATCGCTCGTGTTGGTGACCTACCCTCATCCTTCCGCTCAACGTGGAACGACACGGCACGCACGAGATGGCATCATTATCCCCTCGAACTCTCGACCAACTGAGATCTTAAGCGCATTTGGGAATGCTTTGCGAGCAACTGGGATTGATGTTCCACTCTGAGCGGAAGGAGGAAGGTAGCAAATGGTCCTCACTTTTCGCCCGAAATATGAATTTTGGCTATGCTCCAGCATCATTGAGGTTCTTCGACGAAGCAAATACAACAGTGAACCATAGCGTAGTGATTCAACACCTTCGATAATAGGCAGTTGAACGGGTCGTCGACGAAAATGAACTGAATCGACGAATTCTTCCTTCGTGACCCTTTAGCTTGACCTGGACCAAAAAAGAATTATCAATACCTTTGAACTACTTCAAAAATGTAAAAGAATATGCAGCTTCTGTGGATCGAACACAGTACCTCCAGATACCGCACAGTAGTCGTGCTGACCGAAGTGAACTTCAGTCTGGCGCTCTCCCAAGCTGTGGGGTTGTTAGCGAGTGAACCAAACGAACTTCTCAGAACTTGGAAAACTGACTGAGCTAAAGCTGCCGGTTTGATTGGCTGATTCATGCAATATAGTAGAGCTTTTAATATATATAGCTCACAATGTTGGTGGCTAAACTTCTTCGCGTACCTACGTTTATACAGTTACGAGGCGATGACAGACCTCGATTGCGACGATACAGGAAAATTCTCTACCTCCGATCTATCGAATTTGAGAAGGTGGCGGCTCAGTTGAATGGTTTGCAGAAATTGGGCGTGCGTCCCAGCTCGAGATCGCCGGCTTGATCAATTCCAACGACGCGCAACAACACAATCTGGTCTCAAATATTCGAATAGATCAATTCCGAACCCTCTGACCGTTGTGGTTACGATTGTACTTGTGTAAACATCATTCATCTCAAAAGTCTTGGTTTTTCCCAAAGGGGAAATTTTTCCGCTTACTCATCGATCCAGGGGATCCTTCCTTCCTCCATCCTTCATTGCTATTCCAACGACACCTGCCTACCCTACTTTGGCTCCGCCTCTATAACGCTCTCTTCCTGGCCCGTAGCATCACGATAGATGCGGTTGATCTTAAACCCAGCACGGTCCAGCAGCGAGTACCACTGCGCCTGCGTGCGTTCCGTGCCTACGCAAAGATCAGAGAGGGAACTCGAAAGTGCAGCGCTTTACAGACCTGTAAATGCAGCCATCATGACAACATCAAGCAGTGCTGGATAGTATGGCGGACTCTCGCCGGGCAGGCAAAAGTCATCGATTAAGAGCAGTGAGTAGCCTGGAGTCATGGCCAGCTTCACATTCGCTAGTATCTCCAACGCCTCCCCGTCGCTATAGTTGTGGATGATCTGGCGGAGATAATAGGCTCGGGCTCCTACTCACTCAATATCAGTCTACATCTTACACCTCGGATTGACTTCCGAATGGCGCACCATGCATAGGCTGAGGCGTAAAGAAGTCATGCGGCTGTCTTTCTACAGCGGCGTCCAGTGTTCTGATGTTACCGAGCACAGTCTCGGTATCCTGCAGGATCAATCTTCCAGGACAATCGGGAAAGGCATTTCGAAAAGCCTGGAGGTCATGACCTTCGCCACCACCCACGTCAACAAGCAGGGCATCGCTGTGTGGTTCGCCTCCAACAGATTGAGCGACAAGTCGTTCCTGTACTGGATAGAAGTTAAACCACTCTGGACGGCCGGCTCTCGAACGTGCCATGAACTTGCCAAAGTGGACCATCAGATCGCCATCCTTGGCCATGTACTCATAGATCGAATCCTCTGTCTGGAGCGAATATTGAAAAGGGCCAGGCCCCTCTGTTGGCATTCGATAACCCGCCTTCTGGAGGAAATATGGCAACCCGGCGAATGCCTTCAACTCAAGCGAGTGCCTGTACGGCATGTTATTGTGATATCCTGTATCTTTGCTAAGCACTTGACTTACACGAAAACGTAGCCACCTTTGAACCCAGGGTCACTCAAAAGTCTGGACAGTGGCGTTGCACGATACAAAGACCCTGGCAACTCCTCTACGACTCCCAAAGGGGCCAGGGGTCGGATGAGACGATCTGTCATTCATCAACAACAGCGTGTGCGAGCGTCTCGCACCGACATACAGACGATACGCTCATCAGCCCCACAAGCTTCAGCAAGTACTTTCACCGAGAGAGAGTCTTCGCACGCATTCAACTCGTCGATGGCCCCCATATCCAACAACGCTTTCAATGCCGTGGTGGGAACACATTGGTACAACAAAGCCCAAAGGGCCTCCACGGGCGTCTCGAGTAATTTTCGAGCCTCCTCGAGCTCTGACTTGAGCTGCCTTCGAACATTGTCATCGTCCTGGACTGACGCACGTAGCGATCTTATGGATGCCACCGCCTCCGAGATGTCAAGATTCCCCATGCTTGCACAAAGGACTAAGCGTGGATCGATCGATTGCGGAGGTCACAGATGAAGAGGACTTCAAGAAGCTTTTAGTCACAGGTGAGCCTGCCGTCCTCGTTGTCGGATCCGAACGCATGTGCTCAAATTGTGAACACGACGAACCTTGTCAGTTCCGCACTGAAGATGAAGCTAGGACTGAACAGCTTTTGCGAACCAGATAGATAGCACGGCGGGTTACTCAAGAGAGTCAGAGAAGTGGTAGAAAAATATCGCGAGATCCTCGTATTTCCGTGTCATCATCCGCCCCAGACGTTTGAACACCAGACGCCCAGCGACTTGGTCGGTGGCACTCTGCAGCATCGATATTGGGAGAAACCTGGACAACGGCACGTTTCTTGCACATCCATTGGCAGGAAAGTGCCGCTACCTATTGGCGCTGATATCAAGGCTGAAGGACTGCACATGACCCACACAGCCATTCCCCCTGGCTTCGTAGCGAAGCAGCAGAGTGATCATTCACCTTGACACACCACGCACTGCGACACTCTAATTGCAACCCCAATCGACTGATTGCTCAGATAAGAAGCCCTCCTCAGAGACGCTGTTCAGCCCAGGTACTCGCCAAATGCTGGCGTGCTCGTGTGGTGGAGCTTCAGTCCGATCATCGAGCGTTGCATGAGCAGTCGCTTCCAGACGAGACCTTGATTGCAAGCATTGCCTATCCTGGTGCATGAGGCGATGGAGCACGCTCGCGTTGCTCCCCAGTATGGCGAAGGCCACCTCGACACCGCCAGGCTGCGAGAATGGACCCCGCGCCGAACATGTCCGACCAAGCTGTGATGTTTGTGAGATGGCCGTTATTGGCATGTCTTGCAGCACAGCAGGAGTAGACGATGTAGCCGAGTTATGGGCGATGCTCCACACACGTGGCTCTCAACACCGAACGGTACCATGGGGTCGATTGTGAGTGCACTCGTCAACACGCAAGGTCGATGGAGAGCGGCCGTTGCATCGAAACTTCATGGGAACCAGCGCCGCCGACTGTCTCTCAAACACCGCCTGATATTCACCAGATGCATTCTCGGTGACCGGTTCACAGACTGGCTTATTGCGGGCAGATCCAGCCACCACTTTGGTTGGAGCGGCCCGGCCATGGCACTGGACACCGCATGCTCATCGTCTGGTCCTGCCCTCCATCAAGCATGCCGAGCATTGGCATATGGCGATTGTTCGTCGGCGTTGGCTGGAGCATCATTCGTGATGATAAGACCCCGCCGTCCCTGAATGCGTGCTCGAGAAGCCCATCGCCTTGCCTACTCGATGTAGCCAGTCCAGATATGTGGCTGAGCTGATGCTCGCGGGGACCCTACAGAAGCATGCGGAAGTGGTCGGTGCGACGAGTGTACGTGTCGGCATTCTTGCTGGGTCCCGCTGCACAGGCTGATCGAACCCAGGTGAACATATCCTTTCTGTCATCCGTGGTTCACAGACGCTGGGCTACATGCCAAACCTGGCCGTTGACGTCTCATGGACGCCCGTAGATGACGCTGCTCGAGTGCTGGCTGATCTAGCCGTAACATCTGAACCTCTGCATCCAGTCTACCACCTGAGCAATTACAAGCGACAGCCACGGAGCGCCATCGCTGCTTGGCTGGCAGAGAATTTGAGGGTGTCTCCATCAAGGGTGATTCCAGTGGATGGAGCTTGTGAAGGAACACGAAGGACCATCGCATGAGAATCCAGCTGGACCTTTGGCGGACGTCCTGGAGCAGCACTTCAAGACGTTCTTCGCCGGCGATCTTATCCTAGGCGCCATCTTTTGCCAATCTCATACTCCGTGGATGCAGCATATGACATCAATTGGCCGTGATACTTTTGCGCGATACATGCGTTTCTGGAGGGATACCAATTTTATTGATTCGACTCTTGTATGATGAGGGCAATAATACACTATCCCATCTCTTTCAGCGTCTTTGCGGTGTGGCGAACAAAAGGGGGTTGGTCGCTTTCGTGAGCACGAGGTTGTCGTGTTAGACGAAGTGAAGTGGCAATGTGTCACATGTGTTGCTCGCGAGGTCGGACAGTTGAACCAGGTTGGCCGTCTTCGTGAATTGGGAGGGGGAGGATGTACATTCGAAGGGGTCATGGCAATTGGTCGCCGTTTGCGGGCTCGTGATGAGGCAAGATACCCGTCCGTGGCTGATGGCGCCAGATCAACGATGCGGTCCTCGAGTCAGCACAGAATCATGAGGGGAAAGGGGGAGTACGAGGTGAAGTCTTGTCCTTTACTCATGTGCGACGATCAGCTCCTCCGCCACAATCTCGTTGATAGCGTACTGTTAAGAGTTTTGGTGATGTCAAATTGCGACGAGAGTCAAAGCGAGCCGCGGCGATGCCACGGTAGGTTGTTGAATGCGGTTATCATCATCCTATACCACTCTCGACATCCACGGCGTCAACCGTCTCTCGAAAATGTGTGCGATCATGCTCCATAGCTGCCCTGCTCTTCGCCGTGATTCTGCGTCTTCTGACAGGCCACACGCACTCGAATTTCGACCGTGGGTTGTGGTGGTGGCGGAATGCCGTGAGGGTGGGTGCGGTGGTCACGAGCTTGGTGGCATGATGCGACGGCGGTGCGAAGGCATTGTGATGAGATCGGTGGTGGTAGAGTGAGGTTGGACGAAGTGGTTGCTTCTTCACAAGGCGCCGTGACAATGTTCTGGTGAGACGATGAGGTGGTGGTGATTGTGGTGCACAGGTCTCTTCTGCAGCGCCCAGTCAATGACTGCGACGATGCTGAAAAGTGATTCGCGTCTGCCGGCGATAGTGCAATACCGGCGACACGGTGCCATGCGACATGAGCAAGCTCAGCGGCCGCATGACCAGTGCCAAAAATAAGAATAATCTTGAATGAGTCCGTAGACTCGTTTCAGAGATTAAACTGAAAAGAACAGATACTACACTTGATCTAAGCTGCGAGATTGTCAGTATTTTCTGGAACATAAGAGGAAGTGTAAACATACCCAAAAGGCAAACTGTGATGAGTAGTTAGCAGAAGGCCAAAATGTAGGGGTCAGGATGGTGATCTTACGAGAGCTGAAGAAAGAAAGTCAAGTTGGAAATTTGGAAAATTTTTATATTCTACGTTTTGAGCACGTCCCATTCTTTGGTGGCCTGGACGAACAGATTCTCCATTTCGAACTTATGTAAGCAGTATCTCATGATTGGCCTATTACGCGAGCACGCATCGACTTCGGACGTCGTCCAAACGTGTCACCAACGTCGTTTCCTCATGTAGCTTGTTCTTGTGCCTGCCTGTAAGGTGCCTTCCTGCTGCAGCGATGACCGCGAGCGCGTCACTTCCCAAGCTCATCCGCTCGCTTCACTCCCTTTCTCCTCTTCGCCATGTCACTTCACCTCCACCACCACACCGCAACCAGCCATGGCCGACACCTTCGACTCCTCTGATGTGGAGTACGAGGCACCTGTGCCCAAGCTGAACAAGAGCGCCGGCCAAGCCTCTATTGCTCGCCTTGTACAAGACGGCGAAAACGATCGCCTTACTTCAAAGAAGACCGTCAAACAGCTCACTTTTGGCTCTGGAGCGAAGACAACTCGGTACCAGCAAGCTCTCTGGGTCAACCGCTTCGAGGTCTTTCGCGAGCACACATTAAAGCAAGCACTTGACAAGCCCTTTAAGGCGGATGACTTGATCCGCTTCCTTGACACCATTCTCAGTAAGTACACAGCAGACGCAATACTCGCTCAAGTGCTAATAGGCTTCTAGGTAAGAAGAAACTCAAGCTTCGCCGTGGGAAACCCGCACCAAACGATGATCTTGCCTGGGACGCCGCCAAGATTATCATCTCCTATGGTTCCTTCCGTTGGGCAGAAGAAGAGGGCTTCAAATTCAAAGAGCAGCATCGCCTTCGGCTCAAGACCTTTGTCGACGATTGCGTTCGAAGCGGCCGACTCACAGCCGGCAATTGGTATAAGAGGACATGGATCGGGTTCGTCACGTTGTCACGCATGGTCCGGATGTTTCTCGCCGAGGCCTCAGACAAAGGTACTGCCAGTTGGGATCTCACGATCTCGAGATGCCTAAGTATCGTCATAGTCGGAGCACTTGGTTGCCGTGCCGGCGACGTGGCGATATCGAGAGGTTACGATGGCAACGAGTACCTACAATACCAGCACATTGAGCTCTTCCTCGAGGAGAACGACCAGTCGAGTCCCACCCAGCCAGCGAAATTGGACGACGTCCGAGCTGTGATCACTCTACAGTACACCAAGGGAATGAAGAACCGAGCGGAGAACTCACCTGTCAAGTTCCTCAGCCCGCTCCTTGATCCGAGCTGCTATCACGTCTGCCCAATTACTCTGCTACTCATACATGCTCTCCGTCACGGTATGTTCGAAGGTGGTCAATTCCGATCTATCCAGCAAGTCCTGGATCATGCAGCCCAGCGACCCGACCGGAAGATTGCTTGGAAGTATCCGACACGGCCTCTTCTGCCTATGTTCCTCAATGGTCCTCTCCGGTGCAACTTGGACATGCCTGCGCCGACGAACCAACTCCTTACGACCATCAAGAGTATGGGTCAGGTTTCTGGCATGCTCGATCGCGCGTATACTCACGGGCTTCGTCTGGGTGCTTCTCGCGATCTTGCGCACTTTGAGTCGAAGAAGTCTGCCGAGCTCCTAGGTGCGGGAGTTGCACACGACGAGATCAGACGATCCCTCGGCCATAATTCAACGACCACGGCAAAAGGCACAACTGATCGCTACATTGGTGACACCGGCGCAGACTTTTATCAAGCACGCGCTAGCGCAAAGCCTGTACATCGCCGGGAGCCTCACTTTGCCTTGAATCGAGCGGACGTCATTACTGAGATGCATCGACCTATCTCGGCTGAGGAACGCGAGGCAGATCGAGCAACGTCGGACACTAGCAAGACCACCTAGGGAGTGGCTGGGAGTGTTCGGCGCGGTCGTTTGGACAAGCTTCGCGATAACGTTATGCAAGAACCCACACGCTCCCGTCAGCAGGCGTCTGTTGCCTCTGAGCCGTCACCTCTCCCTCAACAGATGAGAAGAACCGGCAAGACCCTGGCACGTGCTCCACTGGTCGATCTGTCTTCCAATACGCCCGTCAAGCGGAAGACTTTGGACGACGTCCAAGATGCGCCCAGTGCCAACGGCGAGGACATTTCCATTGACCCCGTCTTGCTCGCCTATGATCAGCGCTCACTCAATGTCAGCGACGCTCAGCAAATGAGTGATGAGGTCCCCCAAGACGTCCAGGCACTCTGCAGCATCGTCTTTCCCGAGGGTGGCGATACGATTGAAGCCACTACTGAAGCTCCTCCGATGGTCGATGTCGCCGACCTCGAGCTGCAAGACGAGGTTGCACGCTGCCTTGCTGGCGATGATCTGTCACCCACAAAGAACTCTGGTGTTGCCTTTGTGGACGCCTATTCTTGCATCAACGTCGTCAGCAATATGCATTTCGCGCAGACGTGGAGCAAGTATGAACCAGGCAGCGAGGGCTCCTTCCAGCAGACGATTGGAATGCATAGCACTCGCGGCCATAGCAAGGACGATCCGACGCCTTTCCAATATCGATGCCGTGTCTCCCCGGAATGCGATCATATGGAGCTACTGCTGCACAAACTGGAGAGACATGAAGCACGCTGTACCAAAGAGACGTCGAGTGCTATGAACGATGCCCTCGCCATCGCTGCTGCCAACCAGAGCAAGCTCGAAGCAGGTACCCTCAGCAACGACCGGCGCTGCTCCCAACCCGATTGCTCGTACGTCGTTATTGGCAAACCTGACGACCAGGTAAAGGCTGCCATGAAGAAGCATGTCTACAATGTTCACGATTGGGAGCCCAAACCATGCGAGCACGGCTGTGAACCAGAAAAGACGTATGCATCTCGATCCTCGTACACTGCGCACAAGTCGAATAGCTACAGTGGCCGGTGGCCCACGCATTGTTCGTTCCCAGGCTGCACAGAGACGAAGACATTCAACGGCCCTGCCACCCTTGGAGATCATCTTTCTCGCAAGCATGGCCTTGCTAGTGCAGATGAGCGAAAGCCGTATTATCCGGCGGCAGCCTCTGGCAAACCATCTGGCAGGTTTGCGGCACAGAGCTGCATTGTCACCGGATGCGAGAGCGAGCAGACATTCAAGGCTGTGAAGTCACTCCAGGCGCACTTGGTCTCCGCTCACTCGATGGAGGAGACTGCTGCTACGACGCTGATTCATCAGAATGCGCGGTATGAATCAGCTGCCTCTAGTGGTAAAGGACCCAGTTCGCGACAGGTCATGAAGGCTTTGGAGTCACAGGCACCGCAGCCACCGGCTGCAAAGAAGAGAAAGACTTGAGATGGAGCTCAGATTATGAATTACATTGGAACGGAATCTTGAAAGGCGGGGCATGTTACATGTATGTAGTATAGGCGGTCAGTCGAGGTATTTGGACGACGTCCATTCACATATCACAGCCAGTCGCCGCGGTTTCGCACATCACGATCTCGATCTGGATCACCTTCTTGTGGCTTTATCCGCTCGACCAACGTGGGAAATCCGAGCACCTTAGTATGGCCAATGTTATCGCCATTGAGAAAGCTCGAAAAGATCACATGCAACGATTACGATCAGATGCCGTCGCGGACTTCACTGTCTGCCTGGTGCGCATGTGACAGTCATTGCACACCGAAAGTGAAGAACCATGGCCGGCGTCGCCATTCTCTCACACTCTCTCTCCCGCTCTCTCTTTCTCTACTCATATCCAACAACACATTGAAGCGTGACTACTTGCACCCACTAGAAAGCGAACGTCCGAATCCATGGCGGACGAGACTGTAAGTGCTTCGTCAGATCTCCAACCCGAACAGCTGCTGATATCATGTATAGCAGAGGCCGTCAAAGAAACAAAAAATCAGTCACAAGGACGTGGACACTCTTCCTGGCGAGGTCAGAAACGAGATATGGCGCCAGATGCTCCTCATATCAAAGACCTCGAAGGAAGAAAAAGCGCAGCCGGTCGTGATTTGGCAGCTTCACCTGGATGACCCACAAGTTTGCAACATCCAGGAAGTTGATGCAGGAAATGCCCACAGATCTAAGATCACTCCATCTAAGTCAACACCACTCGATCAGCAGGAGTTGATCAAAGCTGCCACCAAGTCCTTTGCAGAGTTTCTCAGTGAGGTATCGCCTGAGACGATCTTCGCGTTTGCAAACACAGAAGCGCTGCAGAAGTTTGCCGCCCTCATCAACCCCCACCTGCAAGCCAGTGTCGATTACAAGATCAAACTGCGGCTCCTGTTACCCCTATTCGACGAAAGCGAAGAAACATTTGACTCCATGACTGGCTGGAAGAGCATCAAGCAAGCCCATGGGTATGCGGAGGAGGCACGTAGTCACGTCCAGGAGTGGATGGACGTCGTCCAAACGATCGAGTGCCCCTGCGAGGTCTTTCTCGAGTTTGGTCAACATTGGAGAGATTACCGAGCCTTGAGAGGAGTCACTCGAAGCTTGCGCGAGAAGGATGGGTGGACACTCGAAGTGTTGGCCAAGGACAGCGCCTGGAACGGCATTCCCGATGCCGACTTGCACAAAAGCCTCACGGTGGCATCAGTCAAGGGCGTGGAACTCCAGATTCAGAGAGATATGGGACAAGCACAGGCAGCAGATCTGGTCGGTCACGGCTGCCGAGGTCTTCGACCATTTGAGCAGTACGTCAAAGCCTCGAAGACAGTTTCTACAGGATAAGGTAGTGATAGAGAGAAGAACAAGAGGGTTTGAGGTGAGAGTGTGTCATATTGAGGTTAGGTACAAGGTGTAATGAAAATGAGTCCGACTTTCAATGACCCATGGTCACCAACGCGATCTCCATATCATTGAGCCGTTGTCTCTGATGACCTCATGTACACCGTCTCGATCTTCTCCAGCTGGTCGACGAGTTCCTGGATCTCTTTGCCCACGTTCGAGTTGGCAGCAGCGTACTGTGCACCATGGAAGGCACTCATCTCTTCCCAGACCTGCTTCTGACTAGCGACGTCAATTGCATTGCCCAACTTGCCTACTAGCTTGCCGACCGATGGGGTTTGCAGCAGGCCACCATGTTGCTCTGCTAGCTGGGTCATACAGCGTTGAATGTGCTGATGGATGTGCTTGAGGGCATCCTTAGTAGCTGAGATAACCGGCAACGCGTCGTCTTTGGTGAAGATGTCGTCGTTGGACGTCGTCCAAGGTCTGCTATGCTTGACATGCCGGTTTGCAGCCTTCACTATGGTGCGTAGATGATCGATGAGCACTTCGTCGGCCCAAGCCAAGTTGAGCTCTTCGGCACAGGAGTCGAAAAAGAAGGGGAGAGCCGCTCTAGGGGGGTCCTCGAACAGCTCGTGCTTCCTCATCAATGAGAAGACCTTCTCGACGAGCGCAGGCTCGAGCTCTGGCAGATCTGGTCTAGCATGCTATATCGGTCCATCAGTATACTTGTAAGAAATGGTATGGCTTCTGAGACGTACCTTGAGCTCATTTGCACAGGCTGTCGCATTCTCCGTGTCAAAATCTTCTCCCTCAAGAAAGGCACGAATCCCCGAGTCATCAGTCTTCGGACCAAACCTCAGATCTGGAGCTGCTCGCTCAATCCGATCCTTCATCTGCTTGAGATAGGAAGGATCTTTGGTCAACTGGAAGAGACTGTATTCCAGCACCAGCATCGAGACCAAAAGCTCAGACTTTGATACCTGCAACGGATCATTTGCCACCTTCTTCATCAGGTCTGATATGGTGATGTTGACCATGATACGATCTGCTTGAGTCTTGTTGATGGCCGCATGGTGCGCAATCTCCCGTTGCACTTCAGGCTGCAACGTCTTCTTCGGGGCGTTCATGTTGAGGTCCTTGTAGAACTCCGGATAGACGAAGACACAGTCGAAGGACACCACACGTGGAGTCAGTCGTCCTTGTGACCGAAGGCAGCCCACATAGTACTTGATGCCTGTCTGAATGTAGTCCGTTACGGGAGTGAAGACTCTCATTGCGGTAACGGCCCTCTCAAGCGGTCCACGTTGCACTCGAGCTGCATCATTCTCTGAGCTTCTGGATGTACCAGTCTGAAGGTGTTGTTTTGGATTATCGCCAATGATGATGCCGACTTCCAGGTACTCTTTGGTGTGCTCATTGCCGAAAAGTTCCTGAGGTAGAGGTACAGCAGACTCACGAGTGTCTTTCTCATGAGCCGGCTGGAACTGGACGTTGGTGGTCTTGCCGTTGTCACTCCAGAGATGGACTTTCTGAAAGCGACGTCGGCCGGCGGCTGATATCTTCATTTGCTCGCGGTCGGTTCTTATGGCGATGTCGACATCGCTTGCTTGCACAACATCCGACGAAGCGTTGAGTGGCGCTGCGGTTGAGTTGCTATCCATGATCGCCACATGAACTGAGTGCTCAGATCCAAGATGCCGTGTGTCGAGTGTGATTTGGAGTGTTTGTTTGAGAGGGGCGGCAATTCTGGTGACGCTTGGCGCTTGGCGTTCACAAGCCAAACAAACACACGCGCCCCTTTCAGTCATGACCACCTCATTCGTCACTTCACTTGTCCACGTGCACTCTTTTACCGTTGCGCTCACAAAACCTTCAAAACACTTTTCGGACGACGTCCAACACGACACATCAGCGATGGCGACCCCAGAAGACACTACCAACATGAACTTCGACGACCTTGACTCAGCGATAGACGAATTGATTACGGCGTCCAAAAACAGCAACAAGCGGACGAAGAGCAAGAAGTTCGCCCCAAAGTCAGTGCCCGAGGCACAACGTGCCGTAGAAGCTGAGCTTGAAGGTCTCATGTCGCATCCACTGCTGCCTGCCTGGCCTGGCGGCTATCCAGGCATGGATAGGGTTGCGGTTGGACCTTTACGCCAGCTCCATGCCAGTCTGGAGAGGATTCTGTCCGACGACATCACCTTACCAACGGTCGAAGATGACGGTCCTGAGTTTCAAAAGCTCGAGTTATCTCTGAGAGATTTCGTTGCCTCCGTGGTCCCCAAGCACTCGTTTCTGAAGCAGTCAACAAATGAGGAAGCAGTGGATGCTCCCGCCAAAGGTTCGTCACGACATCCTCAATGTCGCCTGATGCAAACACTAATCTTGGTCTTTTGTTCGCGCAGAGACTGAAGGCTTGCGCCGCAGCAGAAGGCTTGCAGCGCAGCGGCCACTCGACTATGCCGCCGGCCAGACTGATGAGACTACACTGTTCGTACTCGATGAGGAAGACGAGGAAGGTGCCAGAACTAGCGGTCAGCAAAGAGATGGAGAGAAGAATAAGGATGATGGAGACGAGAAAGAGGCCGGCGATGGAGACGAGGCAGAGGCCGGCGATCCTTAGGCAGGAGATCCTCAGTCAGGAGGCGGGGAGAAGTGTCTAGGAGGCAGGAGAAGACACTTAGGAGCCGAGAAGAACAGTCAGGAAGCAGAGCAGGAGAATAAGGGGCAGGCTATGCGACGAGGTCTATGTCTACGATATCAGCCACCCGTTGGACCACGTCCAAAAGGACAATCAGTAGAAGAAGGCGAGAAGTATGAGCTTTGACAATGTGTTCCTTGACGAATACAGCACAGTGGTGTCCATCAAGGGTTGAAGGTCCATGATGAATCAGCTATCTACTCCTCCAAAACCTGCCTCCCTCAAACATGTCCGCCCAGAAGGTAAGAGAAGCAGACCTGACGCTATCAGAAGATGGGCCTGTGAACGACAAGCTAATCATCCTCCAGACCCTCCTCATCGTCCTCTAGAGCTTCGTCGTCTTCTGGCACCTCCTCACGTCTTCTCTGAGCCTGCTCTTCGGTCTCATTGGCATCCTCATCACGACCGCCATCCACCTCGCTAATTCTGCCCAGATCCATATCATTATCGCTGAACACATGATCATTTTCATCCTCGTCCTCGTCGTCTTCCTCGTAGTCATCGTCTTCGTCATCGTTGTAGTCACTGTCATCGTCGTCCTGTGGAGCCGTATTCGTTAGTAGAGATCACTGCGGCAAGATGTTCGACGACGCCCAAATGCATACGTACATCATCATCTTCTCCGGCGCGAGCTTCCTGTTTGATTCGTCAGCGTTGCGCCATCAGAGACGACAATGTTTGGCTTGAACACACCCAGTGATTGATCACGGCTGACCACAGCTCGCCTTTCCTGTCTTGCAGTTCGTACGCGTTCTTGACGTGTGCCACCCACTTCTCAGGGGCGAGATAAGGTGGTCCCTTCAAATCCGAGGCAGGGATCACAGTGCCCCGGCTCGTCATGACCACGCCTCCGCCGTCGTCTCCGCCACCGGTGTTGAGGGCGCCTGAGTTGTTGCCCAGGTTGCCTGTGCCGTTGGCATAGGTGTTGGTTTGCATTTCAGTAACCATATGGGCCGGGATCACGATGCCCATGGCAGTGAGTCGAAAGATGAGTCGGGATCTGGGCAAGCAGGTTAACTCAGCGGGAACTCGAATGCAGATACAACAACTCACGGGATGGGCATGCGACGCTCGAGCATCTGCCACAAGCTCAAGCCTGTAGGGATGTCGCCGAGATCGTCTGCGATGTGACGGAGAGCAGGAATTGCAAAGCCGTCTCCGTCGGTGCCGGCAGGTGCAGCATCGAAGAGGGCATCGATGAAGGCTTGGAGAGCTGTGAGTGCTGTCAGCAGGTGGTGGTGTCACACTCTCGTAACGGTTGTCCGGACTCACCGTCGTCGTCGCTGGACATGGTCAGTGTTCGGTGAGTGATTCTTGGTGAGGCTGGAGGACTAGTTCTGGACGCAGCGTGAGGGTGATGACAAGATGGCAAGGGTGACGACGTTGCAGCATGCACACAATTAAACAAGCGACTACTGAAGGTCGGAGTCGCTGTTTGCATGAGAAGGGAAGTCGCGACGCGGCCTGCAGCTGCCGTTTGAGCTGTCACGTGCACCGCCTTTCTTCAGTCAGTGAAGCAAAGCGAAGCGAAGAAACGACGTGAACATCGGAGAACACTGACCACTCGAACAACATACCACCGACCAATCTGAACAGCACCGTCGCATCCACGTGGTCTTGGACGTCGTCCATCTCTTCTGCTATACCCCGTCGCCAGAGAACAATGTCCACGATCGACGACATCTGCCGGCAAATTCAAGCCATTGGGCGCCGCGCCGAGCATGCCGACGCAACCATTAACCTAACCGCCAGCCGTCATCTTTCAAATCTGTTCACATGCGGACCAGGTCTGCTAGAGGAGCTACCGGTCAAGAGAAGAGGCGGTGGCAAGAGCAAGCAGGCGGCCGAAGACAGCGATGACGACGAAGCCGAAGAGGCCAGCGGCATTGAGGAGGATGATGCATCCCAATATGAAGGTCCGGGTGATCCTACTCAGATGATCGATGACGACGACCTCCACATGGCCGGGCGGGTGGGAGAGGAAGTGTCAGAGTTCACTGAAGAGGCTGTGGTGAAGTATCTGGACGACCTTTATGAGGATATTGTATGTGATTGCAAATGAAGTTTGGACGTCGTCCAGATTGGGAACTGATGTGAGCAAACGTGTAGGTAACGAAGCAGCGGATGGCACCGATCTTCCAAGCCCCTGGCCTGAGCCAGACACCACATCCACACCAACTTCGAGCGGCAGCCCTGATGAGGCAGGCAGCGTTGAGGCGTTTCCGGGGCATGATTCTCGCCGATCCCATGGGCGGCGGAAAGACGTTGTCGGCTTTGCTGGCAATTCAGGACTCGCTAGACGATGGGCGCGGTCCATGTCTCATTGTCGTTCCGCCCAGCTGTGCCCGCCAGTGGATGAAGGAGATTGCTGAATGGTTTCCCAAGGTGAGCATCAACACCAAAGCTCTCCGTTTCGATCCAATCACTGACCAAAAGAACGCAGATGCGAGCCTTTCACCTTGATGCACCCGTCGTGTCACCCGCCGAATTGTTCAAGTATGATGTTGTCGTAGTCTCGTACCACTTCGTCATCTCCGAGCTCGCGCGCCCCGTCAAGTTCGTCGCCGATTTGAGTCGTTATGGCAAGGGCGAACTGGAGAGGGCGCCGAAACGACCTAACTGCGCCTTGACGTCGGAAATCTTCGAGTCGACCCACGCACGTCCTTGGGGAAAGCTGATGGTGCTCGATGAAGCCCACACGATCAAAAACTTGAACAGTCGCAGCTACCACGCCATTCAGGGCATCCGGCAGAATTTCCACACCTGCGTCATGCTCACGGGCACGCCGTTGGACAATACGTGGAAAGACTCCTTCAGCTTGCTCTTTCTGCTCCATGGTCACCCATTCTATACGGCCGGCCACATGATGGCGGCGTTCGTCAGTGAATACGACCGCAACAACAGCAAAGGCGCGAAGATGGTGCCCAAAGGGGAGTTCTTCCGGAGATATGCACAGCTCATGGACGCTGTGACTTTGCGTCGCCCCGTCCAGGAGATCTCCGGCAATTTGCAGGGTGCGGTCCACTGCCATGTCAAATTTGCAGTGGAGGAGAGCCTGCGGACCCAGTCGAACGACGACTTCACCAAGTTCAGGAAAAGTTTGGCCATGGCGCGTAACAAGGCGGGTACGCGTGCAAAGGTCAATTGGGGAAGCCTGGTACGAGCCCACCAGTATGTCACTCATCCAAGTCTCGTGGATATCATGGCGTTGTTGCAGAACACTCGGCGAGAAGCCCGCGAGAGGGAGGTGGACGACGATACCCCGATCGAGGATCTCACCTCCGACGACGGAGGAAACCTCACCGCACAGCAACAAGCGCAAGTCCAGCAGTGGCGCCAGAAGCTGAGGAAGCATCGTGCATGGCGATCCCCCCGGGTCGACTGCATCTTGGACCAGCTCAACCAGATCCGCGACGTCTATCCGGATGACAAGGTGCTCATCTTCGACGAGAGCGTCTTTTTCCTCGACGTCCTCTCCGTCATGATGGAGGAGACCGATGATCCTATTCCTTTCCTTCGCTTCGATGGCCGGCAGACGAGTGCTGAGCGACATGTTACGCTCGAGATGTTCAAGGAGATGCCCGGGTTTGCCGTCCTCCTCTGTACTCGCGGCACCGGCGGTCAAGGTCTGAACATGCAGATGGCGAATCATGTCGTCCTCTGCAGCCCATGGTGGAAGGAAGCTTGGGTCGCCCAGGCTATTGCCCGTGCCCACCGCTTCGGCCAGACCAAAGTCGTTCGAGTGTATTACATTAGAGCCAAAGGTGTTCAGATCGAGCGCTACAAGGAGAAGACCTGCAACGCAAAGGAGAAATTCAATGTCAAGGTCATGAATGAGGTGGAGCGGTCTGACTCTGCACAGGAAGTGCAACGTCGGAAGATGACAAGGTAGCGGTCGTAGATAGTTTGGTGAAGACGGCAGGGTTCATCATGTTTTTCTGCTCTCCTCGATGGAATGGACGACGTCCATATAGAGAAGGTCAACGGTGACGAAAGTGGGGCGACTTGAATACCACCAAGGTATTAATAGGGTTAGCGTGGAACAGAAATACCTTTTGGCTTACTTCACAAGCACATGAACTTAGCGGCACGTGAAGTAAGCCCAAAGGCATTTCTGTTCCGCGCTAAACCAAGGTGGCGACTAGGCTTGCGACGAGGATGGTTGCTAACTCGTGGACAGCCGACCACATGTGGACGCCTCATCCTGTTCCTCCTGCCACGTATCCAGTCTTATTCGCCGATGAATATGGCTATCAAGCTGGAAATCTTCTTTGGCGTGGCCGCTTCAATGGAGGGAATGATACTGGACAGCCAGCCTCGGTTCACCTTCGCGTGATCGGAGGAGCTGGCAGTGGCTACTCTGTGTACTTGAATGGCAATTTCTTGGGTGCATATCTCGGCAACCATACCGTCAGGGATGGCAACGTTACCCTTGGCTTCCAAAACGCCACAATCAGATCAGGGGCCGAGAACGTATTGCTCGTTCTTCAAGACACTATGGGCAAGGATCAGAGAGAAGGAGCACTGGATCCCCGTGGCATCCTCAATGCAACTCTCATCTCGTCTTCTGGCGATGCGCTCAGCTTCGACTCATGGAGGATTGCTGGAAATGCTGGAGGAAACAATCTCATCGACTCTGTCCGCGGCACTTGGAATG
Source organism: Zasmidium cellare ATCC 36951 (assembly GCF_010093935.1). NCBI lineage: Eukaryota > Fungi > Ascomycota > Dothideomycetes > Mycosphaerellales > Mycosphaerellaceae > Zasmidium > Zasmidium cellare. Next base: position 1,028,514 of record NW_022986948.1, on the reverse strand, counting down.
AGGGTGGTTTGTACGCAGAACGACTCGGTTGGCATTTTCCCGGGTTTGACGACGCCGAGTGGGAATCAGAACATCCCTGGGACGGCTTCAGAGGCAGTGGCATTCGATTCTACCGCACCAATTTGCCCCTAGACATGCCGCGGGATCACGATGTCAGCCTTGCGTTTGAGCTATTGACTGATGGATGAGTTAAGCTTCGTGCCCAGCTGTACGTCAACGGGTATCAATTTGGGAAGATCATTCCTTGGTTTGGCAACCAGATCGAGTTTCCAGGTAAGAAAGCCTTGTTCGTGTACTGGAAATGACACTAACGGTGGTGTGTACAGTCTTTCCAGGTATCTTGAACTACCACGGGGACAATACTATCGGTCTGAGCATCTGGTCTATGTCAGAGGAACATGCCGCTGTCGACGTCAAAGTCAAGGTGCTTGGAGTTCACCGCTCGGCCCTGGATCTATCATTCGACAGTAATTATTTGAGGCCACGTTGGTCCGACAGGTCACAGTACGCTTGAGATGCGAGGAAAGGTACTGCTGAAGACCAGCGCAAGACTTGAGTTGAGCTGCGCTAAATATTTACCTATCCTTAGTTTCCGCCCGTCCACACATCTGCACACGTCTTATCACAGGTATTCCAGCAGCAAGTTCTATAACTTGACAAGTACCTCGCTACATTCAAGAATCGGTCAGATATGCGGCAACCACTCCTCCCCAAGAACCCGGGTTGTTGTTCTGCGTCACCAATACTTGACCGTTGTTGACAACCAGGTTCAAGTTCAAATGCTCGTTGATGCCATACCAGTACAAGTTGCTCACGTCGTTGGTCCAAACAGCATTCGTCTGACAGACACCGGAATTCTGGCAATCTTTCTGGCCGTCATTGAAGAACGTCCAGAAGCCAGCACCGTACAAGAACAGGTTTGAGCCGCCGTTGATGTAAGTGAACCACGCCATTCGACACTGTGCGTCACCGCCATCGCAGTTGGAAAAGTCAGGATCGTAGTACGGCGAACCCGTGATGGAAGACCATGGCGCCGGATCGAGCGATGGCGAGCCATTACCTTGCCAGTAGGGGGTCTCGCTTTGTTGCATGCCAGCGAACACATTTTGGGCGTTCTGGAAAGAGTACTGGTACAGGGTGTTGTGCTCAAAGGCCGTCCCGTGTAGCCACGTTCCAGCTGTAGCTTCAACGAGGATACCACGGCCTGTCGAGATTGTTTGACCGTTTCCTGAATCAAGATCGTGATCCGCCGTCCACCCCCAGATATTCTCGAGATATGCTGACGACGATGAGGTGAGATGAGCAAGCAGGAACGCAGCCTTGCATTGATCGGGGTTACCACCACAGTTGGTTTGGACTTTCGAGCCGGCTGCGCCGCCAACTCTGAAATGGCAGTCCCAGAAAGCAACGTCGCCGGGGCTGTTGCCGGCAATGTTCACTTCGAGGAGCGTGCAGCCTTGCAGAACGTCTGCGACAGTGAAGAGCAGTCCCGAGAATTGAGCCACACCTTTGTCGCCAGGGTTTCCGACCTGAACCATGACGTTGGGTGATTGTGGATTGTAGTAGTTGCTGCCTACGGCTGAGATGGCAGCCCATGCTTCTCCAACCACCCGAGAGCCTGCCGGGAAGAATATGGTGTTGGTCACGATGTATGTACCGGACGGAAAGAAGAGAATCTTGCATCCAGCGTACATTGAGATGATGGCGTTCAAGTTGTTTGTGTCATCGGTGTTTCCATCGCCATAAACTGGGTAGCCTGAGACCTGCTTGACGTTGATGAACTGATCCAAGTCATATTCCTTATAAGATGGAGGTTCAATGACGAGATAGTCCCCGTTACTCGGGGTCAGTACAGATGGACGTGGCGAGTTGTACAAGGTTCCTTCCTGGTGAGAACCATAGTTCGGGCCATTGGGGACGTAAGCGTTGCCCCAAACCCATGCCTGGCCTTGGACGTTGTTGTTCAAAACAGGGTTTCCATTTGCAGTCACAACGTTGGCGACGGAGTTGCCTTGGACAAAGTTCTCGATGACGAGAGAATGATCGCCGGTCGATGGTGCTGCCGCCCGCACAGCAGTGTTGATGTTAGACGCAGTCGAATCCAGCAGAGCCACGAAACCAATGTTTCCTCCACTGACGTCCAGACCATACTCAGCGTTCATGAAGTTGATGTCGATAAATACGCAATCATAGCAGTGTGACACCAGAATGCCGGTCGTGCAGCCATTGAACGTCAAAGACTTGCCCTCGTACTGTTGGTTGTCCATGTTCAAACCAACGAAGCCTCCGTTGAATTGCAAGTTTCCCATGAAAGTCCCGGATCCACCTTCTGGCATAGCTATGCCTGTATGACGAGTCGAGTAGTTGGGCATGTTGAAAACCACGTCGCTGAGCTGCGTGGCCTGGCTGACACTCCAATCGAGCAGAGTAAATGTGGTGTCTTTGTTAATGTTGTTGGAATCCAGTGTCAGGTGTTCGACCTTGATGTAAAAATTGGTGGTACTATCTTGGTTGGAGTCCTTGCCATAGATGAGAGTGTTGCTGTTGAAGCTCGATCCAGCTTTGATCGTTGTTCCTCCGACAGGATCACCCATGAGCACAGTCCCAACGTAAAGCTGGAGTGGCGATTCGATAGTGTAAGTGCCAGCTGGCAGATAGACCACCGCAGGCTGACCTGTCGTACCAAGGGAATTGGTAGTCCTGGAGTAACCGCTGTTGGATCCATCGTTGATTGCATTCTGAATGGCTGATTGTGAATCACTATTACCAGACGAGTCCGCTCTATATGAGACTACGTTGCGGAAAACAACCCAGTTGTTATCGTTGATGAATGGCGAAGTGCCATCATGCGTGATGTGCTCATACCAAAACGTCGATGGATTGCTCGCTACTGGTCCTCCACAGGAAGCTTGAGCTTCCAGTTTATGAGGATTGTAGCTAGTATTGGCGTGAATGGTCTCCCAGGGCTTCTTAGAAACATTGAGCGGCTTTAGGGGAATTCCCGCAAGGTCCGGTGTATAGTGGCGGCCGTTGGTATAGTTGTAAGGAGGATACAAGTCCGTTTCGTTCTTGGGAAGATGTACCGGAACACCTTGGTTGTTGACGGGCCCCTCTGCTGGTACGGGAGTGCCGTACACGCAAGTTATGGAGCTTAACAAAGCTGCGAAGGCGTAGGCACGCATTGTTCAAGAGTCTAAAGTACAAGTTGGATTTGCAAAATCGGTAGGGCGACTTGCTTGTTCTCACCCTACTATGTATACTCGTCGTTCACAGGGACAAGCTACGGCATCCCAAAGCCGATGAAGACCTCAAGCGCCCGACAGAGTGGAAGTCGCTACTCGTTAGAGTGAGCTGGATGTTGATCAGGCCTAAGACGGAAGCTATCGACACCACGTCGCCCTTGTGAATGTTTCGTGGGACCACACTTCAGGCGTGCCAATGCATAACCCTGCATATTGTGATCTCATAGCTCTCGTAGAGGAATACAGAGACAATTGGATAATACTTCTTGAGTGCGGATCCCTTCGAATGTAACATGGAACGTTGTAGAGAAGTAATCAACTACGATAGCTGCATATCAGCCCTGCTGTACGAACAAACTAAGTAAACCTTGTCAGAACGACCGAACGAATTGCCCTGTTCTAAATGATGAGATTACTTTAAACCTTCGGACAAAGCTGCCTATTGTATTTACACCTAAGGTGCATTACCTCCCCAGCTGGAGAAACGTAGCTCTGTAGTACGAGCTGACAGGATAAAGCCCTAACGATGATTACGCTGAACAACTTTCAGCCATGCTTCTAACAAGTCTGCAATGGTATGTTGATCCGAGTGGTTACGTAGATGCCTCGGTGACCGGCGCCTAGCTCTTATAGCATACTCCACACTATCAAAACCACTTACTGTTCTTGTATCTAGTCGGTCAACTGGTCGATTGACAAATTCCGAAAACGAACAAGACCGGAAACGATGCAGCAAGAAGTCGAATGCGAGGCGCCTAATGGCCACGCGTGGGACCCGTGGGTTACCTGTTGAAGGAGCAAGGATCAATATAAATCTTCCAAAGAGAGACAATCCGCCGACCAATAAGAAGGCTAGGGTTAGCACGATGGTTCATTTAAGCTCAGGGCGCTGGAAAGCTTCGTAAAAGCTTGGCGTAAACCTCACTACCATCACATGCAGCCAGTAGACATGATCGACACACGCTAGCCATAGACGTGCTCCCGACCGAGAAGACCCTGACTTAGCGCCAACACAACAACTAGGAATGTTCGGAATGAGGAAGGTAGTGAAGATCGCGTGAAGTCGATCTCGTTGTACGACAAACTCCGTTGAGACTTTCCAAGCGGCCAGCAGACGACATTCCGCATCGGTCCATCTTACCTATGCTAGAAAGACCACGCCTGGTTCAGAAGGTGGTATTGAGGTAGTACGTCAAGTGTCAAATCAGTCGGGACTCGGCATCCATGAGCAGTCTCAGCTCGGAGCATGTTGACATTCGCAGCTCGTTCATGTCACGGTGCTGGGAGACAAGATGCGGCGCCGCGAGAGTGTGCATTTATATCTCCCTAGAATCCCGCTTCATTCACCAAAACCAATCTCAAACTCAAGATGTCCGCAATTGCATTACTCGTCGCTGGTGCGTCGCTGGCTCTGGCTGGTGGCGTGAATCGTTCCTTGCCTTTGCCGCCAGGCTCTCGAACGACACACAAGGGCCCTACTCCACTAGCAACTGATACTGCCGTGACTGGCACCGCAGCTGTCTACGGAATCAACGACAACGAGAACAGCAACGGTGGACTGGGATGCCGAGCATACGTGGGTTCTCGTTTGATCCCTACAAATCAGCTTTGACTGACAAGACCGATCTCTTAGTACGGCGATGGCACCAGTAACGATGGCTGGCCAACGACCAGTCAATGGGTCTCGTTCAACTACATCTGGCAGGTGAACTACAACAACATCCAGAACTCATGCTCTCAGTACGGTGTTCCAAACAACTCTGATGACGAGATGAACGATTTGGTATTCGTTCCGCAACATTTCCAGTAGTGCCATGACTGACGTAAAACACCAGTACAACGCAATCAACAATGTCGCCAATCAATACAACGTTGATCATCGATACATCCTGGCCGAGATCCTTACGGAATCGTCGGGATGCGTTCGTATCATCACCACGGGTGGACCAAGCACTGGGATCTGGAACCCTGGTCTCTTGCAGGACTACGATGGCTATTACACTTGCAACTGCGAGACTGTCAACGGTGTCTACAATGAGGTACAACTTGAGAATGACGAGCCTGACAACCCCATTTCTTACTGACTATTGATAGTACGGAGAGACGTGTGGCGTGGTCACTCCATGTCCGGCAGGTAAGCTTGCCGCTGCAACATTCATGCAAAGCCCAGTGCTAATTACATTACCTAGATACCATCCAGAACATGATACGAGAGGGTGCAGTGGGCACCAGCAATGGTTATGGGCTTGCCTCACTTATAAACTTCGCCGAGGGTCAAGGTGCGAGCGATGCACAGACCTTTTACGTAGCCAGTGAATGGTACAATCAGGGAGCTTGTGAGTACTGATGATGCCTAGTTTTGTCGAACGAATCTGACAAGCTTCACAGACGAGCCAAACGTCGGTGGAAGTCTCGGCGCCAACTGCTACGCATCCAACGTGGCTCAGTGGATCACAGGATGTACAGCTCCTGCAGCATGCTAAGCAGCTCTAAACCTCGTGACCCTTCTACAATACTTGTAGCTGTCTACAATGGCAGTGCTCTGTCGATCATTTGCAAGATTCGGGTGCTGAGTAGTCGAGTAGCTCGATGCCATACATTTGAAATATTGAGTATATCAAGATATGAATCACGCCTAAGATAACAGTAAGCTTCTCCATTTGGTCGAGTAGAGCAGTAGGCCATGCCTCAAGTCTGGCCTGCACTCTCTGGAGCTCCGCCGGAGATTGATTTCATGTTTGAGATATGCTATTAGACAGCATCACATGCCTTTCTTTTGAACTTGCTGCTGTACAAAAACGTATCTATCCACAGGAGAACAGAGATTTGCAACAGGCCGGCAAGACTTCACACTCACGCGTTGTGTTTCGGGATCAAGCTGGATGATAGCTAAACAATGATTGTAACACTGCCTAATCACAAGAAGAATGAACATTTGGTCTTCGGTCCACCGTATGCCCCACAGATCTATCACGACTAGAAGCCAGGTACCAGGCTTCCAATACCCATCTGGTCAGCCCTCTTCAACATAGCTTCACCAATTGCAAGATCCGTTAGACTGACGCCGACGCTCTTGTACACAACAAGATCGTCTCTCAGCCAGTCATCGAGGTCCGTCTTGTAGCTAGCGGTACCCTTTCTACGAAGTTCTACAGCCTTGCCGAGCTCTAGAACCTGTTCTGTGTTCAGACCACTTCGGACACCCTCACCGGTATGACTTTGAAACGCGTTGCGATCATCGACCAGAATGTAGGCCTTCGTAGACGCAGTCGCCGCGCGCACAAGCAACAATGGGTCCAGTTCAATCATCTGGGGTTGCCACGAGCCGATGGCGGAAACATATGGCATATTACGCCTCGACTCAAGATTCAGTGCGTCAACCGTGAATAGGACCTCCTGCGAAGGCACTGTGCAAAATACCGCATCTGCCTCGGCCAGTCTAGCATCCACGCCAGAATTGTCTGTAGCATCATGACTGAATATCTCAGCCTGAGATTTCCAATATGTCCGATTTTCTTCCTTCAAACGATTTACAAGTGCCACGGCATGCCCCAGCGAGCGGTTCACCACAGTAACAGACTTGATCTCATCACCACGCAACGCCAGAGCGAGACGGATATGCCACAGCGCCTGCTTGCCCGCTCCAAATACCAATATATGATCGACACGTTTGCGCCAGGACCAGGGTATGATGGCGCTGAGCGAGGTACGAAAAGCGGTCACTTCCTCGGCGTTCACCAGCCCTCTCGCAATTCCGCTGTTATCACAGATTACGAGGACTCCGTGGAGTGGTGGTCTGTTTCCCGTTGTTGGATCTGTTGCCGGTTCGACGATGATCTTTGTGCCAACTGCCGAGGGTGAGGTGAAGAGGCGGAAAAGGACCTTTTGCCCCTCCGGCCTATTGATAACTGCAGCCTCTGGTTGATGTTCCCGTTCTTTGGCTGTGGAAAATCCGTGAAGTGCCTTTTCGACAACGCCCTGCAACACCAAAATCTCGGACTTGGGAAGTGCAATAAGCAGGCCGTGGACTGCTTCGTCACCGAGAACTCGTAAGCCACTCATGTTTCAGACGAGATGCAATGATGCGACTCGTTCGGCGCCTGAATTTACTTGCAGAGGTGCAAGCTCCACAGGTGCGATGCTTTTTGCACACGTCGGTACCCCTTTCCGGCACGGATAGAAGTCCGAAGCCTGTTCGGAGAACGACTGCGAAGTGTGACAGCACGGCCCGAACACGAATAAGAACACGACACTGACATACTGCTGTGGCCAAGGGGTTTTAGTCATGGCACTTCGCCATTCCTTGAGCATCAAGGCCATTGGTGAAAATGACCATTTGGTATTGCCCTGCTGTGGGGAATTAAACCAAAGACTTTGTCGACACTCGATCTCGAAGTTGTGTACCGCAGAGTGCAAACACTAAAGCCATTGGCGAATGTGGGCGAGACTTGCAAGGCTTCAGCCATGCCAACAGCGGTGCGAAGAGTAGTGGCCTTTGGCATTTCATGGGATATTTTGCTCATTTCAACTTTTGCAGACCCCCGGCTCATCCTCTCCCTGACCGCTTTGCGTCGGCGGCTCGCTCAGAACCCGGAGAATCATGTTAAGCAACCCACGAGAAGTTCACATTTGCAAACGATGTTTTCAATCCCGAAACCGACCACCTGCATATTTGGGAACACGCATGTGCTAAAGTGCACGGTCGCGGTTCATCAAACTCTGTTCCGACCTGGATCGAATCTCTTCGAGAAGTGCAGCAACGAGTGGCATAGTTGAGTGATGTAGAGTGAAACGACAATACATACCAGCAGGCTAAACGTCGAACCTGCGGCGTACCAAGTTGCAGCAGACTCGGAGAAGCGACAAATGCGTAAGGACAACTGCGCGATGTAGTGACAGATGGTGGCAGATATCGCAGGGGGCCTGAAGAGGACGCGGGAATTAGCCAAGTAGGCGAGAACAACATCGCTGGAGCCTCCATCGCCGTCTCAGTTCCACACTAGAAGTAAGAAACCCTCGTTCGACACTTTCTTCCTCCGCGGAAGTCTGACGACCTATCGGATCATGATACTAACCATCTATACCCAAAAGAAAGGCACGCCTTATTCTCTGATTTAAGCCTTAGCCGGCATTCAAAGACTAGCCGAAGTTCGCCTTCGTATTATGCTCACGTAGGGCGGCCCAAGTAGGGCTTTCGAAGACCATACCGCGGTGCACATACTAGTTCTTTAAAACGAGGGCTAAAGACGTGCTAACTCGCCCCAACACTCCAGCAAAGAGTCAGCAAAGTTGCACGCTTCGATCGAAGTCGATTGTTATTGATGGAGAATCATGGCGGCTGCGCACACCGTGTTACGTTACAGTCAACTTGACAACCGTAACAGAACTTCGTTCACCAAGGTTGTCTGCGGACGAATGCCACGCTTGGAACGATTGACGACACCAGACACAAGTCGCAGCACATATAAATGCCGAGAGACTGTACCTTTCAATTTACACCTTGCAACTTCCAATCCCGGCGTCCACATTGAATCATGATGTTTCTCCAAACAACCCTACTCGCCGCCGTGGCCATCCTGGCCCACGCTCAACAAGACACATCCGGCAACACTCTTGCCGAATTCGACTGCTCTGCTGCGACCTTCCCAGGTGTGTCAATACATCATTGAATGGATCCGTCGTTATGGTCCAAACTAACATCATCCACCAGCCGGCATCGACGGCGATCCCCCACCCATCAGCCAATTCAGCAACGCCTCCTCCGTAACCATCGACGGATCCAAAGTCACCAACGTCGACTGCCAACCCGACCCCAAGAACCCCGACAACGGGCAATTGGCATACTGCGTCTTCTCGGACTCTCGGCTCGACGCCGGATCTGTGTCGATCCACTTCACCTAAAATCCGGCAGGAGGAGAGTGCGCTATGAACTTTGGGTACAAAGGGACATCTTACAGCACCGGAGGAAGTGGCCAGCCAGATACTACTCCTAGCTGTGCTACTGACAAGTGCGGTGTAGAGCCGTTTTCTTGCGATGTTCATGCCAAGTGTTATTTCAACTACTAGGGGGGAGGCTTGATTGGAGGCGCTTTTAGTAGAACACTGAAAAGAAAGGGGATCGGACGGGTAGAATCGCATCTTTACTCCAACAATCGATGAGCCGGGGTGCGAAAAGTGGATTTGGTCATATAGAAGCTCGGAAAAGTTGTGTTTCGGCCGAAAACAATTGCGTTCATGTCCTATTCCTTCTCTTGGGCCCCTGTTGATTATCTCAGACGCCGCCATGAGTTGTGTACGGCGGCGGAAGAACACCGTCTACATTCTTCTCAGGCAGCACATCCTTCTCTTCCATATCTCCCTTCCCCACATCAACAGGCCCCGCCGTAATCTTACCAGCCCCCTCACCACTCTCAAGCCCCTTCAGCAACGGCTCAGCCTTCTCCGTAACCCCCGTCTCCTGCTCCGCAACCTTCTCTTCCCCCGTCATCAACGGACTCTCCGACTTAGTCGAGTGCAGACTATCTCTCGACCCCTGTGAATTCGCACTCCTAGCCTCCTTGTCCGGATCAAAGAAGTTGGCATACTGTTCCCTCACGTCTTTATTCGGCTTATACAACACCGCACCATAAGACCTCAGCAAAGCAATCGTGCCGCCATCCCTTCGATTCGCAGCTTTATCCAACGGCGTCTGATTCCTCCCGTTCTTTGCGTTGATGTCGGCGCCCTCGGACAGCAGCATGCGTATGATATCCCCTGAGTTCTGCGAGCTCATATCTTCAGCGTTCCGGGCGACGAGATGGAGGGCGGTGCTGCCATCGTCTGAGGTGGCGAATACATTGGCCTTCTTCGCGAGCAGCATCTCCGTGTTGCGGATGTAGCCGTTGCCTGCTGCAATCATGAGGGCAGTTTGGCCGGAGAGGTCGCGGGCTTCGATGTTAGAGCCTTGCTCGATGAGGAACTCGGCTGCTGCTTTCTTGCCGTTTCGAACCGCCATCATCATTGCTGAGTCCTCGTTGAAAGTCGTCTTGCTCTCCAATTGGGCTCCGTGTTCGATGAGGACTTTGATTGTTGAGTTTTTGGCTCGCTCAGCAGCCATGTGAAGCGCTGTGTCGCCCCATACTTTTGTATCTAGCATCTTCTGCCGCTCGTATCCTTTGACGCTTGTCAAGAGCATTTTGATCAGCTCAGTGCTGCAATCAGCTCGGATCGCAAGATGTAGAGCATTGTATTGTGAATGTCGTTGGGGTAATCGAACGTCGGCGTCGTATTTCAGGAGGCTCTTCGTCACCTCATAGTAATCGGCTTCGGCGGCATAGTGTAAAGGTGTGATCAAGGTGACGTCCAGCGCCATGTTGACGTTTTTGGCACTCTTCTCCAGGATCAATCTCGTAACCTCATTGTTACCACTCATGGCAGCGGCATGGCATCTGGGGATGGCCGTGGGATGTCAGCAGGTTGTTGAAAACCCGGATAGAGCACAAAGCATCACTTACGTTGAGAAGTCCGCCCACCCAAGCAAATCAGCACTCGCCCCATGATCAAGAAGCAACTTCACCATCTCGACGTGCCCGCGAAATGCCGCCCGATACAAAGTTGTCTGGTTTCCAGTCCACAAAGCGTCATGGCTGATGGCCTCACGAGTGTAAGAATTGAACTTTCTCACCAAAGCGAATGACGAGCCCGTCGCCTTCGGCTGAAGAGTAGACAACGTATTGGGATCGGCTCCGGCTGCTAGCAGCACCTTGGCAACATCCAGATGATTCTCCATCGCTGCCCAAGTGAGAGGGGGAACGCTGTAGATGTCGCCATCGTTGACACCAGCGTTCTTCTTGGAGCTTAAAAGATGGCGAACCCATTCTGTTAGACCAAGTCTGGCGTTCATGTGCAGAGGCAGGGGCGTAGCTTTATCCAACAGACGGTGGATGTTCTTTTCCTGCCAAGACATATCCTCGTACATCTTCTTCTCTTCCTTGTGAAGGGTGATGTCTGCACCGTGATAGCCGACGTATGTCTGCCACCAATTGAGTCTAAGATCGGACTTCTCGTCAACCATGAATTCGGCAGCCTTGAACAGGTCTTTTGCGGCGTAGCCAGCAGAGCGTCGAGCATGTTCGCACCAGTGAACCGTTGTATAGCGGAGGCCAGGCCACTGATCGAAGATCGGGTCGTCCGGGGTGAGTATGGCCTTGGTCTGAAGCGGGCTCTGCTTGATGTACTCGATGCAGAAATGTGCCGCTCGGAAATGAGATTCAGCAGCGTCAATGCGGAACTCATCGAGCGGAGGATCTAGTTGACCGAAGAGAAACTGTTTGGCGCTGTCGTTGGCGAAGAAGACGGAGCCGCTTCGAATCTGCAGGAGCGGGCTGCATTGCTCAATATAGTCTTGGATGCTGCTGACTGCTTGGTTTAATGCTTGCTTAGATTTGGTATCCTGCTGCATAGGTGCCTCTCTGCTAGCCGACGATAGAGTCCGAAGCGCTTCAGCCAGCTCGCTGACGGTCAGGGGCCGGACTGCAATGGCTATCAGGCGTAGAATCTGGGTAACTGCCGATAGTCTACCACGTTCGTAGATCTGGGTCAGTACGTATCGGAAGTAGGCGTCGAGTCCGATGGGCATTTCCTTGAGCTTTTCTTCGACGCCAGCAAGCATTTTCTCTCGCGCAAGCTCCTTAAAGACACACTCTATGTAGAAGTATGAGTCTTCTGCCTTTTGTATGATGATGCTTCGAATCCCTGAGTAACGTCAGAAACATCCACAAGGAAACGTATCCCATCGACTTACGTTCTTCGGCGTCGCCTTCGATCTTCGGCTCGCACTCAATGGCTTGCAGCCCAACCGACACTACTTTGTCAAGATCGCTTTGAATGTGTTCCTTGTTCTCAGCGTCACCTAGGCTGATCTCAGCGCAGAGGCCGGCAGTCGCAAGCTCTCGCAGCTCTTTCACCTCTTGGCTGACGATCACGACCTTGAGTTCCATCCCCTTGGAGGCGTTGGGAAGCAGTTTGTATTGTTTCATCAGCCAATCAACTGAATCGTCGTCAAGCTCGTCTAAGCCGTCGAGGACGCAGTAGATCGGACCCATGGCAGGTTCACTCGCGAGAGCCAAGACCACTTTCCAGAGAGCGTCTCGGTTGTGCGAGAAATCGTGGGCCTTGTTCTTGGCTTGCTCTTCTTGTTGCTCAAAATGTCGCCGGAGAGCCTCTTGTGACTCAACTTGCTCAGATTTTCGGACGCCCTCCACGATTTGCCAAAGCGCAGATCGCAACATCGAGATTGCCGTGTTTCGCCTTTCTTCTCCGTCACTACAGCAGTAGTAGCCGACTTCAGTGCCTGCTCCGACGGCCTGCTTCAACCGTTGGAAGAAGAAGCGAGACATGTTAGTGATGCCCTGGTCCGCTTCGCCAACAACCCAGAGCATGCCCGATTTCGCGTTCAGCCACGACTGACACGTCTCGTTCTTAACAATCCATTCGCAAGTTCCTTTCACAGGTTTGCTTGGCTCTGCGCGATCGTCGACTGGATGTGCGTCGTACAACGCTTTTTGCAGTCTTTCAAGATACTGCGGGAGATCCAACTCCGGCGCTTTGCCTTGGATCTTAGCCTGCACCCGCGCCTGCGTCTTGGATAACCACTGGTTCGCGAATTCGCTGGCACGGTCGACATCGTAAGCAACACTCTGCCTTCGAGACCTGACGGGCGTCCTGTCATACCCGCTCGTGACTCGCACCTTCTCGCCTGGCATCTTCCTCGACCTGTACGCCAAAAGAAGCTCCTTTGCGTACGCAGCCGCAGCCACAGCGGCGAAGTTGTGCCATCGATCGTTCTTATGGGAATCGGCGTAATCGCAAACACCACGTATCACTAGGGCGCACGCAGTATCCATCAGGCCAGCGGCTTCCATCTCGAATGCAATCACGCCTTCGCGTTGGGCAATACGGTCTCTATCAGCGGCATGCTTCATCACCTTGTTAGCGGAGGCAATGTTCCCATACCACACTTGAACTGCATCAGGGTCGGGGCGAATAGGCCTTTTCTGGACCAGAGAGAGATCGCACTTGGCGCACGTAGAGCCAGACTGATGTCGATAATGCCATTGGAACAGACGGTCTTCCTCCGTCCCCGGGCGACCGAATTCTGTCAGAAGGTGAGAGTGTTCCGAGAACATCTTAGAGACATGCCTGGGCAGACCAGATCCGTGAAGAGCTGTATCGGCTCTGAGCTTGCTCAAGGTCGTCAGAACTTGTCGCGGTGGCTTTGACAGAGCACCTGTAGGGAGGAACTGGCCGTCCTTGTCAATCTTGCCAAAGTCGTATTGCACAACGCCGCCGTGTCTTCCAGTAGGCTGACTGACGACCACGTCACCCAGTCGGACATCCACAGCTTCGCTCCAGACTCCTCCGCATATGCCGACCATCAAGACCACGCCATATTCCGTGTTGGGGAAGCTGCTCATCATTTTATCGACAGTCCGTGCTGCCTCCACCGTTCCATATGTGCCCGAGGCGAGACAAGTGATGACCACATTATGTTTGCCGATAGCCCCTAGAGTATAAGCGTTGCCGTCCTGTTGTACGATGTCGTCGGTCTCTGTGTATGTTTCGTCCAGCATCGCAGTCATTGCCGTCAGCTCTTCGGGCAAGGCACAACTGTTCCATTTTTAGCATATCAGCCATGATCGAGGACAATGGTCATACATGATTCCGACCCAATACGAATAAACATCTCGTCTGTGGCTCGACATGATTACGATATGTGGTACCGTCTGGCCGAGCAGGCTGCTGCAGAGAAGCTTGAGCAGAGATCATTAGCGACAACACCGTGCCTCCAAGCCATCTTTATGTTGTCGTCGATCAACAAGCCATATCGCGCCAAGGCGCGTCATGGCAAAAGACGGACAGTTCCCACGTTCGGAAGCCTGTTGCAAGCGAACCGGGGTAGGCGTAGACATTGAGTTTAGTCAGTATGCAGACATGCAGCTGGACGGCAAGAAGGAGATGTTGACCAATAGCCGCACGTCGTGATGCACAACACCAACTGCTTAGATGTTTTTCAGTTGCCCTAGCGTACTTCGCTAGTGTTTTGGCCCCAGTGGAGAGACGGGATGGGTTGAGGCGCGGGCCATGTGCTCCCCCGTGTCCGTGACGTCCATTGTACAGTAGACGAGCTAGCTGCAGGTGCCACGAGCATGGAAAGCTTCCGTGAATGGTGGAACGCATGGCGTGCATGAGTTGTAGGAAGAGCATCTGGTCCTGGGATCACCTGTATCGGCCGAGGAGATCCGTTCTCTTGGACTGCTTCGATTGGTCTTTTATCGTGGTATCGCGAGAGATCGATCTGTAGGCAGGGGCACCTGAGAGAAACGGGTCCACGGTAGGAGTTGGATAGCTGCTAGAGCCGCAATGACATACATCGCAAAGAAGAAGCAAAGTCGCCGATTTGGGGGCAAAAAGATCGACAGAAGGACGCTGCGCAGCACTAGCATGACCTCCAACACTCGTCGTCACCCAAAATAGGAATCGTTTTGCGCGAATGCTGGCTATTAAAATCTCCAAGAGCTTGGTTTTCGAAAGGCTGTACGCATCTCCAATGAACGGACCACGGAGTGTTCGATTGCGTGCCCCACGGAGAAGCTGTGTTCAGTCTCCTGAGCGTTGTTTGATGCATTAGGTCGCCTTGTTAGCTTCAAGTTTGACGGGGCGTTATGAGTTTGAAGGGATGAAAGGTGACAACAGAAGGAGAGGAAAGAGATGGCACGTTAGCGATTACCGAAACATGGCAATATGTCCCTGAACCATGACCAAATCATCGAAAGGATGCGCGGGTATCTTGGTGAAAGCGAAGCGACAGACATTCAACCCATCTTCCTGAGAGCCCGCTGAGGGTTCTTGAGCTCAGGCAAAGCCTCTCTCAGCTGTCGTGCAAGGTCAGCGAGACTCTCGTCAGCATTCGTGTGCTCATTCGCGGTGCCATTCTGTTGCGCAAAGGCACTGCTGCTGGTGCTGGGGCACGGAGGATGGTAGCCACTTGGTGCCCCGGCAGGCTGGAGAGACGACGCCGGCACGTCTCCGGGACCGAGTGTTTGCCCAAGGCCTGAAAAGCCTGGGTAGCCAGAGGTGGTGCTCGTTGATGCATATGCTCCTTGACCTGGTATATTTCCATTCCCAGCATGCCAGGCAGGCCGTACCCAGGCGAATAGTACGCTGGTGAGTAGTCTGCGGCTTGAGAATATGTGCCAACAGAATAGCCTTGGTTATTTCCCATCCACGGACCACCAGAACTAGCATGAGGTTGACCGAGTCGTGGCCAATGTTGCTTCCACGCCCCCACAGTCTTGAGAATTTGATCTTTCTGCCTCTTAAAGTGGTTCTGAACCACCTCGGTCCAGATCGACTCTCCAGAATGCTCCAACCACCCAAGCATCGCAACCTCCACTGTCTGTGGGTGAGTCTGACGGTTGTATTGCTTGCTTGCCTCGCTGCCATATTGATTAGCCCAACCAGGCTCGTTGGTGTATGGCTCGCCGTTAAGTATCATGGATTGTATGCTGACGAGAACTTGAAGAATTGTGCTGCCTTGTGCATTCCAGCCTGGACCAGTCCAGGTTCCAAGCAGAGAGAGGCAGACTTTGCCATCAGCGTATAAGTTTGGGTTAAAGCGAGTTGTCCCTTGGCCCGTGGTTTTGAGTTGCATCTTCGGTGGAGATTTTGGATAGTCTCCGGGACACAGAAGGTCGAACTCGAAGAGCCCATCGGCGTATGGAGTGTCCTGAGGTCCAGTCATGAGAATCTTCATGCAATCGGGGCGAGATTCCGCATAGCGAATGAATATTCCGTCTGGAAGGGACGCCCGAAGCGTACTGAGTTCGCTGACGATTCGCTTCATTCGAGTTGGAATGAAGGCGGTCATCTTATTGGCATCGCTCCTGAAGTGGAAGTTGCTCAAGACTACTTGGTCTGGTAGTTCCTGCACACTCAACTTTTTTTGCCATGAATTGGAATCTTTCTGCTTGGGTTGAGTTGCCCCTACGTTCGCCTGTACGTGTTCGGCCATGTTCTGAATCGCCTGGTACAGTTGCAGCGTGATGTCTCCATCCGTATTGAGTTGCGGGGTTTTCAGCATTGTAGTGCACTGCCCTGCCAATTCCTCCATGGACGCGGCAAGTGAAGGCGTGGTATCGGTCTCGTCCGGTGCATCACTGTCATCCTGCTGCAAGATGGCCTCGAGGAGGTTGTGATTTGTCTGGATTCGCTCGTGGTAGACCAGATATCCTGTCGCGAAATGCCCAGCCAAGGCACTTACAAATCGAACGACAGCGTGGTAAAGAGGAGCTCGAGCGGAAATATCATCCAGCGAGTTGTTGCGGAGGAGCTCTGCAGCCTTGTTGAGAATAGAGCTTTCGTGCAAGAATGCCGCCAGAGCTGTCGGTGGATCGGCATCAAAAGAATTCTCGAATCGCTCAAAGGACGGCAGCAAGTTGGCAATGGTTTCCATGATGATGGCAGTAAGCTTGTCATCTTCGTCGGTCATCTCAGCAATGATAATCGGAACCTTCTCGTTAGAGCTTTGCTTGCCGTACCCGGAAGACTCAGGCTCACGGCGCTTTTTGCCATAGTACCTACCCTCGTCCCCGTAGCCAGTGCCTGAGGGCGCAGAAGACCGGCCGCCGTAAATCGAGTGTGACGCCGTTGAGGTACCTTTCTTGAGTTTGGGGGGCTTGTTCTGTTTGGCCTGTGTATCATATCCACAAAGAAGGATGCAAATCAGCGCCAGTCGCTGCTCATTGCAGTGGACAGTCAGGGCTCCAAGCTGAATTGACGAGGTGTGGTCGTTGATATCTGAGCCACATCCAAAACATGTTTTCTTGCTGCACCGAGTTGACCGCGAGGTGTGAATGCCTTCTGTTGCGAGTGAGAGGGTTCCACTACTGAGGCCAGAGTAGATTGACTTGAAGTACTGCTTGATGGCGGAATCTTTTGGCGATAGAAGCGGGTTTCTGCAAGTCTCACACTGCTTGCGTAAGATTCGCTCGAATCCATCTCTAGCAGAGGTCTTCATGACAGTGGCCGCGCCAGTTTCGTCTCCATTGGTCCGCCCTGGATCTAGTTCCTGCTGCGACTGCTCCTCTGCGTCCCACTCGGCTTGCAGAGCGCGGGCCATGGCCTCATCATCGTCGATGGCTTCCATCGGTGCTGATGCTGGTGACGGGTCTGCATTTTCGGCATCGAATTGTCTCTGCAACTCACGAGCATATGCTTCGTCAGGATCAAGTGCAGGCTGGAGAGCTACGTCGTCGGTGAGATCGACGACCTCAACAATTGGAGTTGAGCGCATGCGCTTGCGAGGGCGCTCTGGAGAGCTCGTGCTGTCATCCATGGCGACTGCTTGGAGTGATATGGCTTGTTGGCGAGGCTGAGAAATGTTGCGCGTGATTAAGCCGGACTGGAGATCGAAAGTTGTAGGCAGAGGGCGGCCTCCGCTGTCTCACCAGAGGCCTGCACGACGTCTCGTTTCTCACGGCTTCTCGGGCGCTCGACTCTATCTTCCAATACTTTCTGTCGTAATGTTTGCCCAAATGTCGTAGATCTTGAGAGACTGAGAGTATATCAGCACTGCAAAGATCCTTACAGGCGCTGTGGTTGGGATCTGTGAGGTTTCAGGCAGCAAGTGCACGAAGGTACCTTTCATCAAAGAGAGCCTTTGGCGTGTCTTGAGACGTTCTCGCGGCCCATCACAAGGCGACGAGACATGACATGCTGTCGAAAGGCTCTCACCTGCACGGGGTCAATCAAATGTCTTCGGGCTTCTTAGGCGATCTTGCGACGCCTTTCTATGTGGATAGGTAAAGGTTGTATCCCACGGTCCATTCAACAGGACATTCTCGAGTATGTGACTGGACGAGCACAGAATCTTGTTCACGGGTGTCTTCGCGTCGACGCGTGAGGTGACGGACCGTGAAACAGCGCAGTATGGAAGCTGCTCAACGGTCTCAGCTTTACGCAAGACAGCATCTACCTCCAACTTCAATAGATCATCTTCTGAAGAAACCACTCCACCATGCAATCATGACCACCGCCTTCCCCTACGTGCGATACGCCTGCCCCTGCACCGAAACGGCCGCACCACCACTGCTCGGAAAGCGATCATCCCAAGACGTCGAAGTCGAACAAGATGAAGGCCTCACGTTCAACCCACACGACCAACGCGCCAACTTCTCGCTATATCCGCTCGACCAGCTACTGTTCTGCGACGAGTGCAATCACACACGATGTCCCAAATGTTGGACCGACGAGATGATCTACTGGTACTGTCCGCATTGCCAGTTCGATGTACCGAGCAGCAGCGTCAAGAGCGATGGTAATAGGTAAGGTGAGATCATCATAAGTTGAGATATACTAGGCCATATCTGACCTCTGCCAAAAGATGCGTGAGATCATGCTACAACTGTCCTGTATGTTCGGCGATCCTGCAGCCTTCAGCATACACCCGCCCGTCCTCATCCTCAACCCACCTACGCCCTGACGGAGCATCCAGCTCGAGCGACTCGTACATCCTCCACTGTCAATATTGCGATTGGAGCACGCTTGAGATCGACGTCAAATTTAGCAAGCCAAGCAGGATCACAGAACAGCTGCAAAAGGCGTGGAAGGCGAGATATGGCGCGAAAGAGGACAAGGACGAGGAGGACAAGAAACACCACGAGAGTTCTGCGTCCCAGCATGACGCTACATTTGCGAATCTGCAGAAATTCTACAAGGATCAACTCAGTGAGTCAGGCGACCAGCCGAACATGTATTCGAACAGCCCCTACAGCTCCCCAGCCAATCTGGCTCGGATCATGAACCTGTATGGTGGTTTGTCGTACAACGCTTTGAAGAAGACGAGAGAGAAACCGCAGCCAATGCGGGAGGCTGGTGGCCTACCAGAAGGCCTCGTCACCTATACTGAAGACGGTATACCCGGCGAAGAAGAGATGAAAGACAAGCTCAAGACGCTTGGCCTCGAAGGCACCGCTTCCGAGGAGCAACGGCTCACCACACCCCACAACTACGACACTAGATTTCAAGATGAGCTTTGGCCGATCGCCACACCATTGAGAGTACGAAGAGGCAAGAGATGCAGAACGTGTCGGCAATTCTTGGCACGACCAGAGCATAAGGTGGGAAGCATGCGATACAAGATCCGTCTGCTGGCTCTGAACTACGTCCAACGACTATCGATATCGCCTCTCCAGCCGACTGCCCCACGACAGAATCCCTCATTCCAGCTTCGACCAGAAACCCTACCAGAAGTAAAGGTCCATCCCCACCAAACGCAACAATACGTCCTCACGGTCCGCAACCCTATCTTCGAAACCGTCAAAGTCACCCTCGCCACACCCGCCACGACCCCAGGAAAAGTCGCCTCCAAAGTCACCATCCTCTGCCCATCATTCACTGTCGGCCCAGCAGGTGACATGTGGGACGAAGCACTCTCCGCATCAACCGCCAGCGACGGCAGCAGACGCGCCGCCATGGCGTCCCTGACAGGCTCATCAGCTGAGGGGGACCGCCAACCCGAAGCCGGCAAAGTGTGGGAGCGATCACGAAACACGACTTCAGTGATTCTTGAGGTCGTGCCAGGAGCACTCAAACCGCCGCCGAAGATCGTGCCGGATCCAAAAGACAACGATCAAAAGGACGAAGACCTGGCCGAAGACGACGACATTCTCGAGATCCCCATCTACGTCCGCGCAGAATGGGAAGCCGTTCCCCACGACGCCGCCGGCCACGCCGACCACAAAGGCGAGCGCGAGAGCCGAGAATTCGCATACTGGTGTGTCTTGGGCGTGGCTCGGATTGCGTAGACATGAATGCACGAGGAAGGAAACACATCCCCTACTTGCCAACGACATGAATTTGTGATACCCTTCAACGTACTCCTCGAACGAATAGCCAACTTGAAAGAAAACAAAAGTTCACAGCGAATAGCCCCATCCCTCACACCTTCTCTCTCCAGTACACTTCATTCCATTGCATCGTCGAGACTGCTCCCAAAACCACAGTCTACTACAATCGAACAGAGAAAAGAAAGCGAATGATCACAACAGAACCAGACCAATCTCCAGTCCAGTCCCCTTCCATATATCCTCCAGCAACAGCAACAGCAACAGAACAGCAACAGCCATACCCTCCTAGTCCATCCCAATACCACGGTCCGAGAATAACGGCCCGGGCTCGGGAAGGGCGACATTTAAAGCCAGCCAGTAGCGCCTGCCTCGTTTGTCCCAATCAGCTTTCCCAAACGTCGACGTGAACCATACCCACGGGTCTGTACTAACAAGGATTGGGATAAGTCGAAGAGTTTCTCTCCCTCCAGCATTTTTTTGCGTGCTGTGCAGAGGAAGGAGGCGTTGTCTCTCGAGAAGTTGAGCCTCGTTCGAAGTATCGCGGTCATTCCTGCTATGACTACTACTATGCCTTTCGATATCATCAGAAAGACGTTCGTCGACTACGACGTATAGCAATATCAAGAAAAACAGCCCGCGAGAGATGAATTCTTTCCAATGACCAAGAATATTTCATTGAATTATCATGAATAGCCTCACTAGCTACCCTAGCTAGATAGAAGTTGTTTTTTTCCTGTCCCAACATCAAAGTCTAGAGGACTGTATGCCTTTCAAAAAAACACGTCAATGAGGAGTAGTAGCAGTATTGTGTGTCCGACACCGATTTTTTTGCCAATACAGAAATGCCCTCGTGTCGCCATGATGCCTTCTTTCCGTAGTTCCTGCTTTCCGCAATCAATCAAAACACCAACGCCGCCGCTTTGTGGGAAGTACGATGCCGCCGTTATCCAATTCGTGTTTTCGTGGGGGGTATGTGTGGTTTTTGGGGTAAGTGATCGTGGGACGCGTGGATGCAGGAGAAATTGTTGTTGTTGGGGGCTGTCGTGTCAGGATCGTCGTCGGACTTGCTGTGTAGACCAGTTGATGAGGCGGCTGCACATTTGGAAGAGATGACGAGCCATGGCCGTGTTGACATAGCGGCCTGTGGCAAGCCGGAACGACTGCGCCCATGTCGTTGATTTCAGGCAAACTTGAGGCAATGGTTCCTCGCATTCGTCATCGCTCAGATTGAACAGAACCGTATCAGTCCTGATGCTCTTGACAGGAGACAGAGTAACAGACGGCCAATCTGGGACCACGATGTGCTTGTTCAAATCTTCGCAAATTGCTCCAGCCGTATGAGTATTTGGCAACTCTTTCTAAGAGCGAGTGAGCACCCTCTTGTTCGAGTCGAATGGATTGGTGAATCTAATCTCATTCGTGTTCTCGATACCACGAAGAAGCTCGATGTTCTCGATCGGGTTGCCGTCTCTGGAAGACCAGTTAGGAGCACCTTTGAGGATACCAAAGTCGACAATCAGAATACGACCATCCTGGCTGGTAGCCACGATGCGGCGGTAGTCAGACTTGGCTGCGAGCATCCAGCTTGTGGTCCACTCTTCGCCTCGCCACAACTCCTTGCCAGTCTCAAAGTCGTACACTCGAAGATCGAGATCGTAGCTACCAGACACGACTCGCTTGTTGCCGCTGTCCAGCCATAGAGATCGAACCAGCTGGGTGTGACCAGTGAACTGGAGAACTTCCCGACCAGTCTCCGTCTCGAACTTGTAGGTGATGTTGTCGTTGCCTCCTGCAAGCACATGCTTCATGTCCTCGGAGAACTCGACAGCCGCGAGACCTCGCTCCTTGGCGCTGAATTCCTTGATGAGCTTCATCTGCTTAAGATCCCACAGCCTCGCAATTCCATCACCACTGGCGCTGACCAGTAGATGTCCTCGTAGCTGTACGGCATTCACTGGACCTCGGTGCCCAGTAAGCTCTCCCTTCGGCTCGTACGTGCTACGATCCCACACGATTATGCGAGAGTCCTTTGAGCAGGATACGATGTGCTTCTTGTCAAGAGCAACGTCCAGAACACCGCCGCTGTGCTTCCTCAGGCGTCTGATGGGCTCGTACGTCTTGATATCCCAGACCAGCAAGTCTGAATCCGAAGATCCAGTCACCAGGATCTCATCGTCGTACTGCAAGCAAAGGATGCTGGCGTCGTGCCATTGGGTTGGGATATGGTAGATGCTGTCGCCGTATGTGGTACCATTGACGCTGGCGGTTGCCATGTGGAAAGACGGGTAGTCGACCGTTCGAAGCACCTTAGGTCCGAGCTGTGGCCTTACATTGGGTCCTCCAATCACCCTGAGGCATTGGAAGGTGTTGATGTCCCACACGCGGATGGTGCGATCACGGGATCCAGTGATGATCTTCTCCTCGTCGAACTGCAAGCAGTACACGCTGTCGGTGTGACCCGAGAGGTAGACGGCCTTGCCAGCGTTGTCTTGACCGGCACGCCAGTTCTCCTCCAGCTCGACACGTGCCTTGTACATCTTGCGCCATTCTTGGTTGGGCTTGTTCGGTCTGCCAATGCCCAGCCCACCGACTTGAATTGGAGCAGGGTCAGACATGACCTCGCGCTGGTATTTGGCCAGGAAGATGTTCCTCCACACCGAAGGCTCCTTGATCATGTTGTTCCATTTCTTGCTCACGCTTTCGGCACGGAGGAGATCGCTGGCATCGAGGTACTCAAAGATCTGGAGGGCGATTTCGTCGGGCAAGTAGCGGGTGAAGTCGGTTGTGTAGGACTCCTCCAACGAGGGGACGTCTGCTGACATGTCGACGTCGCCGTCACGGTCACGAATGGATGTGTCTGAACCACTGTAGGTAGATAAGTCTGCTCCAGAATCTGCCGCACTGCTTAACGAGCCGAGGCGGCCTCTGCGTTCATGAATATCGTCGACACCGAATGGGCCCCAGTTGATGTTGCTCCATTGCATGGCGGAAGAGGTGTGGTTGTGTTGTGCGGCTGCCTTTCTCGCGCCTTCTCCTCCTGGTGCGGCAAGAATCGTGGGCGTTACTCGGCTGGAGGCAGGTCTCATTGGGATGCCGTTGGCTGCAGGTGCTGGTGTGTCTTTGCGGTCGCCGAGAAGCCACGGTGCTCGATGTTTCCTGGGGCGATCGTCACCCTGGCGTGCGGTGCGTTTTGAGGGCGACGTGGGTGGTCTGCTGGACGCATCACACTTGGCCTCGGCACCTGCAGCAAACTCGAGCCTATGCGGCGTGCTGGACCGCCTGCTTCGGCCAGAGGATACAACCGGGAGTTGACATGCCTTGACGGTTTCGCGGAGCTCGTGGACACGTTCTCGATAATGCCGGGAGAATCGCCTGCCGAGGGAAGCCGATTTCGTCTCTCCTTGAGCGCTGTCACTGGATCCAGCGATTGAGCTGCCATGGCTCGGAACTCTTGAGAATGGCCTCCTGACCGAGGCTTGTGCACGCTGGGCTATTCGAGTCTCGTCAACAGTGTGTGTACTGTCCTGCATGGAGACATCGCGTGGAGAAACACCGCGTTCGAATTGAGCATCCATTCCCTGGGCGGCCAAGACATGCATGTCGTTGGCAGTGTCATCGCGCGACAATCTCCTCCTCGTGGCCTCGAGATGTGCGTTGGCGAATTGCGCGACGGCAGAGGCACGCGGTGTGATGTCTCCTTCTGAGCCCTCCTCTTCCTCGGCGATGAAGCTGAACCCCGAAGACGGCGCGTGAACGGTATGGGGTCGTGCGGATTCGGAGTGTGAATTGCGGTGGGGATTATTGTAGTCGAAGAGCGAGGACTGCATGGTGGGTGTATTATTCGGGGTGAGGACACCTGGCGGCGTGCCTCAGTGTGCGTACCAGAGCGTTGAGGGCGCGGCCGTGGTGCTGGTGTTGTCCCAATCCGGCGGATCAGGAGGCACGACACCACTCGACGGGCTCAGCTGGGTGCTGACAGCGGAAATCCAAGAACGCAAGACAATCCAAGAGCCAATGCGAGGATGCGGTATAAGCAAAAGATAGAGAGCGTTTGGCGTAGGGAGTGGCGCGGTGGTGGCGATGGGGGCGGGATAAGGAGTGGACGGTTGGTTGGTCGTAGCCGGTGCTGAGGGATGGGCCGAGCGGATTGTCGCAAGCAACGCAGCCGGAGAACAGCAGAAACGGATGTGCAGTGGTTATGACTGGCACTCGGCGGGAGAGGCGTGCGACTATATGGTCGGCGGAGTGGTCAGGGAAGACGAGGGCGAGGGCTGGCGGTGGGAATGGTAAGGGCGGCGGCGAAAGGCTGAAGGTTACTTGGTCGGTGTGGTTGTGGTGCGGATGGATTATTTCGGGCGGCGAGTCCGCGCCAAACCTCGCCAGCAGGGCAGAAACGCGCAGAGGCAAGTCAGTCAGCTGCCGCTCTTCTCCCGACCGCCCAGCAGAACGAGAAGATCAACCATCCCTCACGCACGTCACTGCTGCTCAGTCACAATCCTGCACAGAGATTGTTGATCCGTCTGTTCGTACTGTACGTACACAGTGCTGCTGCTGTCTCCTGCCCTCCCCCAGATTGCCTCCCTCTCCGTCTCCTTCCTCGTCCACCGCCCACGGCAACAGGCCGCTCCGCTGTCGGTCGCACCGCCGTTGGCCTACACCACTACATACTATTCTTACTGATGAATGCATGTCGCTGCACGCTGCCAGCTCACCACCACGCACATAAACGCACCCTGGCCTGCTTCCGTCATCCCTCTCAGCTGACCCTTGAAGAGGCTTGAACTCCGTTTAGGGTATCTCCATCCTGTAACCAACCATCATGCCTTCGTCAACTCCGTCGACCCCTTCAGCCTTCCCTTGGTTCTACACTGCCTTCTTCCTCTACATTGAGCCCGTCGCCACCGCTGTCGGCGCCTACTATGCCTTTCTCGAGCAGCACCAGTACATGGAGTTGACGGTGCCATCTGTCACTGGCCTTGCCGGTGTCTCGACTCGCGAAAACGTTGTCCTCAATCAACTAGCGAATCTGTACTTTGTCTTTGTAAGTCATCAGCTACGGCGATCTCCTCATAGGCTGTGCTCATATCCGCAGGCTCTAAACGAAGCCTTCGTCTTGCGAGTAACCAACGACCACCGAGTCTGGAGCGTCTTCCTGCTCGGCCTGCTGATTGCCGACTTTGGCCATCTGTACAGCGTCAACGCCCTGGGATGGCCCGTCTACTACCAATTCTGGAACTGGAACAAAATGTATTGGGGCAACCTCGGATTCGTCTACCTCGGTGCTACCATGCGCACCGCATTCCTGCTGGGACTCGGCCTCCCCACCACATCGAGCAACCCCAAGAAATTCAAGACCTGAGACTGCCGATGATGAAAGACAAGACATGCACTGCAGCTCACATGCATGCACTCTCGCATCAGTCATCAGCTGAAGGAAGCTGTGCTGGCTGCTGAATCCATGATCCCAGCGCTTCGGATACGTTGAGACCGGCCCGAGTCCTGTCCACAGTTTTCACGCCCGTATGGCGACAACCTTATACCACCGCTCGGTACGCCTGAAGCAACAGCTCAAAATTCTCTCCAAACCCCCATCATTCGGCTAGACATGTTTCCACTCTCTCAACCTAGGCTTGAATGCACACCACATCAGCCCAGCCAATGGCCATGTTCCACCTGTACCAAACATCTCAACTTTTGCTCCCGTGCTCAGCACATCCTCCCAGCACCGCCGGCTCCCAGATGCTCTGTCACGAGCGACTCCACGAACCACTGTATCGGTATCCCAAACGTCCCGGCCTTTGTGGTATTGTATGGAAGCTTTCCACACTTCGACGACACTGCCACGACCCGAAGGAGAAGTGCCGTGTGAGCACATGTTTCCAGAAAAGCGCCAACTGCGATGTCGGCAAGTCTGCAACCGAAGAATCAACCCACTCGACATCATCAGTTCCAGTGAATGCGAGGTCGAGACAACATTGGCGGCGGCATTTGACAACGAACGCCTGCTGGTCTTCGATGTCCTTCTAGAATGCCTGCCTCAATGTTTGAGCCTGGTGACGAAACAAGAGTCAAATCGATCTCTTCGATCCACTACATCGAGCTCAGAGCATCCAGAACTGCCGCAGAAGCAATCTGTAAGTGGTCTCGTGTCAGCATACCGTTTCCGTCACCGCCATCGTTTTCGCCTGCGGTAAGAGATCCGCTGATCGGCATGGTTCTCGCAATACAACGGACAAAACATCAACGGAGATACTCGCCTGAGATGAACACGTTTCGGAGCGAAAACCCTCAGCTGCTTCTCATACAGTGAACCCTCGCGGTGTCATACGCAAAGCAGCACATGAGACTACTTCCAATCCCCAACCCTCTGCAAAGCATGCCCAGATCAGGCAGGGCAACACCGTCCAACCCTCGAAAAAGTCTCCAAGCACGGATCAAATGACACCTGGCCTCATCCAAACATCAAACCGCTCCGGCTATGAACAAGGAAAGCTTCACGGCCAACACAACGTATACCAGGGAGAGCAACAGCCCGCTACGACTCCATCCACAGACTTTCACGAATCCCTTATCATTATGATGGTGGCTGTCGTCAGAATCAAGGGTATCACGAGGCAGTGCAGTTCTACGCCTGTTCGAGAACACCCTGCTCGACCATTCTGTTGCATCTTTCTAGACCTTTCCTTGAGTACCTGAGCAGCTGAGCTGTGTCTCGTCATAATGATCAATCCAAGCTACCTAGAACTTCATCTACATAGTACATACGTAGTTGCTTGTAGGTGCAAGGTAGATGATGGAACCCAAGCCAGTCTGACTGCATCGCGAGTCAGTTGGCAAAGATCCAAAAATTCGCAGTTCATGTACAGGTATGTGACGATCCAGCAATGGAGATGCTGTCAGTAGTATTAGGAGAAAGAGAGAAAGACAGCAAGCAAGCGATTCGATCACACGAGCACTCTCCCTCCCAAAATCCACCACAAACCAAAAACTACCAACCCTTTCCCCCAAACGCACCCATCTCATCTCATCTCCCCCAATCTTCCCCAATCCACGCAAACCCATCCCCCAAAACCTGCCTAAAAGAGCAACCAAACCTCCATGATGCATCGCATCCTTCAAGAAACCTCCTCGCCGAATCTCCGTTCTTCCTGTGACTCTCCCTCTCCATTAGCCCGTCCATCCCCCGTTCTCAAACGCGGATATGATCGTTACTCGTTGATACTGGCGAGGAGGAATTCCTTCTTTCCCTATTCTGCTGTGTGGATGCGGCGAGGTGTTGAATGGCTGGGGAGGGAGAGGTATTTGATGGTATACCTTGGTGGATGGGGGAGGTGGTATATAGCTCTTTCTTTGGGGGTTGATTTGGACAAGTTGATTTGAATATGTGCGAGAATAGTTTCTTTTTTCTCTCTATCATGTACAAAACATGCAAGCAGCAATGCGAAAACGCCCACAAGAGCCTGCCCAAACAAAAAGACACATACATGCGTGATACACATATTGTCGTCGTAAAAAACCACCCATTAACATCAACATCATGATCATCATGTCTCTCTTCTTCTCTTTCTAAATTTTCGAAACCTTCTCACTATCCATACTCAACCACCTCTCAAAAACCCGACTCTCCAAATCCACACTATCCTGCCTGCCCCCATGATTCCCCTTCTTGCCCCGTCGGAAATACACCCTCTTCGCCCACTTCCACCCCTCCACACCGAGGAAGAACAACAAACTCGCCACAAACACAATCCCCCACTCCCAGCTGATTCCCGTATGGCGGAAAACCTGCCGATTGATAACGGGGATGTAGAGGATAGGGAAGATGGTGATGAAGCCCGCCATGATGGCCCAGAAGAGGAATTTGTTGCGCCACACGTCGAGCATCCATTGTGTGAAGTAGCGGTCGGAGTTGGGCTGCATCCGGAAGAAGGAGCGGCGCATGTCGACGACTTCCCAGGCGAGGAAGAGGGAGAACCACGTCAGGCACGCGAAGCAGGTGGCGCGCGCGCGGAAGATGGTGTCGCAGCCGTCGCCGATGGATTCGTTGCAGCGGTAGCCGATTTCGCCGCCGCCCCAGGGGTACAGGACGAGGACGAAGGCGGTGAGGCAGAGGGCGGCCAGCCAGATGCCCATGACGAGCATGTCGATCATGAGTTCGACGCTGAAGATGCCGCGCTTGAGGTTGTGTGGGGGCCGTTGGAGGACGTCGGGGGCTTTTTCTTGGAATCCTAAGCCCATGTCTGGGATGCCCGAGGTGATCATGATGACCCAGAGGATCTCGATGGGGGAGATAGGGAAGACGGAGAGGGACTCGGCATCCTTGAAGGCGAGGCCGATGAGGAGGACGAGCGCTTGGGAGATGTTTTGCGCGAGGAGGTGGAGGACGAATTTTTGGATGTTGTCGAAGGTGCGTCGGCCTTCTTCCACGGCTGCGAGGATCGAGGCGAAGTTGTCGTCCGTGAGGATGATATCTGAGGCGTCCTTTGCAACGTCTGAGCCTGCTTGGCCCATGGCGATGCCGACGTCTGCGCGTTTGAGAGAAGGGCTGTCGTTGACGCCGTCACCGGTCATGGCGCAGAAGCGGTTGCGTCGGTGGAGGGCTTCGATCATGCGGACTTTGGTGTTCGGAGCACATCTCGCAATTACGAGAGGCAGGACAGGGAGGTTGTCAATGTCCGAGTCGCTGAGGGCGTCGAATTGGGAAGCGGTCATGACCATGGAGTCGGTGACATCTTTGCTGAGTTCGTACATTTTGGAGGGTAGGATGCCAACTTGGGAGGCGATTGCTCGCGCTGTGCCTGGGTGGTCGCCCGTGAGCATGTGGACTTCAATGCCGGCTTCGTGGCAGCGGCGGACAGATGGGGCGGTTTCTGGGCGAGGAGGGTCGAAGATGCCCACGAGACCTTTGAAGTCGAGTTCCTTCTCGACGGCGTTGCGGTCAAGTTCTTGGCCTTCCTCGTACGTCTCGTTGTAGTCTTTGCTGGCGAGAGCAAGGACACGCAGACCGTGTGTCGCGAGAGCCTCCATGTTCTGCAGAATCTCATCCCGGAATTCCTCGGTCATTGGGGTGGACTCGCCCTTTTCGTTGACATACGTGACGCAGGAGGCAATGACTCGCTCCACTGCGCCCTTGGTATAGGTGTACATCTTCTCGGTGTGAAGGTCCTTGTAGATGACGCTCATCTTCTTGATGTCGGAATCGAAGGGGAACTCGTGAAGCATTTTCATGGCCGGGTGCTCGCCAGCAACAGAGGCTCGTCTGTTCCATTGGAAACGTGAGGCAAAGACTTGAATGGCGATCTCTGTTGGGTCACCACGTGCATGCCACTCGCCCGCGTCAGTACGATGTACAGTTGCGAGGTTGGCAAGTGATGCTACGCGGAGGTAGTCCTTCAAAGCCTCGTTGTCTTGAAGCAGCGCCGAATAGTCGGCCTTTTCAGCTTTGTCCTGCATCTGGACGCTGCGCGGGTCTTTTGCGATGAACGAGATGTCACCTTTGGTTGGGTTGAAGGGTTCGTCGCTCTCTCCGATGGTGTAAGTGCCTTTGGCTGGAATCCATGTTTTCTTCACAACCATCTTGCCTTGGGTTAGGGTTCCGGTCTTATCAGAGCAGATATCAGTGACACCACCCAACGCTTCGAGCGAACGTAAGTTTCGCACAATAACGTTCCGTTCAACCATGCGCTTAGTACCGGCAGCCATTGTGATCGTGAGCACGACGACGAGCGAGGCTGGAATCATGGACAAGCCTGTAGCCACGGCATAGATGATGACCTCGCGCTGGTTGCGGAAGTCGTTGGCTGCGAGGACGATGATAGCGCAGATGACAGCGATGAGGAAGAGCAAGACTGCTAACCGTGACAGCTTCTTCTGCAGCGGTGTGCCAACGTTGACTCCCAGGAAGTGGCCGACGGCATCGGTGCAGGTCAGGACAGCGGCTTGGATGTAGTGATAAAATGCGGATGTGCCGTCTTCCTTCTGCTTGACCGGCCGGCGTTTGCTATCCTTCTTTCGAAGAGCAGCGGCAATCGAGCCGATCTCAGTGAACATACCCGTGGCAAAGGCAATGCCTGTTGCCCGCCCCTTCGTAACCGTAGACGAGCTGTAGGCAACGTTGAGCCTGTCTCCAGGACCGGTGGACTCTTCGAAGATCTCATTGGCGTTCTTACGGACAGGCAGAGACTCGCCAGTGAGGAGGGCTTCGTCAGTCTCGAAGTTGACGGGATCAATAAGTCGAATGTCGGCGGGAATGGTGTCTCCCGTCTTCAATTCAACCAGATCACCCGGGACCATCTCGACAGTGGGAATGCTCACAGACTGTCCATCGCGAACGGCCTGGGCTGTAGGTGAGCTGAGCGATCGCAGCGAGTCCATAGTTTTGGCAGCCTGATACTCTTGGAAGAAGCCGACGGCAATGTTGACGAAGATGACACCGGCCACGACACCTCCTTCGATCCATGACTGGATGGCAAAGGAGACAACCATGGCAAGGATCAGAACCAGTGTCATGGCATTGGCAATCTGCCTGGTGAGAATCTTTCCAGGATTGACGCCCTCTCCATCACCCAGTTCATTGCGGCCATGCTCCTCGAGTCTCCTCTTTGCCTCGGCCGTAGTCAGACCATCATCGATATCGGTCTGCAGCTCCTCCACCACCTGCTTCCATTGCAGGGAATGAGCTGGCTTCGAAAGTGGCTTGTTGGATTGGCCAGATACGTGATCGCTGGTAATCTCTTTCGGTCCCTCCTTACCCATCTTGGCCTGTCATGTAGTAGGTCGGAAGTGAGGTGTTATTGATCGTGAGCGAGGAATGTGATGTGTTTCTTTCAAGCGAGTGAAGCTTCTTTGACGATTCTCAAACGATCGTCTGTGGCGGAAAGGTTGAATGTGGTGGAATGCCAATACATTGCGGCGTGACAACATACTTATGTATCTGGGCGAGAACCCACCTGGTGGTGAAGGACAAGAAGCGAGTTCTTGGAACCCAAGACCGCTGAAAGGTCGAAGACTTGGCGTCTGCCGACTAACGAACATTCTATCCCGACCCATTGGCAAAGATGGGTGTTCTTTGTGTCACGAGATACGTACTCCAACCTGACCCCCTGGACAGTCGTTCAGCCATTGTCATCATACCGGCAGGCTGTCTCGATGGTCTTCTTGATACGTCCATTCAAGTCGAAACAGCATATCGTGAAAGGCGTGGTGAGGTGGAAGTCGAGCCGGAGAAGGCATTCTTTGCCACCCCTCAGCGGAATTGGAACAACCAGAGGCCCCGCGGAGTGGCCTTGCCAAGAGAGCGGAGCGGAAGGGGGAGTGAGAGTTTGGCGGAGCACGTGCGCCAAGGAAGCATGCGTAGCATTATCGCCACAACGAACGTACGCATTGGCTGAGAGGCGACGCCCAGACGTGCAGAAGCTTGGGAGGGCGGCGGAGGATGACGTGACAAGGCCGAGACAGAGGAGACGACGGCGACATTGCACGGCTAACGGTCCGAACAAGAGATTTCCAAGAACGCTAATCGCGAAGTCTGCCTGGTGGCAAGCGAGGTCGAAAGATCAATGATAGAGAGAGTGGTGGTGTTGTCTGTCGTCGGGAAGCCGCTGACGGCAGCAGATCGGATAATGCGGTCTGCCTGAGGCACAAATATGACATCACGACAGATCTGAGTGAGTGTCTTGGCGGCCAGCGGCGAGACCCCCTTCGACCGAGGGGTACCGATTGTTGATTCCTAAACACTGCATGTGCTCAGGCAAGATTGCGTGCTGCTACTACGTTTGCCCCTCTTACATCAATTCCAACAATCTCTTTCAAACAACCACGTCTCCGGACACAACAGTTGCCCACCATTTCTTCCCTCATCAGAACCTTCCGCAGCTTCTTCAGCAGCACCAGCAACAACCCACAAGCCATCATGGCCGCAAAGACCAAGGCACAGGACATCATTGACAACAATGCAGTTGGTATGGAAGACTTCCATCGAAGTGGATATCAGATGAGATGCTGACTTTTTCCCAGCGGTCTTCTCCAAGTCGTACTGCCCATACTGCAAGGCCACCAAGTCGCTGTTGAGCGAGCTGGGCGCAAAGCCATACATCATCGAGCTCGACCAAGTTGGTACGTACACAAATCTACCTACCCATCATATTGAGGTAGAGGCTAACAAACTTGCCAGATGACGGCGCCGCCATCCAAGATGCCCTCCAGGAGATCACCAACCAGCGCTCCGTCCCAAACATCTTCATCGACCATAAGCACATTGGCGGCAACTCCGAGCTGCAGTCCAAGAAGAGCGAGCTGCCAAACCTGTTGAAGCAGGCCAACGCCGTCTAGATACCCAACGAGACAGAAAGATGAGACAGGACATTGTAGAACGCGAATGAAAGAGCTGCATTGATCCCTGAGATTTCGTACTATATCATTCCCATACCTTTCGTTACAATAATCTGGTCGTGAATGCTCTAGTCCAGCTCTCCAGCAGCTGCCATCTTGCGCATCGCTTCAATGCTGGAGTGTACAGCCATCTTGGCCCCCTCTTTGCGCTGTTGTATGAGCTTCTTGTGCTCTTCGCTGCCCTCTGCAACTTCTTCGCGCCACTCAAACGTATACGTCATGTTCAAATCGTGCTCTTCAAGGCTCGCTCCATCGGAGACAGTATTTGTAATCAAAGCACCGCTCGGTTGCCAGAAATCGACCTGTCCTTAAGTCAGCCTCGAAGTACGATAGCATAGCCAGAACAACACACCTTTGTAGGATAATAGCTCTTGCACACCTCCCTCACAGTCTTCTTCTCGAAGCCCTGGACCGCCTTGAAGTGCGCCTCTCGCACAACTTCGTTCTCCTTCTCTTCAATCACATCGCACGCCTCGATCACAGGCACGAAGTCCTGCGCTTTCCTGATCTTCCTCTGTAGACCCTTCCAGATCTGATCGCGCGTCAGGACTGGCGTGGCTCCAGCTGGGTTGATCGCCTCGGTGTAGGCGCAGTTGATTGTGACCATGGTGACCTGAAAGTGTTGTGATACACACTGTTTGGAGATTCAATGGTGGAACAGCTACTGCGTTGGTAGGCGGGGAGGCTGGGGATCCGTGGACGCTTTGATGGCCAAGGAAACTTTGCTTCCTGATGGCACTCGCCTTCTTAAGTACACAACACTTCCTCAAAACTTCTCGTCTACTCAAGGTACCTGACTAGTGACGACCTTGCCACAATCACGATATCATCGCCAAGGGGCCTCCGGACAGAAGCTGGAATTTGTAACAGACAAGACAAGGCCTACCGGACCTCGCACTCTTTCGGTGTCTCCCCAAGTCCGTCTCGGCACGAGCATCAACCTCATCGAAGGCGAATCAATACCAAGACGGGACGAAGGATACACCGTCTGAGACACAATTGATCGAAGAAGTTTCGTTTGGGAAAGAAATGTTACATCACAAAGGTCGCCGATTTTCCTCGACTCGTCAAACCATCTCGCGTTTTGCAGAACGCCCCGTTTGCGCATGCCTTCACCCTTATCCTTCCAGAAGCATTTCATTTACTTTCCATCAACAGGTGTACTCATGATTCATCTTCAAGTTCATCACAAAGAAACATTTCGTATCGTCGCTTCAGAAATTCCTTCCCAGTTTCCACCTCGCAATCCAATAAACGCCAACTCATCAAGTATTAGGGATCACGAATCAGGAACACACAGGCTTCGACGTCTGCGCCGGCTTCCCATCGCAGGAGTTTTGGTCATAACACCTGCAACAATGTCAGCGCTTTCATGGACCTGGCAATTGGGGCAAGACGACTCACGCGCCATAGCGCTTCATGCACTCGAGGTTTATCATATCCTTGCAAATCGTTGACGGCGTGCAATCTGGCTTCGACACTGCTAAGGCTGGGATGGGTGTGATCTCCGATGAGATGCTGGTGGTAGTTGTCCCATTGGCCGGTATTGAGGCCATCACAGAGGCTGACGGTGCTGGAGCCTGTCTTGCGAGAGCTGCACCGGGTTGTGCGTCGGGGCTCCGTACAATGCTGTCTGGTCTTTGAACGACACCCGCCACCGCTGGACTGAGGAGCAATGCGAAGCAGGAGATCGAGGCACGCATGTCTTGGCTTGGCTTGTTGAAGAGGATAGATCTGGATACCGAGGAAGCGGGTGTAAGAACCCGTTGATCTGAGTTCTTGGTAGATGGTCGATCACGAAAAGATTGTGGGAAACGATCGTGGGAAAAGATTGGGTCTTCCATGGTGTGCCGTCCGCAACTCCATATATGAGCAGGATCTTCAACACCCACGCACGCTCCGATGCACAATTTTCTGACGCAACCCTCCCTCCCCTCGATGTGGTATGTGCGACAACGTGGCAGCCAAGGGCCCTTCATCGCTGATAAGGAACGAGAGCGTATGAGCTCAGGTCGTGCGAGGGCCAAAGATGGCATCTTAAGCGTGTGCGGAATGAGGAGCTTCGTCTGGAATGCAAGATCTCCTGAACCCAATGACCAGGTTTCGCATTCGCCAGGTTCGAGGGCACGACACCATTTCCTTTCGGCACGTTCGGAAGGACGTAGGTCCGCTCGAATACTTCGGACTCGCCGTCGTGTTTGCCGCATGAATGGTGCTACCCATACCAGACGACGGGATAAGGATCGACGGCGTCATGTTCCCTCCTGAGGCGAACAAGAATGCAGGCTGTCCCGAACACCTGGATCATGACAAACCTCTGTCAACAGCTTACGACGACGGCGAGAGAAATCTCAAGAGGGTAAAGTAGTCGACGGAGGGTGGTATTTTGGTCTTGAACCCCGTTCCACGACGTCTGCGACATCGCCGAATGGACCAATTCTTACTTGAGAAGTCTGACCACCTTCAGCACACCGTTCGGCTATGAAGTATGCTTCATCTCCTCGAACTCGCGTTTCGCTTCCTCAAGCAGTCCAGGCCGCATCAAGATATCGACAGCAGCAGCCGACAACGCCTTGGCGACCCGAAGCGCAAGACCATGTGCCTCTTCCGTCCTCGCCGCTCCTTCGAAATCGGGAGTGTGAGGCCCGCCGAGCTGGTTCCCATCCTTATCCTCACTTCGGATCCAGAAATTGGGCTGCAGCAGAGATCTTTGGGTCAGCTTTGAACACACAAATACGGCAAGTGATTCACGGGTAGATTGACTCACGCTGATACTAGGCATCGCATAACTAACGTTGCCCTGATCTGTGCTCGCCATCGTGGTGCCATTGACCCAATCCAGATCCGGGGTTGCGATCTTCCCACCTAGAGAGATGAATGCTTCGCGATATCGAGCTCCTAGGACCTTGTTGGGCATGTGGTCGTCATACGCCCCCTTGGGTGTAACCTTGAGGGTAGCGCCAGTGGCATGAGCGCCTGCTTCGAAGCATTTCAGGACACGCTCGTTGAGGGCGGCTCTTCGGGCGCGGTTACTTGAACGAACGACGAACATGCCTGAGGCGTAGGCGTGGATGATGTTGGGTCGGAGGCCGCCGTTGGTGATGTGTCCTTGGATGATGTCGCCTGGTTGTGTTTGCTGTCGGAGGACGGAGATGGAGTTGTATGCGGTGATCAGGGCGTCTAGTGCGTTGATGCCGTCCCAGGGTCGTGCTGCGGCGTGGGCTTCTTTGCCGAAGTATTCGACTTTGAAGCTTTGGTAGGCTGCTGTTCGCATCAAAGCGCTATCGGGGCCGATGCCAGGATGCGAAATGAGGGATATGTCGACGTTGTGGTCTTTGTAGGCGCCTGCTTCGAGCAGTTTGATCTTGCCACCGCCGCCTGACCATCGATCAGCTGTTGGACACAGGCTGAAGTTCTTTCTTCGATATCATACCTTCTTCTGCGGGCGTGCCGAATAGAACGACTTTACCACCGAGATCGTTCTTCTGCAGCGTATCGGCGGTCGCAAGAGCACCTCCAACCGAAGCAACAGCAATAAGGTTATGCCCACAAGCATGCCCAATACCTTTCAGAGCATCATACTCAGCATTAAACGAAACCTAAAATCACCACATCATTAACCAACCACTCTCACAACAACAAAAAACAATAGGTAACTACTCGCCACAGGCCCCTTCCTCCCACTATTGAAAACCGCCACAAACGCCGTCTCAATCCCATAAGCCGAAGGCGTAACTTTCCATCCAGCCTTCCCGCTCAGATACTTCGTCAGCACCTCATGCGCATGGAACTCCTTGTATTGCAGTTCCGGATGATCGTGGATCTCAAGCGAGACCCTTCTAAGCTCGTCGTGAAGCCCGTCAATGTGGGAGGAGATGGAGCTTAGGTAGGGGTTTTGGGTTTCGGCGTGGGAGACCATTATGAAGTCGTCGTCGTTTGTTTGGTCGGGAATGGTATGGTCGCGCATTGCGATGAGGTGGATTTGTTAGTTGGGTGGTGGTGTAGAGGGGTGATGTTGAGGGCAGCTCGGGACGAGAGGCCGACGCAGGTGGGCGGCGTTGCTGGCTTTGTTGTTCTCTTCTTTCGCCTTCGCATCTTTCGCCTATCGGATATGCATTGTACGCTATCGTGCAGCGAATGCTGGTCGCTTCAACGACACGCCTGCCGAATTGACAAGGAGGTTGAAGTACTTTCGTTGCAAAGACACCAGGTCTAAAAACTCACCGTCGTCATCGCCATCTTACCATTTCTACGCGTTGGTCGCGTCGTCGACGACATCTCGTGGAGGAACGGTACACCGTGACTTACAGACAGGACGACGAGAGATCTCTGGACGTATGCTGGACGAAAAAGGAAAACGGAGAGGTGGATGAAAGGGTCTCGTTCGTCGTGCTACCACCACGGCGAGAGTTTCCTCCTAGCTGGCGGTTCGCCTGACAAACCCCGCCCTCAGCTCGCGAATGCTGAGAGGATGCAGCAAAATAGGGCAGTAGGGTTCCTTGTGGTCGTCCGACGAAGGGCCTGTCAGAAGAGACTACTTGGCGAGTACGGGGTGAGATGTAAGATAGGTGATCGGAGAAGTATTACTTGACCTGCTCTCCCACGCTCTGCCGCATTCTTGGGAAGCAAGATTCAGAAATGGCATTGATAGCACAGGCGACGGCGGCACTCGGTATCTTGTGCATTTTTGTAAGCCTATCGCGATGAAGAGGCGTACGAGCCTGCTGACACGAATAGGCTGCGTTGTATCTCATCGGATCATGTGTCTACAACGTATACTTCCACCCACTATCACGATACCCTGGCCCGCGATTCTGGGCAGCGTCTCAACTGCCTTGGACGTACCACGTATTCAAAGGAGATCTTGCGAAGCCTATCATTCCTCGACTGCACGAGAAGTATGGACGAGTAGTCCGCATAGCGCCTGACAGACTGGTCTATGCCGATGCTTCAGCATGGAGAGGCAAGAAATGAACATATCAGACCACGGCTAGTATCGCTGACGTGAACTAGATCTCTACGTCCAAAAGTCCAGTACAGGACAACAAAACCCACGAGACCCTAGCAAGTTCCTTCCAGCGCCCAAAGGAGGGATCAACAGTATCCTCTTAGCAGACGATCGCAGCCATGCACGTTTCCGCAGCTTCCTGTCACCGGCCTTCAGCACGAAGGCTATGGATGAACAGCGAGATATAGTCAGGGGCTACGTCGACCTGCTCATCAAAGGTGTGGCCACGAGTGCTAAAGAGGGGCCTCATGATATGGTCGCCTGGCTGAATTGGACATCTTTCGACGTGAGTATCAGTCAAGCTTTTCAGCTTGGCGAGGTGTTGCTGAGCACATCTACAGATCATTGGCGACCTATGCTTTGGAGAGTCGTTTGACGGTCTGGTCAAGAGACGAGAACATCCTTGGATATACTTCATTTTCCATCACGTCACAACTGGTCTGATGGTGGCCCACTTGCACTCTACATTCCCTTGGACTAGACGGTTTCTACCTTATCTGTCTTCAAACGAGGTACGTCGGAGTTGCACAATAAACCCAGACCGGTCACTTGTCTTGTTTCTTTAGATCTGCCGAGCTTATGCACGTCATCTAACACACTCGTAGGCCTTGCAAAGTCGCCTTCAACACAGACAGATGACCATCGAGAAGGTCAAGAGTCGAATCGATCGAGGGGAGACAGATAGGCCAGACTTCATCACACTGGCCTTGCGCGATCATGGCAAGCAGCAGCCACTTAGTCTGGCTGAACTTGTTCCAAACATGATGACCCTCATCATAGCCGGTATGTACGGAGCACACATATCACAAGCCAATGACCAATATCTTCTAGGAAGCGAGACGACCGCAGGTGCTCTTGCCGGCGCGTTGTACTTGCTATGCAGAAACAACCAGGTGTACAGACGTCTCGTGGCCGACATCCGGGCCGCATTCGCAACAGACGATGACATTGACATCCACAGACTTAATCAGCTCGAGTACCTGACGGCTGTGCTACGCGAGTCACTTCGTTTGTATCCTCCGGTTCCAACAGAATGGCATCGGCGCATCGCGGATCCAGCAGGACAGCTGGTTGCTGGCGAGTGGGTACCGTACGGGGTAAATGCTTTCCTGTACCATTACATCAACACGCCTCCGCTAACTTGCATGCCTTCTGCGCCTCAGACCTTCTGCGGCGTAGCACAATATGCAGCAAACCGTTACAAACCTGCTT
Source organism: Zasmidium cellare ATCC 36951 (assembly GCF_010093935.1). Classification (NCBI taxonomy): domain Eukaryota; kingdom Fungi; phylum Ascomycota; class Dothideomycetes; order Mycosphaerellales; family Mycosphaerellaceae; genus Zasmidium; species Zasmidium cellare. Next base: position 989,776 of record NW_022986948.1, on the reverse strand, counting down.
TCCGCGACGCCGACTCCTTCGTGCCCGAACGCTGGCTCGGCGACGCCAAGTATGCCGCGGACGAGCTGGAGCTGGTGCAGCCGTTCGCGATAGGGCCACGCAACTGTCTTGGGCAGAGGTGAGACTTGTTTGTGAGATGGGCTTCTTCCGCCCGTAGTGCTAACGACAAGCACAGCCTGGCGTACATGGAGATGCGGCTGATCCTCGCTCGTCTTCTCTACAACTTCGACTTTACCCTATCGGAACCTGACAGGGATTGGATCGACGATCAAAGTACCTTTGGATTGTGGCAGAAAGTGCCCTTGATGATGAACGTTGTCCCTGTGGGCGTGAGTTAGCGAGCAGGTATCGTGCCGACAAACAGCCGCTGCGCTTCAAACGGAGAAATCGTTGTCCACGCCGAAGCAAGACTTACATTCGAAGAGAGGTCCTCTTGAAGACAACAGCTAGCAGAAGGTTTATGTGTATGAAAAGCTAATTTCGACATAGGACCTGCTTTGAGTGTCCTACGCATAGCAATCTCGCTGCTATGGATGTCTCTCTCATCGACGTATGCACAGCATAAAGACGTCTGACGTTTAGTGAAACGAGAGCGCCAGCTATCACCTCTTATCCTGCTCGATTCCCAATTGCGCAAACGCGTTTTTAGACCGGTGTGAAGTGCGAGCTATCTTCGGCAGAACTGGTGTCATCAACAAGCCCCTCGGCAGCCGATATGGCGGACAGGGGTCGTTCTAACCTACATCGACGTTTGTGGCTTTCCTACTCAACTACCTTGCTTGCTCAGCTTTCGTCTTTGGGCATGTCCTCTCCAATGGCAGCTGTTCAAGCGAAGACAGATTCTGAGCGCTTCTGGAAAATGCTCTGCCACGTGGGGAGTTGTCTTCGGGCAGGTTTTCTGCAGGTCCCGATTGTTCGGGCCGGGATATGCTAGCCGCTTCACGAAGATCGAGTGCCAGAGCGAAAGTACCGATTGCAACTGTCTGGCTTGATCAGCTCACACACCACGGCTCCCCAAGCCAACCAGCCTCTCCACTAACCTGCAGATCTAGACCGCTCTGTCCTGGCTCTTCACACCTCCACGTGACTGCAAGACCCCAAGCGCTGAGCAGCAAGGATGTCCTCGAAGCTGTTCCATGTGCGAGGTTGAACGAAACAGGCCTGGCTATCCATATCCATCCGTAGCTAAACTCTCTGCCGCGGAGGTAGGCCTTTGCTGCTTCTTGAGAGGCTGCTCTACATGCCTATGACTCTCGGTGACACAATCTACCCATCACAAGAGGTGAGGCAGATGAGGCACACGGTGAAGGGTTGTCTACCTTTTAAATCTCGGAGGCCTGCTTCTCGCGCTGCTCGCTGACGTTTCGATCTGCACCCTCTCTCACCACTGCGCAGCACAGTGAAGCAAATCTGCAACCATCTCAGAAGCTATTGCCAAGTCACATGCCACACTCCCCCCAATGGCTGATTCTAGGAGCATCCAGTTCAGTGCTGAACCCCTGTTCGTATCTCCTGAGCGTCTGGTGCTCGACAACGACGTGAACGCTTTTCAGCGTGAGGATGGGCAACAACAGAGCCACCATCATCAGACAGTCTGTACGCGCATCGCCTCCCACGCCGCTCATCGAGCACGAAGCTGACAGCTTGCAGGGGCCTCACAGAACCAGCAGCAGCAGCAAAGATCTGACCTACCCTTGCACAACATGTCGGAGTGGTCATTCCCGACACAACATGCTCTTCGGAACCTCCCGCCCACTCCCATCTCACCCTTCAGACCATTGAGACCACTATCAGAGGACGAGAAGCTCGCCTTCCCATGTCCTGGTGATGCCGATAGTTGCTGGAATCTGGAGCTTTGTCCCAAACATCGACAGTGCTCGCCCAAGTCGCAACACCAGCAGCCACCAGATCATCAGCAACACCAACACCAATCCCTCCCGAAGTTCAACCACGCGAGATCAATGTCCGCAGCCCAAGTCCCCCAGATCCCCAACCCACGTCGACGGAGCGCCCCGACCTCAGACCTCGAGCCACCACCAGCAAAGATGAAGCGCAACGCAACAGAACCAGAAGAAACCGACCCGGAAATCTCAAACTCCCGCCACAACAGCTACCACAGCTCCATAACCCGCGACGCCCTCAATAAAAACCGCGGCCGCGTCCCACACAACCTCGTCGAGCGCCGCTACCGCGACAACCTCAACAACCAAATCGAATCCCTGCGCCTCACGCTCCCCTCCCTCAAAGACGCCCAGCCCTGCACCGACATCACGCTCGAAGACACGTCCTCCCCGCGCATGCCGTCCAAAGCCGTCATCATCTCCACGGCCGCGACGTACATCAAGGACATGGAGAATGAGCGCACGCGGCTGCTGGCGGCGAATAAGGCGTTACAGGAGCAGGTTTGTGGACTGCAGAAGTTGGTGCGGTGTGATGATTGTAATGTGCTGCAGTATTTGAATACGATGAATTTGGCGGTGCAGTTGCCGACGCCGTCGTAGGTGGGCGGTTGGTGGTGTTGTTCTTGATGGGCGATGTTCGTTCGTCTGTTCGTCGGCTGATTTGTGTGTGCGGGTTCTTAAGCGTAGCGTTTCAGGAGAAAAGTCAGGAGTTTGATGATCGATGGGATAGACTGGGTGCGGTTCTGGGTATTTCTGGTTAGTATTGACGGGTTCTTTGGCTTTTGGAGGGAGGAGGGAGACCGTCTCCTTCCCACTACAACGATGACGGCGATGGCGGAAGAGACTTTACCGAGAAAACAAAACGATAATCAAAATAGAAAGAAGAAGAAGGGGCAATCCTCACAAGGCTGTCCAATCAACACCTCTCCACTATCACTGTTCCACAACATCTGCATCGCCGGTCATGCGCCTCGACGACGTGCATGACCAGCCACACACACGCAACAACAACGATATGTGTCGGGCGATATCTCCTTGCGTCAATAAAGCTCGCTCTTAACAAAAGCATCCCTACATAGTATCGCTGCCCTCCTTTCCCTTTGACCAACGAGAAGATGCCACCAAAACCCATCCCCATCACCCTCTGCGCGCAAATGTACTGCTCGAAGAGCGTATCGCACGGGCACAAGTATTGCGCAGATCGTTAGTCCCCTCTTCTTCCACTCGAAACGAGAGATTTTGCCAACTCGACGTTATGTAGATGAATGCAACGAGTCTTCTTGCTTGGTGGATGCTTTGGGGGATACGGGGAAATGCGTTACTCGTGAGTTGCTCCTTATGTTCGCGGTTCGGGGTTGTGTTGTGCAGGCTAGGAATGTGACTTTGTTCTGTAGATGGGCCGTACATGAAGTCGCCGCCGGACAAGAGGTCGAGGAGATGAGGGTGGTTGATGCGGAAGTCGGGACTTGGAGGGTCGAGAGTACGATTAGGAGTTCCGCGAGGCTTTTTTTCTGCTTTGAAAGAGAGATCACTGTAGGGGAGCTGGACTGTTTCGTCACCAGTACGCATGGAGTTAGGTGTTGTTTATCATCTCAAGACTACAGCGAGATTTGTGGTCAGCACTGGAGAGTGTTCGAGTGTGTGGAGTCACGGTAGAGGGTCTGGGAGAGTCGAAACACGGAGAAGTGATCAAGAATGCGAATTGGGTCTATCTGACACCACCACATCTCGAGTTTAGGAAAACGCCATGAACGCCGGCAGACACATGGATTATCTCGCTTAGCCTTGTGGAGCCAGGTCCGCCTATCTTCTAAAGCAACCTCTTTTCAATGCATCCGTCGGTGACGTCCGTCGAGCCGTGACAGCCGCTAAAAGGGTCACTACCACATACCGCCAGGAGCGGCCTCCTCAGTCGGAGCATCGGTAGCGCCCGCCCAGTCACCTGTAACGCCCTCGGTGGTCGTATTCGCGACGTCGGCCCAGTCAGGATCCTCCTTCTAAGAGGAAGCTGGTGGAGCGTCGCCACGGCCACGGCCACGACCAAAGCCACCACGGAACTCTGGGTTGAAGCTGCCTGGAGCACCACCCTCCTTGTTGTCGCCATACTCGCGGCGGCGGTAGCCACCCTCGCGGTCACCACGGCCACGGCCACCACCACGACGCTCGCGGTCATCCCCGCCGAGCATGCCACGCGGGGGAGCGTGCGAACGCTGCTGCTTGACGTGGGTTTGAGGAACGATCTCGGCAGGGAGGTGGAGCCACTCGCGGAGGTAGTCGAGACCCTCTGGGGTGAGGGTGTAGTAGTACCATTGCCAGGAGAACTGGGTCTTGAGGTAGCCGCGGGAGGTGAGGGACTGGCAGGCCTTGATGACCTGGGTGGGAGTTAGATTTGGGAGGTATGCAGACGCTGCAGTGTATACATACGAAGAGGTTCTTGGTGTCAATCTCGCCGTGCTTTGGCTGGTTGAAGTCCTTCTTGGCGACGAGGACACCCTCACGGAAGAGGTACTCGTGGATCTTCTTGCGATCGGCCTTGGGAATCAACCTGGAGCGAGGGTAATCAGCTGACTGGTCGCATCAATGGCAGTGCGGTGCATCTCACATCTTGGCGGTGTTGTTGAGGGTGGTGGAAGATGTTGTTCTGGTGTGATGCGGCGATCGTGAGGAGGAGGAGGTGTTGTCGTCGCTGAAGCTCAAAAGTCCATGTGTGCGCGACGCTAGCGGGGACAGAATTTGATTGGACGCTTAAGCGAGCGCTGATCGCCAGCCTCCACTTCACGTCGTCTCTTCTTCACATGTCACTCAATTCACACCACAGTCTTTGCGCACATTCGCTATCCTTCTCGACATACCACACTCAACTCTTCCCCCAGGAAATTCGCACCACTCGTCTTGCAATCGCCATGGCCTCGGAACACACCATCAACGTCCTTCTGGCCACGTTTGCTGGCCTAGGACTGCCACGTACTCTCTCACTCCCAACCCGCTCTTCAGCATCGGTCAGCGATGTGTACGACTCAGTCTTGAACCGACTCCCGGCCCTTGATGAATCGTTGATCCTCACGACCGTGTCGAACAAGCAACTACTTCCCTCAAACCACGAGTCCATCACCACCCTTCTGAGTTCACCGTCCGACAGTCTCTTGTCTCTCAGACTTAGCAGACAGCTATGCGGTGGAAAAGGTGGCTTCGGATCCCAGCTTCGCGCTGCTGGTGGACGTATGAGCAGTCGCAAGAACAGACAAAACCAGAATGTCAATGGCTCGAACAGAAATCTTGACGGTCGCAGACTGCGCACCGTGGATGAGGCGAAGAAGCTCGCAGAATACCTGGCCGTCAAGCCAGAGATGGAAAAGAAGGAGAGGGAAGAGCGTAAAAAGCGATGGGAGGCTGTGGTGGAAGCGTCTGAACGGAGAGAAGAAGAGATTAGAAGCGGCAAAGGGGGTGCCAATCAGGGAAGATTGAATGCCGAGTACGTGGAGAGTAAAGAAGAGGCTGAGAACAAGACACGAGAGGCCGTCTTGAAAGCCATGAGAGAAGGACTACTTCAGTCGGAGCGCACGGGAAGTGAGAGCTCGGAGAACGTAGAAGAAGACGACAGCGAAGGAGAGGAGGAAGAGAGCTCTGATTCGAGCGACGACCCCAAAGCTGAGGCATCGACCGGGAGCAAATTCTTCGGCTGGGATGAGGATGAGGATGAGGATGATGACGACGACGAGTCAGAAGAAGATGAGCAGGCCGAACCTGTGCCTTCATATGAAGGCAAAGGCAAGGGGCGCGCATAGGTGCCCGAGCTTTGAACACTCCATAGGTATACCCAACGATCGTGTTTGCATGCTAAACCTTTTCAACCTGGTCCCATGGAATCAGACCTGTAGTGCCTCTCGATGAAACTTCCGTCAACACACCACACCATGACCTCCTTGATCAACCGAACTGCACAACAACCGCCCTCGAATAGCATCACGCTCGCTCAAAAGTCTTTGCTCGACTCCTTTGACTTCGCAGCGCCAACCTCCTCGCCCTTCTTGGCGCTCTTCCGCTTCCACCAAGACACCGTCCCGGGGCCCTCGAGGTTGACACGATGCAGCGACTGACCATACTTCTCCAAAGCCTTCACACACCGCTTTCCACGCTCATCGGCATCGAGGTACAGACCGTCGATACGGCCTGCGACAAGTCAGTATACGCAAACAAAGCTCACAGATTGATCTGTACGCACCCGCACACAACGTGGATGGGTTCTGAAAGTCGACGAGCTCTGCCTTGCCGTCGCGACACTCTTGGGAGTCTGGATTCTTGCAGGGGATTTTGAGGTCGGAGAAGGTGAAGTAGTGGTCGCAGATGTCGATGCCTGCGACGCGGCGGAGGCAGGTGACGGTGAGCGGGCGGCACATTTTGGGTGTGTGGATGTCTCTTTGGTGCAGAGATATGTGCTGTGGTATGATGGCTCGTTGGTGCGGCGTAGGAAAAGCTGGTGCGAGATGCGGGCGGGAAGAAGCAGACTAAAAGAGCGCGGTGGTCTGTGCGCTGACCGCGCTAGCGGCGGCGGCGAAGTGAATTGGGTTAATTTCATGTGACCGCGGAGCGTGACGGTTGCCCCTTCACTTGTCGGTTGCCAGGATGACACGACACACGATGAATAGATTCATAATCTTGCTCTGGGTCTTCTTCTCTACTCCATTGAACGCCATCGACCACTCTTCAGAAAACTACTTCCCCACAACGCCTTGAACAGCCCTTGAGTCAACCATCTCGCCTAACAAGAGCCCGTCTATCAAAAAGGCAGAAAAAAGCGCCACCACTCAACCTTCGAAAGCTTCGCCTGACCGAGACGTCTCTGTCAAAGTGCAAGCTTCTAGCGACACAGGCGTGCAGAAGACGGAAGATGACCCTCTCGCCGTAGATAACGCAAATGATTACTATGACCGTGACGATTCGAATTCAGGATACATAATTCGAAGTAGCCCAGATTTCAATGCCCGGACACCCGCAGACGGATATCGCAGGCATCATGAAGAGGCTGCATCTATCTTGCGACCGGGCAATCTCTTCTGGAAGGTGCAGCTGGAGGTTGCTCCAGAGGACTTAGTAGAAAATGAGAACCGCGATTACCTGGTGAGAACCCTTTGGAGCCTGCAGGTCTGAAAGTGTGTGGATATGGTTGGCTTCCGCCAATTTGGCAAGCAGCTGATGGCCTTCGTTGACGATCCTCGTGGAGGCTGGAACATCGCCACACTTGATTCGCACGACTGGGAGCAGTATGGGAGACACTTCAAACTGGTCGGCAAAATTCAACTCGATCAGGGTGGCTTTGAGGGAGACGTCGGCTCATTCGACCCAATCCAACTGCAGACCGGCGAGACTGGCTCGGCTTCGACATTGGAATTGTCACCGGTTCTGGTTTCAAGCTCCAGGGCTTCAGACGCCTCGCTCAGTGAGGACGAACTCGACTATCTGAACGGGGTCATGACGAAGTACTCGGACGAGGATACGTCGGGTGCTCTCACTAATCGTCGACCTGTCCATTTCCAGGTGCGCTAATACTAACAGCGAGATTTAGATGCCTGCCGTCGTCAGGCAGTTTCAGTAAGGGATTAGTCTCGCTCTCCTTAGCGTGATCGTCGCCCGCATTTTCGCACCTATTCTCCACCTCGTCGTTGGCCTGATACTTAGGCATCGGCAATTCAATGGTGGTGCGACCTCGTTAGATATGCTAGAGTGAAGCGATTGCTCGACTGCCGCGGCAAGCTCGTCGTTACCGGTCGTTTGAATGCCGTGGGATCGTTTTTGACAAGATGTCTTGATATTGGGTTCAGATGAACGTGGGCGAAGGTATTGAGAATCTTTGAGACCGATACGGGAGATGTTTTCGATCATCAACGGGATGTGGAATGAACGGAAAGGTGTGCGGGCGTTATCGAGGTGTTATCGACCAGCAAGTTTCTTTTGTACAGACATGAAGAATATCTGGGATTCATGCTACTCGCATTAGTATGAGCATCAGTGCATAACGGAACCGCAGCTCCACTAACTTTACAGTAATCATCTGAACTTCGCTCAAAATATCGAATTTCCGTCTGACTTCATGGTCGTAGCTGTCAATGCAGCATTCAATTAGCCGCAAAGGCACATTGGCTCAACATTTGATGTATTCGTGCTTCAACGGATAACCTTTAGAGCTGTGTTGAGGTCGAGATAGAAAGACTTGTAGTCAAGTGTCATCCAGGGGCGGCGAGACTGGCGGCGGTCCGTGCGCCATGGAAGCTGGACTTCACCTCGTCCTTGGTCTTCACTCCAACATCATTACCACTGTTCCCTTCCTAACGCCTCGAAAAGTCACTGATGACTACTGTGATCGATTCCAAGATGGCTGGTAAACAAGCTACTATGGGTTGCTTCGGTTCGACAGGCCTCGGGGGCAGATCCGAGGCGTTCAAGAAGCTTAGGCACTGTTAATCTACAACTCAGTCTTACGGAATGATCGATGCCATCATCCACCATAAGCGGTCCCCTTACCACTGATCATCAGAGGTTCATGATCTTGGAATGGACCTTGGGTAGTCATGGGGCAAGCGGATGTCTCGACGGGAGAAAGGCCAGATCATGAGTGAATGTGCAGACACTCGTGAAAGCCGTGTCGTGGTCTGGTGATCTCTGGACACCTTGGACTAAGTAACCCATTGGAGAGAATCCAAGGCCGTTTCCCATTCACTTGTCTCTGCGACGCACAGACCCGCTGCCGACGACATGCCTGCCAGCGAAGTTGTTCTTGGCACTCGATTTGAGGACAGAGATTCCTCTCACTCCAATTCCTCGAGGCCAAGCGATTCGACCTCGAAAGAGTCTCAAACTTCACCATCTACCTCCACAACACATCCTCGTACAGACACGCCGACAGCCACTGGAACCAACACCACTCCAGACGCATTCACTGATGGAATTGATCCTGGATCATATCCCCTTCTGGACCAATCTGGCCCACCGTCGGACTTTGTAGACGATGCTTCGAATTCAGATATCGAAGACCTGCCACAGCCCAGCGCATTGGGCGAAGCATACGCGAGAAATGACAAGAAGGCGTACGACGACTCGCTTAAGCTATTGGGATACTCCTATGACGCGAAGACGAATGGCCCGTACATGAAGCCTGGTATGTTCTTTTGGACGCCAGTCTCTACGCCAATAGTGCCCAGTGAAGAGCTAGACGAACTTGAAGCAGATGCTAGAGAGGACTATGTTGTGTACCCAACTGGCCACATGACTCGCAAAGTCAGGCGCTTTCTTGCAGTACAGGACAATGGAAGTCAAGTCTTGTGTCTGAAAGGAACTTCACGCAACAAACGCGGCTTCACGGGGCTGACGCGTGGGTCTCTGATGTATAAGAAGTTGGTTGCTTTGATCCATCGACGAGACTGGGAGAATGGCTTCTGGCAGAGTCTTTGGCGAGATATAGGACGGAACGACCCTATCATCATCGAGACAGGCGAGGCCGGTCCTGGCTCCATGATACTGCTGGAACCCGAACTCGTGAGCAAGAGAGCCCTGGTAATGCCAGCCAGGGAGACCATTTCGTACTCGACCTTTGAACAGGTGGTATACCTTTTCTATGGGCACTACAATCCCGATCATTGCATGACCTCAGCGGTTGAATGGAATCTGGACATGGCTCCGGGAAAAGAAGGAAGCACTAGACGCCCAGGTACCGCCGGTGCGACTGAGGACCGACGAGGCCCCCGTCGTAGACCTAGCGATGACTATGGTCGCCAGCGCTCTCGCTCTCCATTTCGCCACCAGCCAGAACATGGTCGCACTCGGACTCCACCACGTCGGTCGTACTCACCCAGCTATGGGTACGATAGACGGAACCGTGACGAAGGTTACCACCGAGCTATTTCTCCAACTTCACGTTACCAGAATGGTAGCTACAACGAAACCCCGCCGCATTCCCGGCCTCGGCCCCACGAAGAGTCTCGAAATACTTCAAGCGCTGGACCGCAGCATGTCCGTGAAACTCAGCAGCAGAGAGGCAGAACGGGATCAAGAGGTCGTGGTCTCGCGTCCGGCAAAGGTGCCTCGCACAATCAGGACCATCGTCCGCGCTGGACCTCTGCCAACGATACCGTGCATATCATAGAGCCACACAGCGATAGTGCTCCAAACTCCACTGCTTGGGGTGATCATCGTGAGATTCATTCAAGTCAATACATGAGCTTCGCCAATTCGTCAAGTCATCCTGGAGATAGGTACCAGGAAGATGGAGCCGTCAACCGGGGTCGAGCACCCGGCATTGCGTCGCTTGACAAGCATCGTGTGCAGACATCTGCGCAGCAGGCGCCGTCCACGAGAAGTACACGACGCCGGCGTGGCGGTAACGGCTCTCATGCCATCGAGGCTGTTACGCTAGAATTCAATGACGAAGGTGCGCGCGAACCCCGGAATTCTGAGACCACCAACCGGACGCAACCTACCTCGCGAATGAAGCCAGGCGTTACGTCTTTGGCGAATGCTGTCGGCAATACGAAACTGAACAGCATTCAACCTGTGGCACGGGGAGAACAGTCGCACCGATGAAGATGGTATAACAGACACCGGGTTATGTGAAGACTTGTCTGTCGGCGCGTATTGCATAGAGAGTGCATGATTGTTCGGAATCTTCTGGCATTATGTCCTGCAAAGAACGGACTTTGAAGGATGAGGTATTCTTTCCAGCGCTCGCTGTTTCGATGATCAAGGTTTCAGCAGGTCCCAGACTTTGCTATAGGAAGAACCGTGCTGAAGACCTGGCATGTTCGCTTGCCCAAACAGATTGTACTTGACAGACGATGAAGACTAGTTTCAGTAGCGCAAGAAGTGGGTGATCACGGTATTGAGACTCTGTTGATCCTGTCTACGAGGCCACGAGCTTACAACGTTCAGTGCCGCCGTTGCCGACTTTATGCATTCCTCCGCCTGTCCTCCGCATCGAGACGTAGCTCTTCCATTGCTCTACTATGTGCCTCGAGTTGCTGTCGCCTCTTCTTCATATCCTCTTCTCTATCCGCATCGATCCAAGGCCAAGACGGATCCGGTTGCAGACCATTTGAACTCGACGGCTTTGGGAATGCCTCGTCCTGATCAAGCTTCGACTGTCGTCCAATCATGCGATGCCATCGACGTATGTCTCGAGTACGCACATTGGAGGCTCTGCAGACTATCTGCGATGGCGCCTCTGTAGAGCAGTTCCAATCACTCGTGTACGGCTGCAGCTCAGTGTCACTGGGGACTGAACGCTGATCAAAGACCTCATTTATCTTGTCTCTCGAGATTTCATGTTCGTCCCGGCATTGGTTGTATGTATTCAAGAGCTCTCGCTCTGCTTCGCGGTAGGGACGGTTTTTCGTATGTTATGCCCGCATCGCACGAAGCAGATGAGGCTCTTGGTTCCAGAATAAGCCTCCGTGCGACTGCCCTGATGTAATAGTCTTTCATGTGATCAATCTCCCTGCCGCTTTGCACCAAAGGCAACTTTGTCTTATGATAGTCTGCGACAATCTTCCGGAGCTCCTCGTCTGCAGGTGGTAGCATCGATACTCCATTATTGAGAGGCCTGCCTTCAGCATCCCGCTGCGATCGTCTCTCGATATCAGGATCAGTTGACGAGGAGTCGTTTGGCGCAAGCGGCTTTTGTCGAGACATGAATTTAGCCAGGTTGTCTTCCGTGAGATCATGCGGCAGGTCCCCGCTGTCGCCAACAGTTTGTATAGCGTGGCCTTCGAAAAATTTCTGCTCCAAGTGACGGTAGAGCTGGCGAGCAATCGTGAGCTCATGGAAGGTGTTGACGTGTGAGGGTTGCGCATGGGGCTCATTCGGAAGTTGTTCAAGCGCCGCTGCGGTATGGGTTGGTTCCAAAGATCTCTTCGTGGTCTGTGCCATGTGATTGTTCTCGGCGTCTTTCATCCGTCGACAGCTTTCGAAGCAGCTCTGTAGAGCCAGTCCGAAATCAGTCGTCAGGGGAAATGGCTCGCATGTTAACAGGTATTCATTGAGCGTTGCGAATAGACTCTGTATGGCAGTTTCCATTTGTTTTCGGACTTCGACCAACTTCTTTTTGCGTTCGTGGTCGCTCTTCATGCCTTTGCGTTCGAATACATTTAGTATATTGCATGCGAGCCTTGGCCGCCAATGAGGCAAGATAGAGACTTACACTTTTGTATGTCCTCGTGTGAGGTTTTGAGATTTGCTTCGTGCTCCTCGATGATGAATTGAAACTCCTTCATTCTTATTTTTCTCAAGGCTTCGGCATGCATCGAATCTTCAAGTGACTTTGCCCGAATGTCCAGGACAATATTCTCACTCTCTTTGTGCTCTTCTTCCAATCGACTGAGAAGCTTGTACAGCCTCACTGCATCGATCAAGTGCGGCGCAAAGCATTTGTCGTGCTGCAAGTGGCGGTGCTCTTTGCTCAAAAATGGCATGTGCTTCTGGCGTTGAGCTCGCAAGTCCTGGCGGCGATTGATGCCGTTTGACCCATTTCGAGGATTGGGTCGCCTGATGCTAGACTTCGACGAAGCTCGCTTGACGGACTGGTCTTCATTCTGGTGGCGGCGATAGCCCAGCAAACGTAGGATTCTATCGAGTAAACGCTGAGAAATATCCCGCAGAGTGATGTGCAGTTGGGCAGTGGAATCCGTTGCTGGAGGCGTCTTCTCGATATTAGCCATGGTTTTGAATGCGCTCAGATGTAAAGGAAGATGCACGACGATTCTACATACCCGGTGAAGTTTGCTGTCCAACGATTTGGTCTCTATTCATTGTTTCCTATTGTCTCAGTCTTTATTGTCAAACCTCCGGATTGGTGCTCGTCCATGCTGTGTCGCTTATTGTACCAATAGAGTCAGTTGAGGCAGATTGGCCGACCACAATAAGCCAACACAATACTTTGAGAAAGTCCTCACTTCTTGCATCTTCACGAAGCCCGTTGCTAGGCGTCTGAGCCTCGTGCTGTGCAAGACCATGAATCACGCCTTCTTGATGGGGAAACAGAAAATCTAAAGCATATGGTCATCGTCTCCGTATGATATCAGAGACTTTACGTCTCGATAGCAGTATATGTCGAAGGCCTCTATGTGAGAAACGAAGGTTGGGGTGAGCGAGGTCGAGAGATGGCCAAGCTTTGTGGCTTGCCGCCAGTGGTCTGAAACGCGCCAAAAAGACAGGAATTAGTCTAGCGAGACGCTACCTATTTTGGAGCGCGTCGATGCTGATGATGCCACCTCATCACTGCCTTACTACTGCGGAATCTTCGCAGCCTGGCTGACATTTGGATCACGGCGCAGCACACGACTATCGGCATCGTCAGCACCACCGTCCCACAACCGGAGGAGTGTGAGATCGCGCGGCTGATGCCGCAGCAGCTGCTGGACCAGCTCGTGTCCGCACAGTCTAAAGAAGGAAACCCCTTAGAATAGGCGGCCTCCTCTGTCTCGCCAAGCCCACGCGACCTCCCGGTCCTTCGAGCGATTCCACCTCCTCCGCCAACACCGCCCGCCGACTGATGCGCTCGTCGTAGCCACTGCCCCTCCTACCGCCCACCATGGCGGTCTCCCGCTCGCTCCGCCGCAACAACACCATCACCTACGTCCTCGCCGGCGTGCTATGCATCTTTTTCCTGTACTTCTTCTTCGGCGACAGCGCCAGCATACCTTCGATATCCACCGCTCCCCGCCAGCTGCTCAAGAGCAAAGATGCCGCATCGAATGCGCTATCACCACCTTCGCTCCCTTTTCGAAAACCGGCGAACCTGGGCCCGAACGAGGTCGCGCCCCCACCGCCTGTGGTGCATTACCACATGAACAATGTTACCACAACACCGGACCCGGTCGGGAACAGAGAATCCATTCTTATATTGACGCCTTTGGCGCGATTCTACCAAGAGTACTGGGACAACCTATGCAAACTCTCGTATCCACACGACTTGATATCCCTGGGCTTTATTATCCCAAAAGGACGAGAAGGGAACCTGGCAACTCAGCAATTACAAGAGCGGATACAAAAGACTCAGGCACCTACGAACAAGAACAGGTTTGCCTCCATCACAATCCTGCGGCAGGACAGCGAGCCACCAGTGCAGCAGACAGAATCTGAAAGACACAAGATGGCAGCTCAAAAAGAGCGCCGCGCTGCCATGAGCAGAGCCAGGAACAGTTTGCTGTTTACAACTCTCGGGCCCACGACATCGTGGGTGCTGTGGCTTGACAGCGATATCATCGAGACTCCACCAACCTTGATTCAAGACCTCGCGTCCCACGACAAGCCAATCATCGTCCCAAACTGCTTCCAGCGATACTTTAATAAGGATAAAGACGCGATGGATGTGAGGGCCTATGACTTCAACAGCTGGCAAGACTCGCCAACTGCCCAAGGACTGGCGGCGAAGATGGGCCCAGATGAGATCCTACTGGAGGGTTATGCCGAGATGGCGACATACAGATCGCTCATGGCGTATATGACTGGTAAGTACGCCTGATGTCGGTATTGTGTGACCTGGCTGACTCGTCGTAGAGGAGAAAGGCGACCCTAGGAAAGAGGTCGAACTGGATGGCGTGGGTGGCACGGCCTTGCTCGTGAAGGCTGATGTGCACCGGGATGGTGCTATGTTCCCGCCTTTCCCATTTTACCACCTGATTGAGACGGAAGGCTTTGCGAAGATGGCGCAGAGATTGAACTGGAAAGCATATGGACTACCGAACTACTTTGTAAGTCCATCGTCCCGGTCTTAAGCATTGTCGCGGCTAACATGACCAAGGTATACCACTACAACGAGTAGCTGCATCATCGGGATTGGCGTGGCGTTTGAAGGCGCTGTATGGGAGAGGTATAGACACAATAGAGCATAGCCATCCCGAGGTGGGATTCCTTGTATATCATTGTCATCTCGTAAAACTGCAGTGCTCGGCGTAACTTGGGTGTCCAGGTATCGTCAATCAAGGCTAGTGTATTACCATTCAAGTCAATTCTCAGTCCAACTCGCTGCTAATGCTCTGGCATAAGCTGAGAATGGTTTCTTCGCTATCGAGCGCACAAGAATTCACTGTGCACAGACCAATGCGAACATTTCCTTGTGACCAGTGCGCCCATTTGAGTTTTCTTGGCAGGCGACCTCACCTCTCATGTGATGCGACGTGTCCCGCTATCTTGTTCCTCATCATCACAAGGCAACGAGCCCGACCTCGCAAGCACCATCGTTTCTGCATGCTGCAATGCATAATCCAAGTTGTTCTCGAATCTAGTCCATCTGCAGCCCTCTATCTCGTTTGCGGGGTTCCGTCATTGGCGAGGCGCTGGCAGCTGACCACATGCACGCTGCAGGAACTGCAGCATCCGCGAAGTTTCCATGCTGCTGCAGGCGTCGCATGATGGGTGTGAGCGGCCATTGTTGGCTGTTTGGATCATGCAACATGCGCCTCTTCATTTCGGCGATGGACTGGGCCGACTTGATGAGCTGCGATGTCTAAAAGATTGAAGAGGTGATGCAATTCCATGCAGTGAGGGCATGCAGTCGTCGTAACTTGATGACATTTGCGAGACAGTGTGAAGATCTTCTCGGTAGAGCTCGGCTCGCGCGGAAGCGTTTTCTGCAACTCTGCGTTGCCGTGCACAGGCGGCCGGGCGGCCTCTTTTCACCAGAGACTGGGGTCTTGGGTACCGTTGCAGCAAAGTCCCTCCACAACCATGAACTCCGCCAAATCTGATACCACAATGTCAATGCAATTTTGGCACTCGCCCAGCCTTCGCCCATCGTTCCAGCCAGCAAGTCACCGACCTTTCGTGCGAACCATGCGATAAAGGCAACAAAAAGTCAAATCCGAAAGTCAAATCCGAAACAGGCGCGCCAATGCCGCCTATGCCGCCTCTGCGTTTCATGTCTGCATCAAACTGCTCTGACCGGTCTGCAGGTGGTCAGACACATTGCTCAATGCAGCTAAGTTGAACGTGTTCCAGAAGCAACGTTTGCTGCGGTGACGTCTCTCCCGCTTGATGCTTTTCTGTCTTGCGTTTCGGACCTCTTACATCTCGAAGCCACCCTACCAGGCCGCACTCGCCACCATCGTGGCCGGTGTCTACTGCAGGAACAGTGCTCGAACGTCGCCCTCTGTGCCGTCTTCTACGATGGATCCTGGGTCTTATAAACTGAAGCTTCCTTCTTCATGACTGACTCGTTCAAGACTTTCAGTCGACAACATTTTTGTGACCCCAGTATCTATCCTATTGTCAATCATTAATCGTCATTCTTTACATTGGTTCTGCTATTGCTAATAGAAGGCTTATTCCAGCCCAATTACACTCCTTCATCGTCCGCAGGCCCGGCGATTGGCGCAGCAGATCAAGCTTCAAACCGCACACCAATACAATGGAGACTTTCACTCAAGAAATATATGGCCTAGACAAGGGCCAACGCTGTACCAAGACGCAGCTGCCGGCTTCGGTGCTGCGACAGCTCGAACAAATCGCCCACCACGGCATTCACCCTCACTTGATACTTCAACACTATACCGCAGTCTTTGACCAAGGTGAGTCTGAATTGCTCTGCTGATACAATAGCTCTAACATCGCCAGGCCAACACCAAGAACTGAGCGATGTGGCGCCGGCGCCTCCACCAGTTCGAGATGAAACCCCCAACACCACCGACCGTGAGGGTCATTACGGCTGCCCTTGGTGCGGCTCCATGATCAAACTGGAGAAAGACTTCATTCGGCATGTCAAAGAGAAATGCTGCCCCGAAACCGTTCTTCGCTGCCCTGATTGCCCGAAGACTTACACACGCAAGCATCGACTGGCCAACCATCACAAAAACGTCCATCCAACTCGGTGTGGCCCTGGACCCTGTACCCACGTTAGCAGTGCTACCGTGAAACTCACCAATACCGAAACTCTGGGCTGCGGCTTCTGTCCTGAATTGGTCCGTGGCGATCTTCACGTTCACAGATATCTGCGTCACGTCATCGACCACTACCGCGAAGGAGCAGTACTTGCGAACTGGCAGGCTGGACACCATATCCCGTTCCCTCGCAACGCTCGACCATTTTCGCCACCTCCCAAGATCGACCTCAGCGCTTCGCTGGAGAATCAAGGCAGCCTCGGCGACTTTTCAGCGCTTCGCTCTGGCTTTGGTCTCGACGACTCACCTTTACGGAGCCACTCTGCAATCAGCAATGACTCCACCCTCTTCGATGCCGCGGAATATACGACGACCAATGCCGCCGCGAAAGCCAACTGGGACCCTTACTTCAATCCCACTAATATGGCCTTCCTCCACCCCATGCCTCCTAATAACGAGCCGTCAATGCCACAAACCTTTAATATCCAATCTCCCGAAGACGACTTCGGCGATATGATGACCTACATCAACGACTACCCCGACTTCATCAACAACACCTTCATCGACACATCCACAGACGACATCATCCCCCAAAGCCAAGCAGTGACCGGTGCCTGCGCCCAGCTCATGGACATCGGCACCGCTGTAGAAGCGCGCTCCTCGATCTTCAACCCGACACCGCCGCTTCAGCTCACCAGAGATAATCGACGCTCGAAGTCCGAGCGGCTTCTGAGGAAGTTTCAGAGTCTTTCTCCGCTGAGGACGGAGTTTTGATTTTTTGTTTCTTACGATCTGGCATCGTTTATTGCGTTAATGCAGCGATTAATGGTTAGATCCTTCTGTTCTTTTGTAAGATGTGGAATGGCCTCGATGGGGTGTATCACTAGTTCTCCTTGTTCATTCGGCGTGGTGGAGTGGACAGGACAGTGTCTGGTGTTCTAACAGCGAGCGTTGGGCTTTTCACATTCAGATGTACTACTACTATCACCTACAATCACTCAGAACAACAAAATACAACGAAGTAACGGCCGACTCTCCTCTCACATTCCCTTCCCTCTCTTCAGACATCTGAACCCAAGAGTCCTCGTATTGAAGGTGTTGTCGTTTTCCCCCAGAAACGGTCTCGGCACCCACAGCCTCAAGCTCGGAACCGAACACACCATCACCCATCCACCCACCCACCTCTACTCGCATAGACTTGCACCTGCACGCCGCTTTAACTCCCGCGATACGCCAGACGAGGAAGACAAATGTGTTTGATAGGTGGTGAGAGTTGTTCGTGCCTGGCGATCTTGCGCTTGGGTGCATGAGGTTTGGGGTTTAAGCTTTGGGCGTGCGGTTGCGGATGCTTTTGGAGGGAGGTGGGGTGATAGCCAGGTGATGCTGCGCAGTGATTGAGAGGGCTGGAGAGCAGTGTTATGGCGACGGAGGCTTGGTTAAGCGTGGTAGTGTTGCTGGGAGAGAATGTTATGCTTCGCAAAGCTGCGCCTTGCACACCCAATCTAGCCGCGCGACTCGTCCTCCACTCTCACCAACTCATTCCACAAACTACCTTCCCACCACAACGAAGATCCCCGCCGCACCAACAGACTACCTGCCCTCTTCGCCTAGCAGAGGCCCGTCCATACCCACTCCACTCACTGCCACAGCACCCATCCACGCCGCACCACCGCATCCCGGCCCTGCAGATCACACACTCTTGTTGCTCCCTCAGGATGCGTGGCAGAGCGGTACCGAGACATTCTAAACCTCGACCTCACGTCCCGTCGTTCACGGCTTTTGAGTATTAAGGCTTCGGTGTTCGTGCTGAGGTCTGGATGCTGCTGCGTCGGTTCCTGTCGTTGTCGCGATAGCCTTGAGCTCGAAATCTTTCCCTTTACTCTTTCTGGGGTTCCTTTCTTTGCCGAAGGGGTTGTTCATTTCGTTGCCGAGACGGGAGGTGTAGGTTTGATATATTGTGGCTTGGGTTGGCTTCTTTTTCGTTGGTGTTGGTTTGACGGCCGTTTGAGTGTGGACAATATCGAAGTCTGCTTCGAGCGCGGGGATGCAGCGCGCAACATATCTTGCTCAGTTGTACGAGTCCGTGTCGAGCATTCCTCCGGATATCCAGCAGTGTCTCCTGACGATTGCTCAGTATGGCTGCGATGCGGATCAGGTGAAGAGGTGGTATAATCTTGTCCGGAGTCATTTTGGGGTTGGTGAGATGGAATCTCCCACGGCGCTGTCCCATCAAACGCCACGGCCGATCGCTAGGGCGAGAGAGCGGAAGATCGAGCCTTTTGTTGCTGGAGGGCCAAAGACAGAGCTGCCAGTGACACCAGAACTGAGAAACCAAAGCCACTTTCCGGATCCAGCGACATGGACAAGTCCGCCTCTGCAGCTTGCCAACCACGATCATTACGCGGGCCTGAACGATCTTTCCGGAACAATCCCTTCGCAGCAGCCAGGGGGTAATTTATTCGACCCTTCGACTCCCCTGCCGCAGAACGTGGTCTTCACCGGGCACGGATTGATGCCAGCGCCAGAAGGCTTCTCGAGCGACGGCTTCAATTCAGACTTCATGGCCAGAAGCCCATCAATGCCATTACTGGAATCCTTTGATGAGACAGTGCAGACAGCGGCCGCTACCTTGTCGCCACGGCCCAAGACGATTGCTCCCTCCAGCGTTCTGAAGTCCTCACCAGAGCAAGCGAAGCCACCACGGAAACGAAGGAAGCTGGCCCAGAAGGAAACTCCGTCGAAGGTAGAAACAGGCACAATGGAACCACCGCCACGACCAAGAAGACCTTCGGTTCCATATCGATCAAACGAGCAACCAGTCACGCCTCTCCAGATTTCGGAGATTCCAGGTCCAGAAAGCCAACGGACATTGGGATCCGAGTCCAGAACCTCTCACTCGGCGCCACGGTATAGGCCTTTGCCGCAAGTGCCTGTCAATGGCTCACACTCTCCGTTCGAAGATCTGTACATCCCTGGTCAGCTGCATCAGCCTTCGCTGAACTTCCTGCCATCACTCGCTCAGCCGCCAAGGCCAACGAGTCAGCAGAGGGCGAGTTCGACAGCTCAGTCCACAGGGGAAATGAATGAGCAGCCGCCTCCATTATATCAATCTCCATATCGCGACGCTGAGCATGTTGCTTCTTCTTGTTAGATTGAGCTAGCCAGAAGCCTTTTGTCGGTTGATCGCATTCATTCGAGTGTTTCTGTATTGTATGAGTAGCTGCGTTTCGGCTTAGGAGGTGAAGATAGAGCGGAGTTTAATATATAGTGTATAGAGTAGGAATCCGGACCTGTATGATCATCAATTCAGCGCTCTCATAACTCCCTCAAATGCCACAAGCGCCACCGCATTCGCAGGGAAAGCGCGCAAGAAACACGGCACGAAGCCTCGCCAGTAACCCTTGAGACCTGATTCTCGGTAGACGGTAACCGCTGCATCTCGCCAGTGGGGAAACTTTCGATCTGGCCCTAAGGGATCGGTCATAAGACGCTGTTTTATCACATCGCTAGGATATGAAGTTAACCAGAAGACCTGCGCAGACAGACCTCCCGCCCAGAAGTTGATGGCCGGCGCGCTGAGGTTGGTGTTCTTCTGGAACCAGCGTGTGAAGATGTCGTAGGTTCCCCACCAGGCGAAGAAGAAAGTCCTGAAGATGAGGGTTGCGAAGAGGCCGTGATACAGGCCTGAGATGCCATGGCCTTTGAGTATCTTCCGGGCACAGTCGACTGGTCCAGAGTATAATCGCTTGGATTTGTCGGCCTGGTACTGTACTTGGAGGCGAGCCTTCACATGTTCGACAGGCGCGGCGATGAATGAGACAGTCCACCCAGCAAGAGTTCCCGCGATGGCATGTCCGACTGCTGGTAGCTTCTTCCTCTCGTCATCGCTCATCCAGATTGCTGGGTGGTTCGGTCGAGCTCGCAGTGGTTGGAAGACATGCTCGTTGAGAAGTCGGCGGTACAATGTCAGGGAGCCCAACATGAGGGAGTCCATGCACATCCATCCGATGAGAGGAGGCGTGGCGCCCTGAGGTCTCTGTTAGCTAAGAGGCCGTGGCCTTGACAAGAAAATGTACCTTGTATATGCCATTGACGCCTTCTTTCCGAAGTGTCTGGAGCAGGCAGTCCAGGGGTCCTTTGAATTGGGAGTGGTCCGATGTCTGCAGGCGAACTTTGATGGTATCGAATGGATGTCTGCCAATAGTCAGAACCACGTTCCAGCACATTTCCTACTCGAAATACATGTACTCACCCCACCGAAAGCTTTGCAATGCCTGAAAAGACACCCGCAACGAATCCCTTGTAGTTCCCTCCTTTGGCTGGGACTATCGCTTCCTTCTCGCCATGCTGCTGGTCTGCTAGCTTCGGCGAGGACTTGGCATCGCTCACCGTCGCAGACATTGAGGGAAAACGCGCGCCGAGAATATACTGCTCGCTCGGCACATCCTTGACCTTGGTGTACGGCGAGAGAAGACGTTTGTGGTGAGTCAGGCACAATTGTTTCGATAGGAGGACGGAGATAAGTCGCCGTGGTCGATGACGACGTGGATCCTGGTGCGCCGGCCGCACAGACTACCTGTTGCGATTACCGACTAGTATTACAATTCAACCAGAATCTTGAAACAAGATCTCCTGCTCCAAATCTTCGGAATGTAGTTGTCACTCACCATCGCGACCATCAAGGTCGCCCGACTAGAAATTTATACCAAGATAATTGCCCAGCCATGGCGCAGGATCAGATCAACGGCAAGCCGGAGCGCGTGGTCGACAGTCCCAAGGTCTGGACGACCCTCATCACCAACACCAAGTACCTGACAGGTCTCCTCACGCTCGATGCATCGCTCAAGTTCGTCGGGTCCAAGTACCCGCTCGTCGCCCTGTACACGGATACCTTCCCAGCCGAAGGACACGCCGCCCTCGATGCGCGAAACATACCGAAAAAACGCGTCAAATATCTGCTGCCGAAAGTCCACAAAGACTACACCAACGACCCTCGTTTCTACGACTGTTGGTCCAAGTTGACGCCGTTCAGCTTGACGGAATATGAGCGCGTGGTGCAGTTGGACAGCGATATGCTGGTGCGGCATAACATGGACGAGTTGATGGACATCCCGCTAGATGGGGCTGAGCAGGCAGGTAAAGGGCAGCGTGTATTCGCGGCAAGTCATGCTTGTGCCTGCAACCCGCTCAAGAAGCCGCATTACCCAAAGAACTGGATACCGGAGAACTGCGCGTTTACTTGGCAGCATGACAAGCCGGATGAAGCGCAAGAGCAAGGCTCTGGTCCCGCTGATGGGCTGGCTATGCCGAATGGTGGCCTTCAAGTCGTGGTACCCAGCAATGAAGTGTATGAGCTCATCTTGAGTAGACTTCAAGATCCGAGTATCATGGACTACGAGTTTGCGGACCAGAGCTTGCTGGGCGATCTGTTCTATGGACGGTGGGTGGCACTGCCGTATATATACAACGCGCTCAAGACGCTGCGGTGGAAGGGCGTACATGACGCGATATGGAGGGACGATCGGGTCAAGAACGTGCACTACATTCTGTCACCCAAGCCGTGGGATGAGACGGCGGAGGACAAGAAGAAGCCCGGTCGCGACGGCAGCAACCAATGGTGGTGGGACATCAACGACAAGCGGCTAGTCGAGGAGAAGTCGAAGGGCATCGACGACGGATTCTGAGTGTGCCCGTTGGAAGCGCTCGGAGTCGTTTACGACGGGCACTTGGGTTTGCAGATCCCAGTTCGCTCGACTGCGTCTTGGGAGCACTTCCCTGTTATAGTTCCGTAGGCTTGGATCCAGCCAAGGTCTCTCCAGTGCACAGGTAGCCTTCTCCCATGTCTTACGCCCATCGTCGGCGCGTGCCGAATGTGTTCAGTGCGATGGCGCATCTGGCGGAAGGATTCACATGTCTGTGTGCCGGCGGCTAGATGGCAGAGCCGCTGCAGGGACGGTGTATCGTTCAATCTGCCGTCGCGCCTTGGACCAAGATTCGACGGGCGGCGCGAGGCAATGCTAAAGGTAGACTTCTGTTGGCAATAGGGGTATACATGTAGGTCGCACAGGTGTGAAACAGCGTCGGCGGTGATTAGCCGGAAAGTCATCTCCAAGCACCACCAAGCGAACTTGGAGCGTGAAGCTGGAGCTAGACAAGTACGCCTGCCGCCGCCTGCGCCTGCACGTATCAGGAGTTGCTCGCTCACTACACCTTGAACCATCGCCCGCCTGCATACACCCCATTTCGCGGACCAGCGCTCACCACTCCCGCCCACCACGCCCATTCCCGATTCCTGACCGCCTCACTGCGCTCAAGGGGCCTCCAGCGACTCAGGGACTCGCCGCCGGGCAACTTTAGAAAGTTCGCACGCGACCTGACCACGGCCGGCCATCTTTTTCTCTCCTCGCGACTTTGGATCGGCTGCACCTCTTGCTATACCGCCTGCGAACCACACGCGCGAATTGCGTGAAGCCCCACCGACACGCACCTACTGCACCTCGTTGGATTTGTGCGCGCACTGCGGGCGTTCCGTAGAACCCACCGCCTGCCATGGGACAGAACATCTCCAAGTTGATGAACAAGATCTTCGGATCGAAAGAAATGCGTCTATTGATGCTGGGGTTGGATGCCGCGGGGAAGACCAGTACGTGAATGATGCAGTGAAGAGCATGGTCGAGATGATAGAATCAATGGCTGATGATAGTACTTCCACACAGCAATCCTCTACAAGCTCAAACTCGACACGGACGTCACCACGATCCCCACCGTCGGCTTCAACGTCGAGACTGTCACGTATAAGAACACGAAGTTCAATGTGTGGGATGTGGGAGGGCAGGACAAGATCCGGCCGCTGTGGAGACATTACTTCTCGGGTACCCAGGGCCTTATCTTCGTCATTGACAGCAACGACCACGACAGGATAGACGAGGCGAGGAGTGAGCTGGCAAGAATCATTCAGGATCGAGAAATGAAAGATGCGCTGTTGTTGGTGTTTGCGAACAAGCAGGATATCCCAGGAGGTGAGCTTGGATAAAGTACATTGGTTGGGAATCGCTCGCTAACGTTGCGATAGCAATGCGACCCAAAGAAGTCTCAGACGCTTTGGACCTCACACGGATAGCCAAAGACCACACCTGGAAAGTCGAGCCCAGCTGCGCAACGACAGGCGAAGGCATCTTCGAAGGCCTCGCCTGGCTGAGCAGCAACGTCAAGCTGCCCTCCAACAAGTGAGCGGCGGGACATGACTCGTCACACACCGACCACCAACAAGGCCTTGCTGGATCCCAAGCCGCACCTCACGAGACTTCCCACTCACGGGCGGCCCCAACAGCAAAAAAGCCAACCTTCTCCACCCTTTCGACATACGTTTCACCTCGATACCCCAAACCTGCCCCACACGCCCGTCACCAGAAAGCCCGGCGCAACGACGAGCGAACCCTTCAAGAAGCTACCTTGCGCGTTTCATAATCTCAAAGCAACTTTTTACTCTCCTCCTCCCCGTCTCAGAACCGACTCGAACCGAACTGAATCTTGCATTTCCGGGGAATCGATCTTTTTGTTTGTTTCCAAGCGTCCAGCATCATTAGCGGGGATATCAGCGACTTTGTGAGAACCTCAGACTATGTAACGGAAATGGATATGGGAGAACGGATGAAAAGAGGATAGATCACCAATCGACGGATGGGATTAAGGGAAAGAAAGAAAGTTGTACAAGTACGCGCGGCAAGGCTTCTATATTTTTGGTGTGTTAACTTTGTGTTTGTTGTTGTTTTGTTTTGTTGAGATACCAATAAAATCGATTTCTAAGACGGACATCTATGATTTTGTTCATGCGGATCGTGGATCTGTGTCTGCGTCGAGGGGAGAGAGCTGTGCATCTCTCTCTACAAGTTCCCATCCGAGCCATGTGGCAACTCGCAGAACGCCTTGAACGTCACGAGCGGCTCACTGCCCGAACTCTCCAGGATCAACTCGGCCGTCGCACCAACAAAGTAGACATACCCCTCCTTGATCTCCTCACTCTTCGGTCCCACACTTATCTTGCCCTCGCCCTTCGTGCAGATGATAATCGATGGTCCCTCGATCGGCGCGAACGTCGCCTTGCCACCGGAGGCGTTGAGGTCGGTTTTGACGACGCTGAACTCCTCGATCGGGGGGTCGTAGAGGATCGAGGCGGAGTTGGAGCTGTAGGCGGTGGTGTTGAGCTTGACGTAGGCGTAGTCGGTGGGGGTCATCTTTTGCTCGCTGATGGGCGCGTAGGAGTAGGTGAGGGTTGAGGACAGGGTTTCGACGTCTTTGAATTTGGGGGTGAAGCCGGCGCGGATGACGTTGTCGCTCGAGGCCATGCATTCGATGATGTCTGGAGTGTTAGCTTCGTGGAAATGGGATGTAGGAGTGAATCCTTACCTCCTGACAAGTAAGCGTGGATGTCGTCGGCCTTCAGGAACATCGCCTCGCCGACTTCGAGCTTGACATAGTTGAGGAAGAAAGTGACGAAGAGACCAATATCATTGGGGAACTGGTCGTTCAGTCGAACCATGAGATCTGCGAGCTCTTTGCCATCGTTTGAAGGACCGCCTTCGCCGGCGAATTTGGAGCCTTCCGATTTGGCCTGCTTGATGAGCTCTGCTGCGGCCTTTTCGATCTCCTCTGGCTTAGACTGCATCAATCCAGAGAATGCGCTCTGAAGTGCCTTCTTGTTCTCCTGCGCTTTGCTGCTGTCTTCCGTCGTTTCCTGGCCGTTGATGGTCTTCTCGAACTTGCTAGCATTCTCCTCGCCAACGAGCTGGCGCAGAGTGGGAACATGCTGCAAGAAGTGAGCGATCTCGTTGAGTGGCCTGAATCCGCAAAGACCGTCGAATGGAGTGATGGCAATCGTCATCTCAGGCTTGTGATTGTCATCTGGGTAATGCTTTGGGTCCTTGGCGTGCAACTGCTCGGCCAGCTTCTTGTTGGGATGAGCTTGAATGGAGAGAGCCTTGTTGATGCTGAGCACTTTGAAGAGGAAAGGCAGCTTTTGCTCGTAACGTTTCGCAATGGAGGTGGACATCAATGCCTGGTTATCTTGGACCATGTCAAGCAACGTTCGGCCGGTCGTGACGTCTTTGGATGGGTTCGAAGGGTGAGTGCCCATCCACAACTACGATGCGTCAATATGTGAAAGCTGTTGAGATAAACTAAACAAACCTCAGCGTATGGCTTGTCTTGCTGGATGGAAAAGTCGCCGGATGGAGTCGCCGAGGCATAACGAGCAGCTGCTGAGTCCTTGCCGATTTTGCCTGGCCACTCATACGTCAATTGAATGGACATATCTTGTCGTTTTGGATCTTCGACATACCCCATTCGTAGCTGTTGCAGCCTGCATTCCAATCAGCATATGGAACTTCTTGAGCTGCATCCTTGACCTATTCACTCACCGCATTGCAGGCGCAGAAGTGGTACCTGCATCTTGAAGCTTCCAGAGTAGGTAGTCGCTGGTGGCACAAATAAGTTGTCTCGATCGATTTGACGGGCCTGGCAGAAGAGACGTGGAATGTCAAGAAGACAGCTAAGGTTGAAAATACGAATGGCCGTGTGTTCAAGGTGAACGTGGAGCAGCTTTGGTGGCGACGCTAGCCCCGGATCGGCAACAGGCGTGGACGGAAGGACCCGCGCTTGGGCAACCAGTTACCACACCTCCAGCGTTCGTCCCTCCTTCTATTTAAATACACCTCCCACCACACCATCTATTCAGAAAGCACCCTTTTCGGTGCCAGCCATACATATCGCGGCAGTATTCGTTGACCGAGAAGGCACAACATGTCAGGGCGGAGTAGAGGCCGAGCAAATCCTAACCAAGATGCCGACGAGGAGCGACGGTTGTGGAAGGAGATCAAAGATAAGGCCAAGGATGTTGATACTATGGTGGTGAGTGTTTTCGGCAGTGTAAAAAACTTCCCTTAGGATGGTCGATTTACACGCGCTGTCAAGGGAAAGAAAGGTAAAGACAGCTTTTACTGACCCTTTGTGCAGGCTCGATCAAACGAGATCGGGAAGGAGATTCTGCAAGTAGAATCGCAACAAGCAGCGCTTATCGACGCTGGAAAGCTGAGTGACGCTGCCCTTGACGAAAGGCTGGAGAAGCTCTATAGGGAGAACGTCAAGCTCTGCGAGGAGGTCAGCCACACCATTGAAGGAAAATCAAACGAAATGAATCTACTCGACAGCATGAAGATCTTGGCTGGTCTCCGTGAGGCTTCCGAAGAGTCCGCTGCTCAAATGGCTGCAATCAATGGCCCTCGAGCTGTAAGTGGAAAGGCATCTCGTGGCCCGAAGAAGACTGGCAGCAAAAGCGGATCTGCAGTTGCCGCCTCCACAGAAGATGGTGACGACGCGTCTGCTGCCCCATCACCAAGGATCAGCCTCAGCACAGTCAATCGATTATCTGCAAAGGAGAAAACATCCCGATCCGGCAGCATTCCCACTACCCGCGAGGCATCGGTGAAGATTGAGGACGGCGCTGAGTCTGTCGCAAGCAGCGCTGATGGTCTGTCAACGGCAACAGGACCAACCAAGGCTTCCGCAAACAGTCGCCCATCTAACAGATTGGTGCTGAAAATGGGAGAGATTGTGTTCTGCCGCCACGACCTGAAGAACTACGATCCAAAGAAAGGAGATCCACCCGAAGGCGAAGGCATACTATGCCGAGTGACTAATGTCATTGGTGAGGGCAAGCAGCGCCGATACGAAGTACAAGACGCAGACACCTCTGGTGACCCACCTCCACCTCAACGAGCATCCGTCTCCCAGCTGATGCAGATTCCCGAGAGCAACAAAGGCTTGAGTGATCTTCCACAGAGAAAGTCAGTCCTCGCTCAATATCCGGACACCACCACATTCTACAAGGCTGAGGTGAACGAGCCGTGGCGGGCGAAGGATCTGGACAAGGAAAAGGGCGAGCTGGTGCGACTCAACTTCCAGGATGACGATACCGCGAGGGAAGTCGAGCGACGTTTCGTTCTTACGGAGAAGTAGCGTCGATCCTCAATGTATTGGTGTGATGATAATAACCTTGTGTTCTTCAGCGTTGGCGTTGGTGGGAAGGCGCTCGTGTGATGCGAGTTGGATGCTGGAAAGAGCGAGAACTGATGCTGGAAGTGAAGTGCGACTACGAGCTAGCAGTCACTGTGGTGGTGCAGTCACTATGGTGGTGATGGATGCTGTTGCCGATAGTAAGTGCAGCTGTAAACAAGATCTGTTGACTTTCCTCAAGATCGATTCCCCGTCTTTCACTCCATAACAACTCTACGACCACAGGTCTTACGCGCTGCATTTTGGCCACCTTCGATACACAGCTCATTCTCACGTCATATTACACATCACGACATACACAGACCCTCCACTTGCGAGAAAATATGTCTTGCAGAAGCTTGTTAGATGTCATCCAAGCACCGTTCACAAGAAATCGGCATCAGTCTCAATCCGCGCAGCGAGAAGCCCAGCCGCTGTCAGCTTCGAGGCAAAAGGACCAGCGACAAGCGGATGCTGAAGCCACCGAACAAAATCTCAAGGCCGCAAAAGCAAATGCTGTTCGGAACGCCCAGCAAGGACTTCCAGCAAACCCTGAACCATTACCTGGTACTTGGTCTGGGCGACTCCTCGGATCTTTACGAGGTAGTCTGGGCTCAATATGGAATACTCTGACACAAGCGAACGAAGCAGATACAGCAGTCTCCAATGGAAATGCAACTGCCGACAACAAATCTTCTGGACCTGGTGCAACAGTCGCGACGAGTGACGGAGCAATGGAGATACACACACCCCAAATAGCTACACCTTCCAAAATTCGTCAAGCAAGCCGACTTGAATTATACAGCGAAGACTTCCTTCGAAGTCCGCAAGAGTATGAGAACATCTACCCTATCCTCACTGTTTTCGGCTAACGTTGGCAGAGAACGCAGAGCTTCGAAAGTCGCTGCGCAAGGGCCATCCACCGATGGGAAGACAAGCCAGATGCAACGCTCAGTTGCTGAAAGAGGTGATAGCTGTACATTGGAAGAAGACACACAGCATGAGGACACAAAGGATTGTGACGATAATGCGGACAACGCGACAAGTTCCTTGAGTTCCTTGATGATGTCTGGTGCTCTCTCCGGGAGGCCCAGCCAGCAACATTCGGCAGACGAGCAAGTCTCTCATTCAGATGAGCCTCAGAACACGAACTATCATGATGATGTCGTGGACAACACTGGGGGTTCCTCGCCCATGCCTGACGTACACCAGGAGGGATTGAACCAGGAGAAGTCGACAGAGCAAGCACCAGATTCAGATCCACGTCAGAGCTCAAATGACCATGATGACAAGACGGACAAGAGAAGGCGTTCCTCGTCGATGCTCGACGTACCCGCCGAGCCACTGAACCATCACAATGCGACAGACGAGTCAGCAGCAGACCAAGACCTACCTGAGAGTACGGGCGCCTGTGATGACGGCGCAGACAACGCAGCAACTTCTCCACCGACGTCTGGTGCACTTTCCGAGGTATCGAATGGACTCGAGTTGATCGATCAGCTGAATACAGCTTCACGTCGATCTCACGACTCATACGGCAAGTACAGTCTGCGCAATCCCAACGTCTGCGATTGTGACTACTCCTACGCGCACACTGCAGACTGCCCGCTGGATAGCGAAGGCGCTCGTGTTCAAACTGATGACGAGAGGCGACGGACTTTTCCTGGGAGGCTTGGTGTGCCGGATGACCAGGACACTGCACTGGCCTCATCTCCCAGTGAGCAGAACGATGTAGATCCTACTGAAGAGGACGAAATTCAGCAATCAAACAACATCGATGATGCACCAGGCGATACAGGTGCTGCTCAGACCCCGTCGTCGAATGTATACGAACAGAATTTCCAAGTCAACATGGTCCGTGAGATTGTCTACGACCATGATCCATTCCCTCGCTTCACAGAGCCGTCACCATATCGGTCGACACGATCGCTCCACGACAATTGGGCACAAAATGGAGGTGACACTGGCGACCTCGCAAGGGCCACATAGAATGGGGAGCCTGGAGCAACAAGGAGCGATGCCGTGCCACTTCCTAACCCCATGCTGAGGCCGCGCCCTAGCCTTCGAGATCTCCTTACCAATTGGCTTGACGATGTAGGCGAGCAGCTGATGCCAGATCAAAGTTCCAGTGAAGGGGAACAAGAAGCGCCAGAAGAACACACTCTTCAACCTGCCAACGAATCTTCAACAGTCTCTACCGACAGTGTCGAGTCAGGCCCAACTGGCAGTGGCACCCCATTAAACGAGCAAGAACCAGCGATACCTCATCTAGACTCTGCAATTGCGCTGCTCGAAAGCCAGATGTGCAAGGCCGAGGGCGACTCCACACCCTCAAAGCCGCCCAGCAAGCGACGATCCAAGAAGACCATTGCTCTGTGGGACTTGAATGAGTACAAGGACGAACCGTCTCCAACGAAGCTCAACACCAACATACCAGATGTCAATCGCTTGGACAGTCCCAGTTCCTCGACTTGGTCTGGTAGTGGTCGATTCCATGTCATTGATCGATCGTACTCGCCAGAGCCAAGAGATGACGACTGTTACCCTTTCTTTTCGACATTCGCTACAAGATGCGGCAGCAATACCCATCGCTCCGCGCGTGCACAAGACAGCCGGGAGGACGACTATCGAGACGAGAAACACGGAACTGTCGAGAACGAACCTCAGTCGATGGCACACAGCAACCCGCCAGTCTTCGTAATGTCTGCCAGAGTGCCAGACAGTCCCTTGCCACAGGGCGTTCTAGCAGGACTGGGTGACTGGTCCCTCCACAGCGAGATCGAAGGAAATCAGACTCAGCTTCATGTCGAACATCCTCCAGACCTGGATCCTACTTACATGCAGGGGAATATGCCACAGGACAAATTCAACGAAGACTTTGGCAATGCCCTGCAGGAAGCTTATGACTCGAGTGCAATCTTCGCGATGGTACGCCTACCACCAGGAGTTCCGCTTTCCTATCACTTGCGATGGGGTATGGCTCGTATGGCTCCAGAGACACGGTCACTATTCCTTTGCAAATTATGGACACTCGGCCTGAGAGGTCAATATTACACCATGCTTGCATCTGGGCCTCTTCTTTACACGCTGCCACCACCAGGGAGTGATGGATGTCAGCCACAGAAGTTGGGCATCTCCTCTGGTCAACCTGTGCAAGCGACCAGGGTCTGCTCTTCCTCGTCGTCCTCAAGCAGTGGATCATCATCCGTAGCATGGTCATCACCCGTCCTGAAACCACAGAAACGACGATCGATGTCGTTCGGAGGAGTCAGCGCCGTCTCTGACAAACCACCAACCAGACCTCGCACCATCCAGTTCGGAGGTGTCACCGCCGTATCTCAAAGGCCACTGGATCCGCGCAAACATGCAGCCGCAATCGCTTTTTCCAAGCCAACGCCCACGATTTTGCGAAGCCCAGCGATCAAACCATTCGAGGACGAAGACAGCGATGATGATCTCGATCCCGAAGAGTTGGCCAGTTTTCTAGCTGAAGATGAAAAGGAGCCACTCGATCTCATCTCCGCCGATATCTCAGAGATCGATTCCTCTGCGAATTCTGGGATGATTGCCCAGGCTAGATGGCAGATGCAGGCTGAAGCTGATTTCCTAGCAGCACACAGCGTCGGGAAAGGTAAAGGCAGGGCATCACAGGAGGACTATGAAGTTGACACAAGGGATGAACATTCAAACGACGACATGCCGACTATCATGCCGGAGCCTCTCACTCAACAACCTTCACCAGATGCGGCTATGGCAGCCATCAGGGGCCAGGGGCTGGAGCCGCCACCAAGTCCAAGACCAGCAGCTCTCGAGCTTGACGCAGACGATGGAGAGCTGGACCAGGCCAGTATGTTCGCCGACCGGACAAATGAGTCTTGCGGTTCGTCTGAGCAACGCGGGTGGAACAAATCCCACAGTCTCTCAGCGTCAAGCCCGCAAAGCAGCACGACTGGCTCGATCAGGTCATCGAGCTCGAGTTCGACGTCTAGCGCAGGGAAAGAGAAGAAGCTGGCATTCGAGCTGGACGGGACTTCTCAAGGCTGGAAGCCCCACAGCACCAAGTCCGGCGCCAGCATCGGTCTTGAATCTGACAGAGCGTTCAACGGTGGAGGTTTCCAAGCGTTGAAAGATTCGTTGCGAATGACGCAAATCGCAAAGCCGGGGGAGTCGGTCAGTCAGGCGATCAAGCGTGTGAAGCAGCTGCGTGTGCCCCCTAGGCCTAAGGCAGAAGTACGTTGAATAAATCAATCATTCTTTCACTTTCACGCTCCTCTCATGCTCACGTGCTTCAGGACTTGGCTAGAGTGAAGGCGAATCGTCAAGCTCACCTCGCTGATCGCCAGCCAATCGTACGGGACTCTGCGAGTGAGGTTCCTGGAGTGAATGTAGGAGGTGGTATGAGTGAGTTGGGCCATTGCGAGAACGTTTCTCCTACAAATACGTCCGCTCCACCTCTCGATGCTGCTTTCACATCATCTTCTCAACGCAGCGTCGCACCACCATCCCCGTCGAAGATGGATCGACCGAGCCATTCAAGAGGACATCGTCGCAGCCCTGCTGTGGCGTTGACTGGAGAAGAGACTGCGGAGCGTATGTTTCACCTTTGCTTTGCGCTCCTTCCATTTACGGCCATTGTGCGCCGTTTGCACCCCCACCACAAAAAGGCCACAACAACCGCTGTCAACGCCCTTTCTCAACACCACTTCCACCCACCCACCCACCCAAGAATCGTTGGCTGACTTTTTTTACCTTCAAGTGAGTACC
This sequence comes from Zasmidium cellare ATCC 36951, assembly GCF_010093935.1. NCBI lineage: Eukaryota > Fungi > Ascomycota > Dothideomycetes > Mycosphaerellales > Mycosphaerellaceae > Zasmidium > Zasmidium cellare. Next base: position 957,201 of record NW_022986948.1, on the reverse strand, counting down.
GCCCTCAGCATGACCTCCCCGCCGCCCCCGGCGCCGCCCCATCGCGTGCCCGTGTCCGCCGCTCACGGCGAGGAGAGCGTCCCCGCTCTCAACGATCGCAAGGACAGCACGGATGTCCAGTCGTTCCCCGTGGCCACGGCCGCTGGAAGTGCCACGGAGATGGCAGCGCAAACCAAGGGCGCCGATGAGAACCCTGGACGCTGGAGCGAGGCCAGCACCACCGCCGCCCCCAAGGCTCCCAGGACTGGACCGGTCAAGCACGTCCACTTCGAGGATTCCATAGAGCCCGAGATACCAATAGCCAATGTTGATGATGCTGTCGATACCTCGACTGCTGGGGCTGTCATGGAGACAGCTCCACGTGAGACTCCCCCGGAGCCGGTATTAACTCGTCGTCGCAGCATCCCACCAGAGACTCAGCGCCCAGTCCTCCGCCGCAAGGCCAAAGAAGCCGTCGACGAGGGCGAAGAGATGTGTAAGTTGTAAACGTTGACAGTCATTCATTGCACATCAACGCTGACCATGCAAACAGCCGACAACCCCAAGATTCAGCAGTACGCTCGCCACAACCAGCCGTGGCGCAACTGGAACCAGCCAGCTGGACCAATGTCAGTTACAGGTCCATGCTACATCTTTCCATCGTTATGTTTGCTGACCACCGATCGTTCTCCAGGGTGCCAGCCTACCCACCACCGACGAAGGATCCAGAGAAGATCAATCAGTACCTCAAGGTGATGGAAGACAAGTCACGCTTCCCAACCGACGAGAACGAGAGCGGCAAATACGACCGCCACAAGGACATGGAGGAGATGGAGAGAATGGTGCATCGTACTCCCGAGCAGATCGAGGAGTGCAGAAAGAGAGTTGATGGCTGTAAGTGACGACCGAATTGCGAGCGATGAAGCTACTTTGACACTGACGATTTCATAACAGATCTCATTTATGGCCCAGCTGGAGGCAACCCAATTGTGTTGACGCACAAGGGACAAGAGATCGGAGGCCGATTGATGGAGGAAAAGGAGAGACGCAAGCGCGGAGGTACGTGAAGTCGAAGCAAGCGTTGTTTGCCTGAGGCACGCACGCATTCGATGTGGGGCAAACGCTAACGCTCCTGCAGCAACCGCCAACGCGACCAACGCTCAATCGACCAACGCGACTACCACTCAGGCGACCACCACCCAGACGACCACCACGACTCCTGCAGGCTTGGGCATCTTCAACCCGCCGGCCAACGTCGAGACGAAGCGACCACTGCCTCCTCTTCCTACTAAGAAGCCAGAGCCAGAGGGATCGATCTGTGCTCAGGCCGTCCAAGAGGGCTTCTACGACTCGGACACCTTCAGAGAGACGCTTCGTGCCTTCAATCGTCAACGCGCTGACTCAGACTCGTCGGTTCGTACTTCGTACCACATTTCTGAGCAGCTGCCGGCTAGTGCACTTCGCGACCGCTCTGCTCAGAATCAAGACGAGGGTTCCGAGGAGGCTGTTGAGGACAACTCTGACGCTGGGGTCACCTCTGCCGCTGAGGACACTCCTGACGCTGAGGACACCTCTGACGCTCGGTACACCTTTGACGGTGGAGACTCTGACGCTGAGGACACCTCTGACGCTGAGGATACCTCTGACGCCGACTCTGCCGCCGACTCTGCCGCCGACTCTGACGCTGAGCAAGACGCCGACGACAAGTCAGCTCCTGTCCAAGACGACACTCAGCAACACCCCTCTCCACCAGACAACACGCAGCAGTAAAGCACCATGGCCAACCAAAATGGCCTCGGCGCTCAAAACGCAGCAATGTACTCTGGGATGAACGGCTCGATCATGCCATCGGCCGGCCACTACAGCGACATGCAAACACTCATGCAGAACATGGAGTCACTCAGCGGATGGCTCGAACAGAACAGACAGGAATGGGCACAGGTTCAGGAAGGGATCGCACGAGTTGAAAGAATACAAGTAGGGTTTTGAGGCTCATACTCGCTATGGACTGGACACTCATTGTTCTTCTTTCTAGGGTAGACTAGCTCAGCAGGGCCAGTTGCCTTTACTCAATGGAGATACCCAGCGTATGTTTCCTGTTCATTATGACTGACATGAAGCATTTCACCAACGACATTTGATCCGCCTGCTAACGTATCGTCAAAAAGCCGTCGAAGAACCCGCACAACCCACCATCTCCCAACTCCAAACCGCCCTCGCGACCGCCAACAACCGCCTCGCCTCCTTCGAACGCACCTACCAAGAACAAATCCGCCTCCAACAACTGTACGAAGACACCCTCTCCGACACGACCGACCGCATCCGGCAATACTGCTTCGAGCAGCAAAACCACATCATCGCCGTACACCAACACTACACGCAGCTCCTCTCCCAAGCACGCAGCGAGACAATCGAGGCGCAGCTGACGCATCAGGCGTGGCAGTCTAGTCTGCAGCGGTTGAGCGAGGGCGTGAGGTCTGCGTTGAAGAGCAGAGAGGAGGAGGGCCTGCCTTACAAGAGGAGGATTGCGGCGCTGAAGGAGGAGAATCGGATACTGAGGGCGAAGGTCGGATGGGATCCGCCGGCTGAGAGTGAGGATGAGGAGGAGGGTGCTGGTGCTGGTTTGGATGAGGGGAGGGGACGGGTTAGTCAGGGTGGGATGCATGGTCAGGAGTGAGATGATGCTGTTCAGACGCCGATGATGGATATGTCACGAACAGATATGACGGACTGCCACGCTTGAGAACTTGCATTCGCAGGATGGAAAATGCTACCAGGTACGTCCTCTATTGGTCATATTGTCCAAAACCTTCGGCTTGGTCTGATGATATGCAGAGCTCGGCAGCGGCATCCAGGCTTGAAACAGTCAAGGCTTGACGGGAGATCATGAACGGACATTCTTAATATCAAGCATGGAAGCCGTTCGTGGCCACTCGAACGATGCACCTACAAGCGCAGCACTCCTACTACAGACAGTCACAAGCCACGCATGAGATGAATCGATATGAGATTGCCAAGCTTCTTCAGTTCCAGTCTCACTGAATCCCTACATTACATTCTGGCCCCAGCCTTTTGACCGCCCAACAACCCCAAAACGAGAAGCCCCAACAACATATCCTCCCTTGTTGTCGGAAGCGAATATACGTCTTTCTCATTCTCTCATCAAACTCATGCATGCATGCTCTTTCAAAGCTCTCTCTCCGCGTGATCTAGAGCTTCCTCATATCCACCACACACCGAATGCAGTCACCGGCGTGCATGTCGTGGAAGGCTTGGTTGACGCCCGAGAGGTTTTGTCGGTGGGTGATGAACTCGTCGACCTTGAGCTTGCCGGTCATGTAGTCGTCGACGAGGCCGCCCATTTGGCTGCGGCCCTTGACGCCGCCGAAGGCACAGCCTTTCCAGACGCGGCCGGTGACGAGTTGGAATGCTAGTGAAGAGATTAGTAAGAGACAAGGAGGAGTTGAGAGGCGATGAAGACTTACGTCGTGTAGCGATCTCCTGACCAGCAGCCGCAACACCAATGATGATGCTCTCACCCCAACCCTTGTGGCATGCCTCGAGCGCCGAACGCATGACATGCACGTTACCAGTACAATCGAAGGTGTAATCGCAGCCGCCGTCGGTCATATCAATCAGTCTCTGCTGGATCGTCTCGCCATCCTTGAGGTCCTTGGCCGGGTTCACGAAGTCCGTAGCACCGAACTTGCTCGACCACTCCTTCTTCGAATCGTTCACATCCACCGCGATGATCTTGCCTGCACCGTTCCTCTTCGCGCCCTGCATGACGGAGAGACCGACACAGCCCGCACCGAAGACAGCGACATTCGATCCCTTCTCAACACCACCCTTGCCGGCTGTGATGACGGCCGCACCGTAGCCCGTCGTGATACCGCAGCCGAGCAAGCACGTCCTGTCCATAGGCGCCTTTTCCGTGACGGCGACGACGGAGATGTCCGCGACGACGGTGTATTGCGAGAAGGTGGAGCAGCCCATGAAGTGCAGGAGGTCTTTGCCCTTGCACCTGAAGCGAGATGTGCCATCGGGCATGACGCCTTTGCCTTGGGTGGCGCGAATCTTGCCACAGAGGTTCGTCTTGCCGGAGGTGCAGAACTTGCATTCGCCGCATTCTGGGGTGCTATGAAGGTCATTGTCGTTAGCAATGTTGTGTCTTCTTCAGTATAGGTAGAAGTGTTCAACAAGGTGAAGTCCAACCAAGCTCAACAAGGCAATGAACCATCAAGGTCCGCCGCTCAAACACCACACTTCACACACGCCCAATATAAAAGAAAGAAATCTCCACAACTTACTAAAGCGCAACAACCGTATCCCCCTTCTTCACATTCGTCACCCCCTCGCCCACACTCTCCACGATGCCCGCGCCCTCATGTCCCGCAATGACCGGGAACGCGCCCTCCGGGTCCTTCCCACTCAGCATGTACGCATCCGTATGGCACACGCCGGTATAGTACACCTCTATCCGCACCTCGTGGGCGCGGGGCGGCAAGACCTCGACGTCCTCGAGCGAGAGGTCTTTGCCGGCTTCCCAGGCCACGGCGGCTTTGCAGGTGATGGATTTGCCTTCGGTGGAGGAAGACATGGTGGGCAGGGCAACGCGGAACGCTTCGTGGAACTTTTTTGTGTGTGTATGTGGTTGGTGGTGGAGAGAGAAAGACGACCTTGATGGATATGTAGCAAAGAAAGTCGGATCAGCAGCAGCAGCAGTACAGGTAAGAAAAGGAAGCAACGAGCCCGGTCACTTTTACTCCTCACTTGTTACCAGCAAGACTCTGCCAATTTGAGCGAGGTTTTTGCTGGCAGCTGGGCCTGGCGATGATGCATAGTTGCTGGGGGCGTGCGTGGTGGGGTTGTTAGGAGGGGCACACCTCTGAGCGGATCGTTGGCGGCAACGGAAGAGAGAGCTCTCCATGGGCCAAGCAGCGAGAGACGCAGGTTTCCTTCAAAATCGTCGGCTTCAATCGCCGTAGCGTCCCGTCTGGCAGTAAGCCGTAGCGGACTTCCGTATCTAGACCTACAAACCGTGAAGCTCTCGTCGACACATCTGCACGTGCTGATAAGGCTGGAGAGTGGCAAGAGCATTCAGAAAAGTTATCCGACTCCGTCCTTCGCAATTAGAAGTAATGCGCGAGGAGGATCTGAGTGATGGACGCGGAACGGTAGCCTGCTGGCAAAAGTCTGAGGTAATCCCTTACATACAGAGTCTACTCGTCTCAAACGCCTGCTGCTGAACATACAACTACAATCATGCTAGGGGCGGCGCGTCTTCCGCACCATTATTCAGTTGGCGATGCCTTGCCAGTGAAGTCGTAGTAGCTAGCGCCACAGGCCTTGCACTTGGCAGATTCTCATGCCTCCGCTTTTTCCACCGTTCTCCGTCTTGTCATAGCTATGCGCATGGGTTGTCGTTATAGCTTGTCTGCGCGGTGTCTGCTTTCGCCTTAGCTTAGCAGCTCTCTGCAGAGCCAGCACGCGAGTTCATGAGCAGAGCAACAATCAATCCGTAAAGACCTAGATGCTTTCGTCAGCGAAGACGTTCCGGATACTTCCGTCGACAAGGATGGCATACCCAAGACTTCAGCGAAAATGAGAATCAGAATCATTCCGACGAACAACCTTGGCTGTTGTGCGGTACCACGGACACCAGCGTCACCAACGATGCCGATGGCGAAACCTGCGGCGAGACCAGCAAGACCGACAGATAGACCAGCACCGAGTTGGATGAAACCAGCGAAGAGCGAGACCTTTTGTTGCAGGTCGTTGGAGATCAGGACCGACACGACGAGACCGTAGATGGCAATAATACCAGCCATAATGACTGGAATGATGTCTGTTCGATGCATGTTAGCATTGCCAAGTATGCCAACCGGATGCTGCGCCTCAGATCGCGAAGTTCCTCGAGGCCATGTTTGCAGCGCAGGTATTGGAGACACATACTCTTGACGATCAAGTCGGGCCTGAGGACACCCATAGACGAGATACCAACACCAGCCTTTGCGGTTCCGTATGCAGCGCCGAAGCAGGTGAAGACAATGGCGCTAGTGCAGCCCATCGCACCGAAGAAGGGCTATAACCACAAGTCAGCCTCCCATTCTATCCTATCAAGCCTCCTTCCCGTTCTCCTCTTCTTAAAGACGTTCGCCGAGCGTCCCTTCGGATATATGGTGATGGATTCGAGTTCGTTGGTAGGGCGATTCGAAGGCTCGGCAAGCCAGGAGATGGCGCTGTTTTGCGGCGGGTCTGGAGAGTACTTACGGCATACACGGGACTGTGAAGCAGATACTGTTAGCTTCAGACATCATAGAATAGCAATTCGAAGACATCTCAATGATGCTTGATGGCATATTGAAGCTCGAAGGCGCAGCATAGCTGGCACCTTCAACACGAAGGCAAATGCGCTGTTTCCACGTACCAGAGATCGGTCGACATCTTGACTGACGCTAAAGGAGGCTGTAGAGGCTGTAGAAGCTGGAAACTTCGAAATCGAAGATGTCCTGGGGATGTCGCGGTGGCTGTGGGAGTGTTTTGGAGCTGGTTGGTGACGCCGCGAAGCTGGCACCGAAGGAGAGATGATGCTTGACACTCTCGCCAAAGTCACGTGCAGCAAGCCCACATGGCCAATCGGCAGCAACCGAAACCTTGTCGACGACATCTTCAAATTTCTGGACTTTTTACTCACCTGTGCGCCGATCCTCGTCTCTCTCTTCGACACCACACACCAAGGCCGTGAACCCAAGCTTCAATCCGGGCGAGCCTTTCCGAACACACACAGCCACCCTCCCAATCTCACAGTTCAAAACTTCTTCTTACGCGACAATCACCACTTGCGACAAAGTCGAAAAAATGGCCGACCAATCCGCCGCATGGCCCGTCGCCGACCAGGCCCTCACGCAGGAGATCCTCGACCTCGTCCAGCAGGCCTCGCACTACCGCCAGCTCAAGAAGGGTGCCAACGAAGCCACCAAGACCCTCAACCGCGGCATCAGCGAGATCGTCATTCTGGCCGCCGACACCACCCCGCTTGCGATTCTGCTGCATCTGCCACTGTTGTGTGAGGACAAGAACACCCCATACGTATGTTATAATCTCGAGAGAAGGCTTTTATGGATATGTGCTGACTTTGATATCTGCAGGTCTACGTCCCATCCAAGATGGCCCTCGGCCGTGCTTGCGGTGTGAGCAGGGCAGTCATTAGCTGCTCCATCACCACCAACGAGGCCTCCGATCTCATGGGCCAGATCCGCGCGCTGAAGGACAAGGTCGAGCGTCTCATGATCTAAAGAGATATGGCTGGACACCAGAGGCTGGAGTGATGACGTCTTGGAAGGTGCTGCTGTGGCTGTGATACCTTGGTCGATGATCGACAGATCGAAGAGAAAAGGCTGAGGAGGTCGTGGTCGAAAGACTGTCAAAGACATCTGCAGCAATGCAATCAGGATAGTGTGAAAGAATGAAGCAAGTCTGTCGCGAACATTTCTTCACATGTCAATCTGAGAGCAAGGATGAGTCTTGAAAGACGGTCAGTGGTCAAGATCACTGATATCAAGGATGGAAGATAAGAAAGACCAAATTTTTCGCAAGACCCATTCGATTCTGTGTGATACATGTACAAAGCCCATCGTCCATCGTCTGCCCATTCTCATCTATCCCATATCCCATGTCCCAAAATTTCCAAATGGCAGCCAGCACAACCTGGGACGCCCACACAAAAAGGTTCTCAAATCCCAAACGCCGTGATACATGTACAAGTCATTGTGCAGAGAATGGCAGCCAGCTCAACCGAATACGCCAACACAAAAGAAGCTCCCAAATCCCAAACGCCGTGATACATGTACAAGTTGATTTGCGAAAAAATGGCAGCCAGCATGACCTGTTTGCGCCAACAAGGGTCTTTCCAAAGTCGCGGTGTGTAAGTTGTCGGTAAGGACTGGACGGCGGGGCAGGAACCCGCCTGGTTCGCATGATGAGGGCTGGATGTGGTTGCTCACATCCAGAACATCTTGTCGTTGAGGTTCTTGTGCCAAGGGTTGCCGTTGGGTCCCTGGCCGCCCTTCTCCCAGGCTCTCTCGATTGCATCCTGCAGAACTTCGACGGTCTCATCCCAGACCTCCTTGTGGTTGTCAAAGTACTTCCACAGATACAAGCTGGCGCGCTCGCAGAGTTTGTCGGCGAAGTAAGCGGGGGAGGCGTAGGAGACGGCGTTGGTGGAGTGGGCGAAATTGTAGCAGAAGCTGTTGGTGAGATCTTGGAGGTTGTGCTCGCTCAGATTCATGCCGTTCTCCAGGACGACGTAGTGGGTTGGTTTGGCTGATGTGCCTGTGGTGACGACGTCGTGGGATTGAAGGAAGAAGTCGAAGTTCTCCGGAGACGTGATGACTCGATCCACGAGTGGCAGTTGCCCGTCCTGCTTCCGTTCCCACTGTCCGGGTAGAAGCGCGTGTTATGGCGTTTGATGACCATGACCGTGGTCATCTGCAGCGGACGAAGGGTTTTGTCGCGGGTTTCGTTCTCCCATGCAGTCTTGATGGCCTGAATCTCATATGTGTGGACATCTTGGAACTGAGTCTTCCCGGTACCGTCTCGGTAGTAAAGAATGCGAGCAGGTGCTCTGCCGCCATTCTTATTCTTGCAAGCGGCAATACGTTCGGTTGCCATGCTCGTCATGCTGGTGGAGTCGATGTACTCTTTGCCTCTCTCCTGGCGGCGAGCAGATCCGAGGAACGTGGCGAATCTCCCGTCGACACTTCCAACAAGAGCAGCAATCGTCGGCATGGGCTTGACACTGTTCTGCTTTGGGTGGATCAGGTCAGCTCCCAGAACCAATGTGTCGCAATCTGCCCCCGCGAGGAGTGCGTTGAAACCTCCTTGAACAAGGTGGTTCTCGTTGCCAATACGAATATTGACCTTCATGGCATTGCCTGCCATGTAAGGATTCTGATCCTTGTCTTTCATGGTATCCGCATTCAGCACAAGAGATGGCTTTCCGCACTCCTGGTCGACGATAGAACGGAACGATGCGTATGCTTCTCGCGTTGTAGGGCCAGACAACACCATGACAAGGAGGTCTGCTGACTTGCCCTCCGGTCCTTTCAAGAACGCGGCCGTTCCTGCAACTCCCCCTCGGACAACTTGCGGCCTCAAATCAATGCCATTCATTGGTATGACCCTCTTGAAAGCCGCCATGACACCATTCATGTTCGAGGGTCTGGTAGCAGTAGGAGCATAGGTGAAGATGACCCCTTTGTACAGCTTGTTCTGCGTGTTGACGAAGTTCTGATTCCTCGTAGTCCAAGATGATAAGTTCGTGATACGTTGAGACCGGTACTGGATGGTTGGCGACTGAATGCGCCTGAAAGGGACACTCATCATGTTGGACGAAATTGCAATGCCCGAACCACGCAATACGGCCGGCTGTTGCTGGGTTCGTCCAAGACCAAGTGCAGTGAGACCAATCCGCTCTATCGTAGACCGGTTCTCCGCCGGTTTTTTGCTTGCAAATGTGATCATCTCGCCTGTCATGTCACGGTGGACGGTGTCCAACGTTCTGCGATAGATCTGACCAGGCAAGACCTCCAGCTGATCAGGAAGATACCAGCATCCTTTGCCTGGATCGGTGCTTCCAGTGTTGACGCAAATCTGGTTGGGGTTGCTGCGGCTGGCTTCTGCTGGATGGTTCGCATGGAAGAAATCCCAGACACTGACCTGCTGTTTCTTCTCCATGTCTTCGAACTTCGTGGCACGCGCAGACGTCGTTGAGAACCCAGTAATGGTCTTCGTCCGGCGTTTGTCGTCGTCAAGCGACTTGTCCTTGTCACTCGACTTGGCACGATTGTACTTGATGCGCACTCGCAAACCAACGAGATGGTTCGTCGCGTTCTTGTCGCCTGGTATGCTCATGTGGTTCGTGTTGAAGTGAGCAAGGTACGCAGCGACATCTTGGTGTTTGTAGAAGACACTGAAAGCAGTGTTGACATTGAGAAGCAGATTGCCCTGACCAGCCTTGAGGTTGTTTGAAAAGCCTTGAAGAGCGATCATGCCCCATTTATTGAAGTCTCTAGCCGTAGACGCCAAGAAGAAGTGATTGTCGCCAATCTGGAAGATTTGATTCTGACCAGTCGAAGACTTTGCATTTTGAGCAACGCCGTGACTGACAAGCATGTCTATTGCTTGCGCCGTGCCACGCTCTTGGTAGCCTGGATTCTGGCCTTGTGCGTATCGATTGAATTGCTCGAGACTGATCTGGCGTTTGAACAGGATGTCCAGTCGGAGATGGCGAGATACTTGCCCAGATGCCTGTTTCTTGTTGTAGTCGGGCACTTGGATGCTCTCAATCGATTGGTCAACCTGCTGGTTCTGATCAAGCGGAGTCCAAGCAATGATTCTGCCTTCCTTGTTGAATGCAAAGGAGTCTCGATTGTTGTTCAACTTGCCGGACAACTCGATCAATCGCTCCATCAAGACCTTCTTCTTTGGGCTGGAAAGGTTCAGGTCTTTCTCGTGAAGCCCGACGACCTGGTACTCGTAGAGGCTTCGATTTCCGCTGACTGTGACCTTGAAGTGGTTGGTGACCAACGTGCCTGAAGACTGGGCGGTAGCTGTGGTGGCACTCTGCTGGGGCCGAGAAGCACTGTACAAGCTGTTCTCAGGAATCTCCTTTGGAAGAGTGCCGGTGCTGGCAGTGGTCTCGCCGGAGGCAGTCTGATCTCCGTCTGCGGTTGGTGCATTTCCTTGATCTTGCGCACGATGCTGTCCATCTGCACCTCCATCAGACAGCGAGTCGTCAACTGGAGGACCATAGCACGTGTTTGCGGCATGCTCCAGCATCTGCCTTGTGATGAACCGTCCGTCGTGCCTGTGCCGGTCTCGGTCAAGACAAACGGAGTTGATCTGAAGCTCGAGATCTGCAGGGTACTTCTCTCGTGCTTCTTCAATCCACACCTTGTTCTTCTCCTCCACCATGGCTAGGAACTTCTGACAAGATTGCTCTGTGGGGAGCAGCGGCGCAATCTGTGGTGTGGTCTGATCTGGCTCATCTCTGTAGGCCCACCACAGACTACTGGGCTCGTTCTCGTCGCGCCGATAGCCTTTCATGCATTCTTTCAAGTCGCCGCAGTGATGGAGGGTCTGCAGGGCGATCTCTGGCTTGGGCACCGATTGCAAAGCACAACTGGCAAGTCTGTGATGCCGAGACTGGAAATGTCGAGTTTGCCGTCAGTCTCAGAAGCTTGAGTGCTCTCCGAAACACCAGAGTCCTTTGTGGCGCTTGCTTCCGGCACATTCTCTTGAATGGTAAGCTCTTGAAGTGCCTTCGTGGTGCTGGCTTCCGGCTCGTTGCTCTGAGCTGATGGCTTGATCTTCTGTTTGCCAGCGCTCTTGGGCTTGGCCTCATCGTGTGCCGAGCGGTGAACTTGATCGAAGGCATATTCCAGAAGCTGCTTGGAGAGGGGGACCGACGTGCTGTACTCCGCATTTTGCTTTGCGATCTCTGCGGTGACGGCCTCCTCGAAAGCGTCGTCGTCCGCGAAGTTGTCTGGTCCGACGGTGGTTCTGGCAGCGGCGTCGATGCTGACAGCCTGGTCGATGGCAGCTTGGCACTCAGCGTTGGAAGGTAGGATGGTGGAGGGATTGTCGATTGGAGCATCGATGAAGCCGCGCCACATTTCGTTGGTGCTGTTGTCCTTTTGGGCCTGGCATTTGCTGAGGTCCTTCTTGTGCGTGGCATTGCAATAATCAGCAATCGGTCTCGTGGGACACCGAATGCAGGGCTTGGGGGCGTTCTTCTTTCCTTTTCCTTTGGGTGGCATGTTGCTCGTACTCTTCAACACAACTCTTTAACACTCAATTCTTTCTGATTCGTTCTTTCTGATTCTTTCTTCTTTCTTCGGAGTGCTAGACCTTGAGAAAAAGGGGAGTTTGGGGATATCGGATGAGGGAGGAGATAGGGGAGGATGGGTGATGTCCAAGAAATCCAATCCAGAGGGGACGACCGCTGAGCATATATCCTCCTGTTCGCATAAAGCCATCTTGCTCTTCCGTTGAGGCCTAAGACAGATTGCTGGGGAGCAAGCGGTTCGATAAAGCTTGAAGGGTCGTGTGAAAGGAGATAGGCTTGCCATGTCGTTGTTGGAGGTGTGTTCCACGCAGGCAGATAAGCAATGCTGCGAAGATGCATGAAAAACGCCGTTGTCTACTGAGTGGCCTCCAAGGAAAAGATCCTATCATCCTACATGCAAGTCCGCTTTGTGCATCTCGTTAGGCATGCAAGACATACGAGCGGCAGCAAACATCCTTTGTGGCAGGTCTTGTCTGATTCTAATATCTGCGAGGCGTGTCTTGAGAACTTTCGGAAAGGTACATGAGGCGCAAGCAGCTTCTGTAAGGTCGCATTGTTTCGTCAGGCTCCAGTGATATCAAGTCTTCATACTGGCCGAGGTGGTTGTCTCCCGAGTGTCCGAGTAGAGTAGATCGAGAAAAAGAAAACGCCAGAAGGCGGCCACGTTTCTGAACCCTTTCAAGGTACTGTAGAAATCTACATCTAATCTACATCTAAACACAGCTCTTACCATCGCCATCATTCCAGCATCATCATCACCGCAACCAGATCCTACAAGTGCGCTCCCGCCCCATACGGCACGGCCTTCGCACTCTCCACATCCACAAACCCATAATGCACCATGCCCTCATCCCCCTTCATCTTCTCCGACCACGTCCCCATATCCTTCATAAACGCCTGCAAATTCTCCTCCTGGGACATGTCAATCGGCTCGACGTCCTTGCCCGTCTGCTTGATCTGCGAGCCCGCAATGACGTTCGTCAGGCCGAAGTTGTTGTCGTCGACAAGCTGCTTGATCGCTCCCTTGACTTTGCCCGAGAGGATGTCTTTGCAGAGGTGCGGTTCCTGCGTCAGAGGGCGAGCGAGCCCGACGCCGTCGACGGATTGCAGGACGTTGACCATGGCGCCGACGGATTTGAGGCCGCCGGTGATGTACGTCTTCGTCTTCTTCATGGCGGGGGCGATGAGCTCGGCGAATTCGAGGAAGAAGGCTTCGCGTTTCTTGGTGCTCTCGCGTTGGTGGGCGAAGGCGAGTTTTTCGTAAGTACCGCCGCTGAGCTCGACGAAGTCGAAAGTGTTTTGCTCGAGGAGGGCGCAGAGTTGTTTGGCTTCTTCGGGTTGGAAACCTTTGTCTTGAAATTCAACCGAGTTGAGCTTGATGCCGAGGACGAAGTTGGGCTTGGTGCGTTTGCGGACTTCTAGGGCGACTTCGAGGATGAGGCGGGCTCGATTCTCTAGGCTGCCGCCGTACTTGTCCGTTCGTTGGTTGGTAGTTGGGGAGAGGAATTGGGCAAGGAGGTATCCGTGAGCACCATGAAGCTCGATACCATCATACCCAGCCTTCTCGAGATATTCTGCAGTATGAGCCCAACCATCAATGAACCCAGCAATCTCCTTCTCAGAAGCAGCGTGCGGCTTGGCAAAAGTCATGCCCATGATGTTCATGTCCAAATGGACATCCGACGCAGAGACCGGGTCTTTCTGGATGTTCGCCGTGACCTGTCGTCCTGGGTGCGAGACTTGGCCAACGACGAGACTGCCATGTGCCTTCCCCTGCGTGGCCAACTCCTTGAACGCCTCGAATCGCTCGCCCTCGAATGGAGCATCCTTTGGCACAATGGGGTTACCCGCAGCCTCGAGGTGGTCGTATTCGAACATGATGTTGCCTGTGAGTATCACACCAATCTCACCCTCGCCCCATCTCTTGTACGCATTGATCAACTCTTTCGATGGGATGCCTCTCGCCTCGAGGTTCTTCGGGTCCCAGCTCGACAGACGTTCGGTCATAGCTCCCTTCATGAACCGATTTGAAGCAGTCTTGCCGCTGAACTCGAACGCCAATGGCTCTCCCAATGGCTTAGGGTCGACATTGTCGGATTCGTATCTCGTAGAAGGAGCCATTGTTGCTGTGTTAATGATAGATATCTATAGAGGTGAAGAGAGTGACCAGACGGAGACAGTAGTATTACAGAGGAAAGAAGAAATCAACGCATAGGTACTTATCTATCCTTTATACCCCCTTCTCCAACTTCCCCAAGAAAATTGGAGCAAGCAGAAAAGAAGCGCTTAGAAATGCATTGCTTGGTGCAGTGGAGGCGACGGTGATGGTCTGGAGACGTGCTGTCCGGTCGGCAGATCATGCAGATGACGTAAACTCGAATTGATATATGCCTCGACATCCGTCACCACTTTCCGTTCCTGTACAGTCTTCGCAAAAATGAGCCGATGTAGACATGCGAATAGGATCTTGATGAGATGATCTGATGACTTTGGAGTTACAGAAGAAGTAGTAGCAGCCAAGATGTCAGCCCTTCTAATCCTCGTGTCGTCGGATCAAACCCGAGATATACCGAGATACGTCCTACAGTTCGTACAGAATACATGGAGCTGTCGATAAGACCCTTGTGGTCCACAGGCGATGACTTTTCTACATAGAATACTCGTCTCCAGACCAACGCACCCCTGTCTTGCGACATTGGCCTTCTCTACGACTCTCGAACACGTATGGATCGAGCAATCCGTTGGCGTTTGTCGACAACCACCATACGTAGACTGTCGATGCAACTATTCCCTGCCGAGCCTCACAAGGCAGCGGCATGCAAGTAGGACTAAACCCATCATCAGTTTCACCAGTCGCAAGCCTCACTCAAAATCTCCGCCAACTCTTCCAACTTCCTCTGATCCTCCTCCTCGAACCCATTCTCCACCGCACAATCGATATCGATTATTGCCACGGTCTAGAACGCGGTCGATTAGCACATCCCCCCATCCACACACAACAAATCCTCGTATTCCAAACACACCTTTCCCCCTTTCACGACCGGCACAACAACCTCACTTCTGCTCTCAGAATCACACGCAATATGACCCGGGAATTTCTCCACATCCGGAACCAGCTGCGTTTTCTGCTGAGCAGCGGCGGCACCGCAGACACCTTTGCCGAATCTTATAGTCTGGCAGGCAACCTGTACACAAATCAACATGGGGACTTGAGACGAGGAAAGGGTCGGAGTGGTACTTTTCCGTGAAAGGGTCCGAGGATGAGTTGGGAGGGCGTGGAGGCATCGAGGACGTAGAACCCAGCCCAGTTGACTTGGTTGCTGGGAGAGGGGAGAGCGTGGTAGGCGTGCCAGAGCAGGGAGGCGGTGTTGGCTGTGTTACTGAAAAGATAGCGCAATGAGCAGACATCTTTGGGGTAAAGATTTGTGTCGGAGATTTACCAGACCTGTGAACTTTGATTAGCATTCGAGGATGTCTATGACAGGAGCAAGATCCAGAAATCTCACCCAGTTTCTCTGCCCATCAAAAAGTCCCTTGGCCTGCTCGATGACCTGATCGTACGCGGCGGCTTTGCTCACGCCGGTTGCGAAGTTGGAGGAGTCGGCGTGGACCTTGCATTGCGATCAGACTTGCCACCAAGTGAAGCTTCGGGAAAAAGGCGTAGTATCACCATGATGATGTTGTGTTTGGAAAGACAAGGCTGGTATGGAGTTCGTACCTACGTGCGCACCCAAAGGATTCTGGCAGAACGCAGCGGGGTGTTAGGGAGTTTGATATCCACGTCGGTTCCAGTAGCCGCGGGATTTGTAATGTGGCTCTTGATGAGCTTTGGGTGTAGAGCATAAAATCCACATTTTAAACGACGTGGTTACTCCGCGGACTTGTGGGCGAGATCTACACGGCAGGACTACCTTCCGACGCCCAACGAGCGTCGCCGCTGCGACAACGCAGTGAGCTATCGGTCTTAAAACAAATAACATCCGACCTCACCATTCCATTCGATCTCTTCAAAATCGAACGATTCTCGTAGAGAACCCCACCTGCCACTCAATTGTTTGAAGAATATCAATTCCGTGCTCCTCCCACCCAGTGTCCCAACAAGTCCCAGCCTTGCTCCGGCCATCAACAATGTCCACCCTCAAACCCTGCTGTGCCACAGGCTCCCTACACACGGGCGAGCCCAAAGGCCGCATCACCAAAGTCCACGGTCTGGATTGCTACGTCGCCGACGCTCCCAGCGGAACACCCGTGAAGGGCATCATCGTCATCATCCCCGATGCGTTTGGATGGACGTTCCCCAACAACAGAGTGCTTTCGGATGACTATGCGAAGAAGGGGTTTACGGTGTACCTACCCGAATTCATGGACGGTGAGTTCTACGATTTTCACTGCGGAGAGGTGATGGATGTTAATAAGGTATTGCAGGATTCGTGATGCCGCCCGACATTATGGATTCTATGAAGGCGTTCTCGGCGACGGGGTTGTGGGGCAATTTGGCCAAGGTGGGACATTTCCTGTACATGGTCCGCAACTTTTTCCCTTTCCTGTACTATTGCCGGGCTGCTGCTTCTGGTCCGAGGGTGTATGGCTTTTTGAAGGCATTGAAGAAGAATGAGGCGAAGGACCTGCCGATTGGGACGGCGGGGTTTTGCTGTAAGTCTCGCCATCAGGTGGAACGTCGTGGAGATGCTGACGATGGGTGATCAGGGGGCGGCCAATTCGTGACGGCGCTGTGCCATGACGAGATCAAAGCGGATGATGGTAAACGACTGACCGTTGCTGGATTCGTGGCGCATCCGTCGTTCCTGAGGTATCCAGCGGACATTGAGAAGATCGTGCTGCCGTACTCGTGCGCTGCGTCGGAGATTGATCCTCAGATGTCGGCAGACAACGCCAAGCAGACGGAGGAGGTCTTAAAGTCCAAGACGGCCAAGACGAAGGATCAGGGTGTTGAGCATGAGTTTGTGATGTACAAGGGCGTGCATCATGGTTTCGCAGGTAAGTCTCCATTGTCGCGAGCCGTAGAGCAGTTGCTGATCAGCTTCCAGTGCGAGCCGATGAAGACGCGAAGCACGAGGCCGAAGCTGGCAAGAAAGCGGAGGAGCAGGCCGTGAACTGGTTCACGAGGTGGTTCGCCAACCCACCACCATCGTAAACAGATCTTGCAACGACCAGAATCCCACATCAGAAACCAACGACAGAAACGAGACCTACGAAAATAGCACCCCCAAAGGAAAATTTCACCCCATCTTCCCCCTAACATACTCGCCCCTAACCCTCTCCATAAACCCCACAAACTCCTCCGGCCCCGCACCCTCCCCCAACCCGCCCTCCTTCAATACCACCCCCATCCTCCCAAGCAAAACCTTCGCATCCCCCTCCACATCCCCGGGCCGCCTCACAACCGTAATCCACCTCCACTCCTCCTCAACCGCCCACTCACCCCCCTTCCTCGCCCTTCCAATCCCCACCCCAAAAGCCCCCACCCCCGCACTCCCCCTCGCCGGCACGTACCGGATCCAAAACGTCAGTCTCCGCAACAGGGGGAGGTACGCCTCGTTGCAGCGCAGCCAGCGTAGAGCATCATCGGCTTTGGGCGCTTCCGAGTGCAGGATGAAGGGCGTGAGTTCGTAGTAGATGGGCAGGGTTTCCTCGCGGAGTTGCCGGGATACCCGCGTTAGGGGCGGTTGGACGGCGGGCGTGTAGGTGTCGAGTTGGTAGGGGTCGAGGCGGAAGGTTACGGTGGGTTTGGAAGAGGATGTCAAGGCGAATTCGAAGATGAGGGTGCGGATTTCGGCGGGGAGGGTGAGGAGGCGTGAGGGTGGAGGTTTGGAGGTGAACATGTTTTATGTGTGATCGGGTACTATTTGGATGTCCTTGTGGGTTTTTTTGGTTCCTTGATTCTCTTTCGTTTAGGAGTATACAGAAGAGGAATTAGATCTCGATATCCGAAGAAGGGGGCATCCAAGAACGTCGAAAGACTCAAAGCTCCGATCGCGGCCCAGCACGCATCGGCGACCGGAGTATCTTACAAGAAAGACAAGACGAACGGATAGCAGTACACAATCGAAGGAAAGGTCATTGCAATGTCCAAGATTGGGCCTTGGTATTCGAAGTGCATCGATAGTCAGACTCCAGGGATCAGATGACGTCGGGAGGTCGCGCCGAACTCGCTCCGACTCTTCAACCTTGACGCGTGACCACTGCCACTCCCCAGCACTTCGTCGTGAACAACCATCGCGTCGAGAGATGCCCGCAGCGAAATGCCACCCACCGACATCCCCTCCTTCGCGACGAGCCAGCTCTCTCTCCTCGACAATGAGCTGCAAGCCGAACTCCAGGAAACACAACTCCTCACCTCCCTCCACGCTCCCACGACGCTCGCCCGTGCTGGCCTCGCAGTCCTGAACCTCACCGTCGCATCCCAAAGAACAGGCTTCGGCGGCAAGACTCTGCTTGAGCTAGGGCCAGACCCGGCTGTGTCCAGTAATGGGGAGCTGCCGGAGCATGGGCTGCGGGTAGGCGATATCTGCGCTGTGGCGGAGCAGCCGAAGGGCGCGGAGAGGAAGAAGGAGCGGGAGGGGATGGAGAAGAGGGGTGCGGAGGGCGTGGTGACGAAGGTGAATAAGAGTGGAGTGACGGTCGCGCTGGATAAGGAGGATGTCGATGTACCCGGGGGCAAGTTATGGCTGTAGGTTTCAATGTGCAGCACGGTAAGTGGAATTGAACGGTAGGCTGATTTTTGGTGTTCTTTCTCTGCAAATGTAGTGTGAAGCTCGCCAACGATGTCACGTACAAGCGTCTGAACCAGACTATGACGAGGTTGCTGAAGATGCAGCCGGCGGAGCACAGTACCTTGACGCAAGTTCTTTTTGGCCAGACGTCTCCCACGCCGATTTCTGAGGATGAGTTGAAGATGGATGTACAGTGGAGTGATCCTTCGCTGAATGATAGCCAGAAGGAGGCTATTCGGTTTGCGCTTGCTAGCAGGGAGGTTGCTTTGATTCATGGACCGCCTGGGACTGGAAAGACTCATACCTTGATAGAGCTCATTCTGCAGCTGTTGAAGCGGAAGCAGCGGTTACTGGTATGCGGACCGAGCAATATCAGTGTCGACAACATTGTCGAGCGACTGGCGTCGCATAAAGTGTCGATGGTGCGGTTGGGACATCCAGCTCGTTTGCTTCCAAGCGTTCTGAGCCACAGTATGGAAGTCTTGACCCGGACCAGCGATGCTGCGGCTATTGTGACCGATATCCGAAGCGAGATGGACAGCAAGCAGGCATCGATACGCAAGACACGGAACGGACGAGAGCGCAAAGCCATCTATGGTAAGCTGAGAGAATTGCGCAAGGAGTATCGCCAGCGTGAAGGGCGTGTGGTCGGCGACTTGCTCCGTGAGAGTAAAGTGGTGTTGTCGACGCTCCACGGTGCCGGCGGATACCAATTGCGAGACCAGCGTTTCGATGTGGTGATCGTGGACGAAGCAAGCCAGGCTCTCGAAGCCCAATGCTGGATCCCAGTCCTCAGTTCCAGCGCACCAAGGCTCATCCTCGCGGGTGATCACCTGCAACTCCCGCCGACCATCAAATCCTCGAATACAAAAGGGGCGAAGAATCCAACCAAGACCAAGCCCAACACTGATGAGACTGCCGAGAAGGCCTCGAAGGTGACGGTCAAGGAAAAGGAGGAGACTCAGGTGGATGGCAAGAAGAAGGTTAAACAAGATCCTGTTCGACTTGAAACGACGCTTTTTGACCGCTTGCTGTCACTCCACGGCGAGACGATCAAACGCATGCTGACTACGCAATACCGCATGCACGAACGGATCATGCAATTCCCGTCCCGTGCATTGTACGAGGGCAAGTTGATGGCGGCCGATGCGGTGAAGGAGAGATTGTTGAAAGATCTTCCCTACGACGTTGATGAGACGGACAACACGTCCGAACCTCTCGTCTTCTGGGATACCCAAGGCGGGGACTTTCCCGAAAAGACGGAAGACGACGAAGACAAACAGAGCAAGTCCAGCTTGCTGGCTGAGAGCAAGGTCAACGATCTTGAAGCATTGATTGTGCGAGACCATGTTGCGGGTCTGATCGATGCGGGTGTCAAGGCTGAAGACATCGCGGTGAGTGTCCACGAACGGAGAGATCCGAAGATTAACAGCATGGTGCTCATAACGTGTTTTAGGTGGTCACACCGTACAACGGGCAGCTAGCACTCCTCTCACAGATGCTCAAGGATCGATTTCCAGGCCTGGAGCTGGGCAGCGTGGACGGCTTTCAGGGTCGTGAGAAGGAAGCTGTGATTGTCAGTCTTGTGCGAAGCAATCCAGAGCATGAAGTCGGTTTTCTGGGCGAAAAGCGCCGATTGAACGGTAAGTCTTGCAGCTGCAATGACCCGCTGTGCAGGATCCTGCGCGACATGTTGATGAAGAGATGCGATCGTGCTGACTGTGCGACTGTGCAGTGGCCATGACTCGACCCAAGAGACATCTCTGTGTGATTGGGGACTCGGAGACAATCAGCAAGTGAGTGACACAGCCGTTTCTTCCCCTTACGCTGTTGGAGTTTCGAAGGCGTGGTACAGACTCCCAAACTTCAAAGCGTGGTACAGATGCTCCCGGCAATGCGGTTGGGTTTTCTGTCTGCGAGATTGGGTGTGCAACCTGGATGCTGACGCTTGGCGATTTTAGGGGGTCCAAATTCTTGAAAGAGTGGATGGCATTCTTGGAGGAAAACGCGGACCTGAGGTATCCCAACCTGTCCGATCTCTCGCAAGACGGATGAAGCGGTGAAGGAGCATGAAGCTATTGTTGGTGTCCCGCGGAATGGACTTGACTCCGGGGCAGCGTGTTTCGAGCGAGCGTTCTTCCAAGTCATCATCCAGGTGACGTTCAGCAGAGTTCGAGCCGGCTGCAGGTTCACCATGCACCTCCTGCATGCTGCAGGGGAGCTTGTGCGAGCTACCACTCGATGGAGGGCAAACAGCGCGTGTGCGTCTGGTGTTGGAATCCGCGCTGTCATGCGCGAGCCCGGCGAAGGTAGCAAGGGCGGGAGATTGTGCAGTGGTCGTGGTGCTGCGAAGTATGGAGGGAAGGTGAGGTGCGAATCGCGTATAGTCTTCGATAGATCCACCAAATAGATGGCAGCGACGAATCAGAGGCGTGTGTTGCCACTCTCGCCCTCCAGTGTATATTGCAGCTATAGTCGCAACGGGCGGGACTATTGGTTTTCTAGACCCGGATCTGGGACGGTATGGGAGGGAAGATGGCTGCATGTTCGCCGGTCGACGACGGACCCTCGCGCGGCCCTGGACGTCCAATCACATGCTGTGGAGAGGCTTTCCGCAATCGTTGGAGCGTGGACCAGCGTGGTTAGGCGTCGGACTCGAATGGGTTTGCCGGCGCGGTCGCAATCCTCGACATCACCACTTTGATGAACAGCACGTCGTCGCCGGCCGAAGTCAATGCCTTCTTCTCACATCGCCCTGGCAAGCGTCAATGTTAAAGGCTTGGGCGTGGCGGCGGGCAGTTCGTTGACAGGTGCACATGCGGAGGTTGGAGTCGACAGCTACGTGCGACGGCTACGCTACTGCGGTCTGGCGCTCCGCATCCGCCTGAGATTGCAATATGTCCGTTGAGCTTTTCCCTCTCCGGCCAGTGTGCATGGAGTTGTTGCGGTGGTGCTGAGACACCACGCATCCACGCATTCATCCTGATCAGCAAGGAAGCGCTCTCGAGGCCGCGGGCCAGGCTGTGGCCTGAGAGCACCTCTCCGGCACAGTTCAAACACACCGACCTGCTGCAGCAGCAAGCACTTGGTCGCTGCTAGCAAGAGCCCGGCAGTCTAGTACGATATCACGCTGTCTGTCCCTCCCTCCCGCTCATATCCCATCTCTCCCTCTTCTGCTCCTCGTCTCCTACCCTCGCCCCAAGATGATCACCCTGCGCCGTGCCTGAGAGATCCTCCCATACAGCCCCCAGTCGGAACCTTGGGATCCCTCCGCCGCACATCGCGACCATCTCGAGCCAACCGCCCCCCACCCCTCCGGTTTGGCTCTGCAGCCCTGGTCAGCTCATCTGCTTTGGGCAAGAGCGCGTGGCTTGGTATCGCGGCCCAAGCACCCTTCTGTCTCCTTCACATTGGCACGGCGACCCTGACCGACCGATCTACTGCCACCACCTGTCCTCGGACACCTGCCATTCGTTCACCCACTCCCTACCTACTACCACAGTCTGTCCCTACCGCTGAACATACATCGATATCGCATATCTCCCGACCGTCGACGATCATTTAACCAGCCTTCACTAGGGAGATTGGCCTGCATGGATCTAGCCCTGCCTTTCAATGAATCATTCTAATAATGACGACGCGTTCGCCAGTAGTAGCACCCGCATAACTTCCAGCAAGAGCTTCGTACCTGGATCGAACCTCGATGCAGCTGCAGTGCCCTCCTCGCGGCTGCAGAAGCAGAGGTCGAACGCCGGTATGCGCAGCGCGAGCCATGGCCAACCCTTCTCCAGCGCTGGGCAAAGTATCGCGGCAATGCGAGGGGATGGGTCGTCTGTGAGTGGTTTTGGGGATGGGGCAAAGGCGCGGAAAGGATCGATTCGGAATGCGGTCAAGAAGATCTTTGGGAGAAGAGGGAGGGAAGTTGTTTCTCAAGGGCCGGATACTGGCAGTCATCCGCCAGCGTCCAGACATACATATCACAAGTCCGAGCCGACTGGTCTGCCACCACCGCGAGAAGATCCTGAGCCGTTCATTCAAGACACCAACTTGATCGAGCGGACATTCGCGGACCCTTACCAAGCAGCTCCATCTCCTCCTTTCCATCGAACGAGCTCCCCGTATGCGATGCAGTTTCCCAACAGTGTGAGATTGAAACCTATGGATTTGGGGAATCCGTTCATTGCACCTCCCAACCAGCTTCGACGACGCAAGACCCTTCCCAGCTTATTGCTGGAAGAGCGCGAGGAGTCGGCAGCTGATGTACCACCTAGGGAGTCGACGGACATAGCTCAAGCGAGCGATCCCGCGCGCGAGACGCCCACACCTCTACCCAAGCGAACGACGAGCCAAGTGAAGAAGGCAAGGAGGAAGTCGCGAAGTACGGATGATCTGAAGAGTTCATCGACGATTGAGCAAGCGACACCGAGGAAGAAGAGTAAGGAGATACGGCATCTGCGTGAAAGCTTTCAACCAGATGTGTTGCGTGCGAGCGGGTTCACGACGAGGTACAGGCCGAGAGAAGAGGAGCCGGAAGAGCAGCCGAACATCGTGCAGCGCAGGAGTCCAAGAGGGTTTCAAGGTGAAGAGGACGCGACACAAGAGATACGGAGTGGAGACGCATATCAGAATCAGACAGGTCCAGGTTCGGCGTTGCTGAGAAGCAGTCCGCCTGGGCAATACGGGCACCGCCCGTCACCCAGCTTTGGGGATGTTAGACTATCGTCGGGTGCGGGCACGGAGATGTCGAAAGATCTCGAGGATCGAGTCGCGAAGCTCGAGGCCGGCCTGCAGAACTTCCAGAATTCTTTGCAGAGGCTCACTGCAGAAAGGAATCGAAGGACCATCATCATGGGGAGCGTGAACACTCGACGCTCTTCAAACGACATGCGGACTCCCAGCCTGCTGGCAGACACGCTCGCGGATCCCCTGGAGCCTTCATCGTACGAGTATGAGTACGGCCACACGATACGACCGTCTACGTCGCCTCAACCACCCCCTCCAGCTCCCGCACAAACTCAAGGCAGTCTCGAAGACCCGTTTGGCCCCGACCTGCCTCGTCCGTCAGCCTCAGCTCGACAATCTATCCCTCCGCCTGCACAAACAGCACCACCTCCCGCTCGAGGCTCTACAGCAGGAACAAGCCAACCCGATCGCAGCCCAGAGAACTTCCCCATGCCACTGCAATCCCACCCACCAACGCAACACGCTCCAGCGCCCTCCTCCTCAACCGTCGGCACAGCCACCGCCCTCAGCACCCGCACAACACCCACCCAACCGCAACCCTACACCTTCTCCTCCCTCTACCAAATGCTCTCCGACGAACGCTCAGCGCGCCGCAAACTCGAAAACCAACTAAAATCCCTCCAGCGCGAGATCTCCGACCTCCACACCCAAGTCTCCATCAACACCACCGCCTCCTCCGCCGTCCACTCCACGCGCAGCAGCTACATGCTCGCGGGCTCCTCGACCCGGCTGCAGGAACTCCTACGAGAGACCGAGGAAGCAGGCAGTCCGCCCCGCTCCGCGCATGCCAGGGACTCCGGCGCTGGTGCGGGGATGATCAGTCGGTTCAGCGGGAGCGAGAGCGAAGCCGGCGTGGGCGGAGCTGGGGAGTATGGCTACGAGGACTCTTTGGCGACGCCGTATGAGGCTTATCGCACGCCGAGGGAGGGTAGGAGCGCGTATAGTCTTGTCGGAGGAGGCGGGGCGGGGAGTCGAGTCGATGCGGAGATGTTTTGATCTCGCTCGAAGAAGGAGTGAGTGGTTTGATACGTTTCGTTGAGGATTTTAGCATATAGGGACGATTTCACGTGGGTGGGTGTCTCTTGATTCTTGGGATTAGGAGTGGGAGTGGGATTGCGAGTGGGAGAGGCGGTTTTGAGCCAGTTGCATTTTTCTTGTGGCTTTTTTTTTGTTGATTCTTGTAGGATACCCAATTTTCTCTGCCTATCTAGCTTTTGAATGTACTTGAGTACTTTGAGTGGTTTGAATGAGAGATGGGCGCTTTCCGACTTGTTCGTAGCCAGATCTCATTTCTTGGAGTTCTGGTTGTATGCGTGCACAGAAGTTGTTGATAGCTACATTGTACATATTGATAAGTGTGATATGACGAGCCTGGCTTGCGAAGAAAGTCTGCATTGAGTGGACGTTCGAGATGGCCCGCTTGTGAAGTACTGTACATTTGAAAAAAAGACACTATACATTCTCCTAAGGTACTGCACTGATCTGTCTGCTTTCGTGATCGTGGCCGTGACCATGCCGCAACGCCCGCGCCGCTTGAAGAAGAGGATATTAAATCAGAGGTCGATTCTAATGCTGCGACCACTCAATCGTGTTCAAATCAACACCCTCCTGTACAAGCTCCCACAACGGGCTCAGCTCCCGCAGGAACGTCACGCGGTTCTTGACAGCCTCCAAGACGTAGTCCACTTCGGCTTCGGTGGTGAAGCGGCCAATGCCAAATCGGATCGAGCTGTGTGCTGACTCGTCCGAGTTGCCGAGCGCTCGCAGCACGTATGATGGTTCTAGGGATGCTGAGGTGCAGGCTGAGCCGGAGCTGAGAGCAATGTCTTTCAAGGCCATGAGCAGCGACTCGCCCTCAACGTACGCGAAGGAGACGTTGACGCAGCCAGGGTAGTGCTGGATGGCATCGCCGTTTAGGGAGGTGTGTTCCATGGCGAGGAGGCCTTGGCTGAGCTTCTTGGAGAGTTTCGAGATGTATTTCGTGTCGTACTGGTGAATCGTTAGCCTCCGTATACACGATAAGAATGTGTATGTAAAAGCAGGTGGTTTAGTACAAAATCATACAGTTCGCTGTGTATCAGCACAAGAAACGCTTGTCACGGCGTACTCAGAAAGCCATGCATGTTTGAGCATATAATCATTTAGGAGGGGAAAGGGGGTTGTATAAGGAAAATAAGCAGCTTACCTCCATTTCTTCTTTGCACACCCTGGCTGCTTCTCCCATACCAATGATGAGAGGCGGTGCCAGCGTTCCTGACCGTAGACCTCTCTCCTGGCCACCACCAGAGATGATAGGGTCAAGTCGTACACGCGGCCGTCTCCGCACGTAGCAAGCTCCAATGCCCTTGGGGCCGTATATCTTGTGTCCAGAAATCGACATCAAATCGACATTCATCTTGTTGACGTCCAACGGGATCTTGCCAACCGCCTGAGCAGCATCGGTGTGGAAGTAGATCTTCTTGCTCCTGCAAAGCTTTCCAATCTCTTCGATGGGTTGAACAACACCAACCTCGTTGTTGACGGTCATGATGGACACCAGCGCGGTCTCTGGTCGTATCGCCTTCTCCAAGGCTTCCATATCAATCAAGCCATTGTTCTGTACTGGCAAATATGTGACCTCAAACCCTTCGTCTTGCAAATGTCGACAGCTGTCCAGCACACACTTGTGCTCTGTCTGACAGGTGATGATGTGATTCTTCTTGCCACCCTTCTTGAAAAATCTTGCGACACCCTTGATGCTCATATTGTTGCTCTCTGTCGCACCGCTGGTGAAGATGATCTCCTTAGGGTCGGCGCCAATCAGATCAGCGATGTGTGTTCTCGCTTGCTCAACAGCTTTTTCCGTCTCCCAACCATAAGCGTGTGTTCTCGAGTGCGGGTTGCCATATAGACCAGTCCAGTACGGCAGCATTGCGTCCAATACTCGTGGATCTGTAGGGGTAGTGGCTTGCATGTCAAGATATATGGGTCGGACACCCTCGTCCATGACTGTGGCTTGCTTCAAAATCCCGGCGACTGGACTCATGGCGGTATCACCAGAGTGACCGGTGGTTGGGATTTGAGCATCTTTGGGAGCGATGCCAGTCTCGGCTAGGAATGCCTTTTGATCTTGCCTAATTGTGCTTTCGATGTTGACGGTGGCGTTTTTGGGGCTCGACTCGGATACATAACCTCTTCGACCTTTGGCGGCGATGCATGCTCGCGGGAGCTGTGTGGCGAACGAGGAGTGCGAAGTGGAGAGGCGTCGAGTGCATTGGCGAAGCGCCTGACGGGCGGCGTTGGGTGCAAGATGCGACATGATGGGGTGTGGTTGTGATGGATGGCAATCAGAGAGCAGCTCTTTTTGATGGAGAAAGTCTACTACAAGTCGGCCACGCCCTAGCTACAAGCAGACGGGCGGTCCCGTGACGCGCTTCTTGCGATGCAAAAGCCGTGATGGGAATTGCAGTCGGAACAATTCAAAACAACTTGCATATCATTTGCTGGAACGTGTAGCAAGTGGATCTTGTTGTGCAGAGATGTTCGAGTGCAGCCGAAGTCGCCGTGCTGAACGACGCAAGTGGACCACGACGTCTGGTTCTGGCAGTCCAGCAGGCTGGGGCGAGAAGGGATTGGCACATGCAAGCAAGTGACGTCGTGCAAGCATCTTGGAAGAGCCGCCGTCGTCGTCGCCGCTTGCCGTCCAGCACAAAGCACGCCGTCCGTCTTGGGCCGGGCTGTGCGACGACGACGTTTCCCACACAGCCAGGCAGACGGATTGCATACAATTGTTGTTGTTCCCGCAGCGCGGCGCACACTTCGCATCCAGCTCCTTTCGCGCAGCTGAACGGCCGCCGTTGCGAACTCCATCATCGCCGCCGCCGAGCTAAGCCACGGGCCAGCCGTGATCCGGTCCATCCACCTGCCTGCACAAACTGCTCGTCTGACTGCCATTCACCTCCGCTCCTGCGACCGTCAACACCGCTGGCGACACACGACCACCCCTACTTGAACTGCATAACCCATAAACACCGCCATCATGAGTTGGAAAGGATTCACCAAGAGCGCCACGAGGGTGCGACATTTCTGCCTGGCAAGCTATGGCATAGACCGGAAAAGACTGACAGGCATGGCAGGCGCCCCAAATGTTCAAGCAGCGCTTCAACATGGGTGAAATCACAAAAGATGCGATTTACATCGACGCCGAGCGCCGTTTCGCCGAGCTGGAGAAGGAGACCAAGAAGCTGCACGATGAGAGCAAGAAGTACTTTGACGCCATCAATGGCATGCTCGACCACCAGATCGAGTTCTCCAAAGCATGCGCCGAGATATACAGGCCCATTTCAGGCCGGGCGAGTGACCCAGACTCGTACGTCATTGATGGCAATCCAGAAGGAATCAGGGCGTGTGAGGAGTATGAGAGTATCGTGCAGGAGCTCAAAGCGAGCCTGAAGCCTGAGCTGGAGATGATCGAGAGCCGAGTCGTAAAGCCCGCGGATGAGCTGCTCGAAATCATCAAAGTCGTTCGAAAGACGGCTACGAAGCGGGACCACAAACAGTTGGACTTTGATCGACACAACGCAACTCTAAAGAAGCTGCAGAACAAGCCGGACAAGTCGTTAAAAGACGAGAAGGCGCTGTACAAGGCCGAGAACGACGTGGAGATGGCGACTCAAGAGTATGAGTACTTCAACAACCTACTCAAGGAGGAGCTGCCAGAGCTGTTTAGACTGGAGCGGGAGTTTATCCTTCCTCTCTTCCAGAGCTTCTACTACATGCAGCTGAACGTCTTCTACACCCTTCACGACAAGATGCAGAACATCGACATCGGCTACTTCGACTTGACCCTGGACATTGAAGGCGCATTCGAGAAGAAGCGTGGCGATATCCAGCAGCGCGCCGAGGCACTTTCAATCGTCAAGTTCAAGACTACAGGTGGCCCACGACCGAAGCCAGCTCTGAAATACGGCAACAAACTCGCCATTGAGAACGGGAGAAAGGGATCGTCAGACGCCGGTTCGGAATCCCCCAACCGAAGACTTACGATGGACGGATACGACCAAAACCCTCCACCCGCATATTCAGCCGGAGCCTCAGACCTAGGACGAGCAAACAGCACCGGCGGAAACTGGGGAGCAGCAGCGAAAGCCAAAGCCGCACCACCCCCTCCCAAGCCGAAACCCTCAAGATTAAGCGGCCTCCCCGGAGTAGAGACATGTACAGCATTATATGACTACGAAGCGCAAGCCGAGGGCGACCTCTCCTTCACGACAGGCGAAACCATCGAGATCATCTCTCGAACAGACAACACCAACGAATGGTGGACAGGACGTGTCGGCGCTCGACAGGGGCAGTTTCCAGGTACTGTTTTGGAAAACCGCATATCCCTGACTCCATTGAACTGCTAAAAAGCTGACTCTTTGATTTTCAATATAGGCAATTACGTGCAAATGAACTCATAGTACGGGCTCCGCGCGACGAAATCGACTGGCTTTTTATCACCTGCATCATCGTTCAAGTCCAACAATCCATTCAAGCGAGGTGGTTAGAGAAGAGAGAGGTAATCACTCATCGTTGAGCATAATGTGTACATTCGAAGTGTGTTTTTGAAAAAGAAAGAAAGAATACATATGCATCTGTTCAAAGTTTTTGTGACTCGATTCATTTGAATCTGTCTTTCTTCTCTCTATTCGACAAAGGTCTCTTCTCTAACTTCACTCTCTCTCAAGGGCGGACTTCCGCTCCTCGACGCTCTTTCACACTACTCTCCGGGGGTATCTCTTTCTCACATCTTCCAAATGCCATGCCAATCTCCAATCCGATCCGACCGAAACAAAAAATCCAAATGCCGCTTGCGCCGTGCCCGAATGCCTCAACTCCTCACTCACTCATGCATGCTCTATTCCCCCAGAAATATCGCGAATTAAAACATTTTCCAATATCCCACAAATCCACAAAAAAAGCCCATCCATCAGAAAGTCCAACCCCTCCCTCAAACCCCCCAAACTACAACCGCCACCACAACCGCAACCGCCACCCACGACCTCGGCGCCTCACGCCCCCTTCCGGCAGCCGAACTCTCCTCATCATCCCCAGCACCACTCTGGAACCCCGCGGACGAAGTCGCCGAGGGATACATAGACGGCACGGCCTCGCTCGCGGTAACGGTGGACGTCGAGGTCGTCGGCGTCGCGACCTCGCCCGAGGACCAAGCGAAACTGCTCGCGGCGGCGACGACGGTGACGGTCGCGTAGTTCGTGGGGTGGATCCAGGATGGCGAGAAGGTGCTGTTGGTGGGGTCGATGGCGTAGGAGACCGTAGATGTTTCTGTGGTTGTTGCCTCGGGCTCAGGGGTGGGTATGGGGAGGGGCGCGTAGGAGGTGGAGGGGTCGCAGGGGATTGTGGCTGGCGCTGCTGCTGAGGGAGATGCTTGGGGTTGGGATTGGAATTCGGAGGAGGCGAGTTCACCTGGGATGCTGCCTGTTTGCCAGCTGGCGAAGGTGGAGCTTGTTGCGGTGCCGAAGAGCATGGTGCCGTTGCCGCAGTTGGAGAAGACGGTGTGCCAGCGCGTTTGCGTGCCCATTGTTACGGTCGTGACGTATCCTGGCAGGGAGGCTTTTGGCAGGGAGGCGAGACCCGCTGGCGGTGGCGACGGCGGCGCGGGGAAGTGCGGTGTTGGCATCGGGAACGCGGTCAAGTTCGCTGGGGCAGGGAATGCCGTCTCGGCTCCCGCAGAGGCTGTCAATGTCGGGGTTTCTGGGAGGGAGGCGTCGTCTGAGCCGGCTGGTAGAGGGAATGGGTTCCCAGAAAGTGGGTATACAGTCCCTTCCTTCGCGCAGCCTGCGTCGCCGGCAGATGGGGCGGACTCGTAGCACCGGGCGTTGTAGTCGTCGATGGGGGCTTGGGCGGCGGTGTGTTCGATGCAGTTGATGGGGGACGGGTTGCCCATTGTGCATTGCATGAGGAGGTTTTGGGACATCGAGGGCCCGGCGCAGAAGAGGCCGAATGGGGAGGGACAGTGGAAGGGCTGCGTTGAGGTTGTGTTGAAGCTAGAGATTGCGGTCAGTCTTGTGGGTTTGGGGGAGATGGGGGAAAAAGAACGTACAACGGCACCATTGCCGATGCTGAGGATGCTCCGGCGGCGGTCACGATGGCGGTGGTGGATGGCTTCATGTTGAGGTGTTTGCCAGAAGATTGTAGATGAAAGATGTTGTCAAGCGATCGTATCCAGAAAAGAGAGTATAAGGATTCGAAAGGCTTCGAGAATGAATGTAAAGACCGATAATGTATACGCTGCTGTTTCTTCCAGGCAAATGATGCTGGTGGGTTAGTCAAGTGAGGTAGTAGATTGCAGACGTGCTGTGCTGTGCTGGACGAAAGGAGATCAAGACCTACGACTTCCCATCTCTGTAATATAGAGGCCATAGAAAGGCATGATAGCCTCTTGTTTTCAGAGTCTTGCCACCAGAGTGGCGGTGGTAGAGAAAGTGAAGACAACTCCAGCCTCGCAGGGCAAGAAAGACGTGCCAGCATCGAATGGCTCGAACGTTAGGCAGAGACGTGAATCGTAACGTGAATTTCGAATGGTAAATGAGTATTACAGCCTCCCGTCTTTTTGCGCTTCGATGGTGCAGGTGGGATGCCAGCCTTGTACCAAAACTTTGCGGTGTGGTTTTCGAGTGAGACATAATCCCGCCCAGCCAGCTGTACCAACATAACGCGTCTCTTCCGGATAAGAGCAATTAAACCGGTCTGAGATATTCCATTCATGCTGTATTGGAGTATATATTCCATTTTCGAGAGTCTTCGAGGGTTTGGGGCACTGGGCCAAATGGGCCTGCTTTGCCGGGACGAGTGCCATGGTGATGACCGTTGAGCGGCTGTACCACGTTGACGGAGGATGCATGGCGCAACAAAGCCTCCGACACATGAGTTGCCAGTTCAAGATGCCCTTTGGTCTTCCAGAATAATGCTGCATGTTCGACCTAAGTTGCCACTTGTCGTCGCATATCTTTCACTGTACAGCACATGCTCGTGTGTAGCTTGAGGCAGGTCGCCTGTTGCTTTTGCGTGGCGATGACGGCAGGTTCGTTGGACTTGTTAGCCCATTCCCAGTATGCAGATGGCTGTGGAGGGGAAATGAGACGTTCGTCTCGTCCCCAACCGGATCATGTTATTGATTCAGAAGTCCAGCCTTTTCGGAGGACGTCGTCTCAAATCCCAAAAAAGGCTGGCGCAATCGGACCACGGGCCGAACCGCTGTGACCCAGCCTTTCTAAAGGATGTTGTTTGTTGTGTAGTGGATAAAGCTAATCCTTTATAGATGAATGAATCTATCTAGCATGGAATAATATAGCTTTTTTACTACTTGTTCAAGTTTATAGTATAATACTTTCTTTTAGTAAGAGGCGAGCAAATGTAGGCGCAAAGGTAATGGGCACTCTAGTAACGGAACTAGTGGCACGCCTAACGTCTGTCAAAATCGAGTATGGCATCGACTTCGTATCCGCTGCCTCGACTGCAGTAGCGGAACAGAAGCCTGTCGACGTGAATATCGGCAGAAGAGTAATTCGTACGCTCTGCATTTACCATCCAATTTACTGCGGCGAAGCACGCTCGCCTTCACGAGGTGCATTGCGGCATGTGAGCGTTGATGTTAGGTTTACCGCGCTCCAGGATTAATGGGCTCAATACTGGTTTGGCGTCTCCGAGTAGATGAAACCCCCAAAACACATGCATAGCTCACTCGGCCCAAGTCTTTTGTACTGGTCACAAGTACTGCCTCGATTCTCCGCCTGCTGGTGTAGACCAAAAGGGACAGTGCTATCCTACAAGATGGGCCCGACCACATTAGTCGAGAGGTTCAGGTTCAGGCGGCGCCACGATTCGACAGATCGCAAGAGCTCCAAGGCGACAAGAGCATGGCGCTATTGCCAATAGAGCCAATGCAGGTTTGCGGCGCCGGGGAGTCTAATCCGCTGCAGGCGACAAGCTCCCCCTCAGCCTGGGTGCCTGGGTGTGAGCATTGCCAAGACATCTGCGCTCATTCTCTACGTAATCCTATCCAATCGACGCCGCAGATCGATCTTGAAGACGTAACAAAGGCATGCAAAGCTGAGGTATTCCTTCGATCCATGTTGGATGGTAGCGCCACGGGCTAGATATGAGCGGGAGCATCTCGTAACAGCGCCATACTGAGGAGGGCGTCCTTGGATTTGCGAGAGCTGTCTGATGGACGCTTCGAAGAAGTCGTTCTCCTTCGCGGGTAAGGCACGCGCGCGGGAACGTTCGAGTTTGTTGATGAAAGAGGCTCGAATGTGCTCTAAGACGAATTGCGACGTTGGAAGGGGGCCAAGGGGCGCGGTTCGACGGCGGGGAGAGGAGCGTGTTGGATGGGAGGAGTGGGAAAGATTGAGGACGCGATGTCTTCACACGCACCGGCCCGCACGGGACGATTCCCGACCGCAGACAGATCACAACGTCACGCTTTGATGGATCTGAGTGATCCACCGCAACTACATACATGTGCCTTTGTCACGTACTAACTCGCCGCTCACTGCGACTCGCCGCACCAAACGACTCGCTGGCCACACGATTCGCCGCACACCGCGTTTCGAGCATACCGCGGTCCATCACGCAACACGACGCTTCGTGCATTGCGACCCGCCGATCCCCACATTACACGAATCGCCGCATCGCTTCCCTCATATGTCAACAGCGTCTTGCCCAGCGTGCTGCCTGCAAGCTGCTATGCAGGTAGGCACGAAGCTGTGCAGATTGCCTAAAGGCCTCCGCGACACCAAGCAACACACCGCTCGCAATGGCTCGACCACCAAAGACAAGTGCGACAAGCTGCTCTCGTTATGAGGCAGCAGTGCCGAGTGCAAAGTAGCGTCTTTTGTCTAGTTGTACCACGGCTTGGGCTCTTGAAACTGAAGATCTCAGCTATACGAAGAACTCTAATCGTATAACAAAGCTCATATCGATGGTTTTGTTCTTTTCAACAGGAAATGGTTGGCAATTCCAAGCGTGGGCCGCATCAGGGTATTGATTTGCCAGTGCCTGCAAAGCTTGTCGTTCTAACGTCATGGTTCCGGAATCAACGAGGAAGACACTTTGGCACACGCGCATGGCCGATCTAAGATCCCTCGGTGAGGATCTGAAACTATCTACACTTGTTCGATGTAGGCCGGGTGCATCAACCTGCTCGATCCGTGCTGTGAAGTTGAGATGGCGTTGTGCTGCGTGCTAGGCATCCATCACAACCCCTGAGATATCATTTAGCTCCTCCAGACCTCAGACTACAGACAATACTCCTACTACTTGCTGAGGGCTTGGAAACGCCGAAACACGAGTACAATTGCATCGGTTGGCTTTAGCTGTTTGGTGGAGCATGGCATCATTGAGGCGGTAACCACTAACCGGTTCCGGGGCTTGCAATCCAAGCTGTGACATGCAATAGAGGAAATGATCGATGGAAGGCGGAACGAATCGAGCATAACTTAAAGCTAATGGAAGTGCGCGAAAAAGTTCGAGCCGGAAGTAGCAGAGCCAAAGGCAGCGAGCAAATCGAGCTAACGTGATCAGTAGCGCTTGACGCAGGGTCGGCGCAGATATAACTGGCTACATGCAATACGCTCTCTCGCACTGCATAGCGTCAGTGCGTGATGTGGTCGGTTGGAGTCTGCTCTAGTTGCAGAGTGCCAAGGCATATGTGTTCTAAGGTCGCTCATGGGGAAAGTGGCATTGAGTCTGGTCCAAGCCCTGGTAGAGCACTTCTACATATATAAGAAGGCTGTGCAGCCCATTTGCTCACCCATGCCATCGAGACTCTAATCCATTCTTCCTCACGTTAGACCAACTTCTCTCTTGAGTACGCAAACATGTCCGACTTCAACGGTCCGGGTGCCTACCGGCTCATCTACGCCAACAGTCCCTCGGGCTCTCCAGCGGCCGTTGAGATCAAGGACGGCAAGAAGGACGACAAGTCCAAAGCTGTAATGAAGTAAGAGGGCTCCATTCATGGTACGAGAATCGAATGAAGGCTGAAGACTAGCAAGGGGAAAGGAAAAGAGTGATAACCAGATTTGGCACATCGTCGACCGTGGTGACGGCACGGTTTCCAAACACCGTGAATATCTCATCATCAATCGTTTGACTGGTCTCTTCCTCGCCTGTGAAGGTATGTCTGCTGCAAGTTATCACATTCGAGGTGTATGCAACTGAGTGTAGCACAGAGGGCGAGAAAAAGGGCGGACGCGTGACTAGCAATAGGGATAGTCCAAACTACAACCGCGTTGGGTGGAACATCATTCCCACTCGCAACGACTCTGGAACTTATTTGTAGGTGGATCCTGTAATCTTTGAAGAAATCGCTGTTTACCTGATGCACAGGGTTACTCCCTTCAACAACAGCAAGCTGTCTTTGACGCCGGATTACTACAAGCCAGACACTGGCACCGAGCTTACCATCTAGGATGCGGCCGAGAAAGGTCAATGGTACCTCGTGCAGGATAGCTTGCCTAGCAATTACCTAGACGTGGGTAGCCAGCCAAAGCCGAAGCTGTGAGTGGATAGTCGAGAGAAATACACTGTCTACCAAGAAAAGTTGGGAGAGTCTAGAAGGTTGTGATATAGGACGTTCATTAGGATTCCAGGTACAAGCTTGATTCCGAATCTGCACCAAGGTCTTTCTTCCAAATAGGATCTTCTCGTAGGTCATCATCCAGTAAGATCGTATCGAGAGCTTGAAAATGAGGATTACGGCCCCATTTCTGTTCTTGTTGTGCGACAATACCATTTGGCGCATAGATGAAATAATCATGAACAGATACGTCACCGGCAATAAGGAATCACCGAGTCGACGCACCGACTTGGTCGAACGTGGGGAATCCGTCTGGGTAGTATGTGGTGCGGAGGCGGGATGGGTTGGAAAAGAGCATAATGGTGAGGAAGAGGTTCGTCGTTTCGGCAGGATACAATCACTGCAGGTGCACGGATCAGTCCTCGCACGCGACTGGTCAGGCTCCGATGGGAGCACGGGCCGAACCCAATCACGCTCCTTCCCTGCGGCCGAGAGTCATGTGGGGTCCGATTCACGATCTCCCGCTCAAACAACAATGTCCCCGCAGCCCAACGTTCCAAACCCTCTCACAAAATACACAATGACTACCCCCACCAACATCCCCATAAATTTCACCCTCGACACAATCTGCCCCTGGACCTACCTCGCCAAACGGCGCCTAACCAAAGCCCTCTCCCTCCTCCTTCCCACCCCCACAACCTTCACCACAATCTACAAACCCTACCAACTCTACCCCTCCGCCTCCCAAGCCGGCGAGGACAAATACGTCTGGTACAAAACCATGCGCTACGGCGACAGCGACGAGAAAATGAACATGTACACTTCCTTAATGTCGAGCTACGGCGCCGCGGAGGGGATAAAATATAAGTTCGGGGGTGTCGTGGCGAATACGTTGCACGCGCATAGGTGCATAGGGCATTGGCAGGAGGTTAAAGGGGCGGAGGTGGTGGATAGGTTTGTGGAGAGTTTGTATCGGCAGTATTTCGAGGAGGAGAGGCATCCGTCTTCGCATGAGACGTTGGTGCGGGCGGCGGTGGAGGCGGGGGTGGATGAGGGGGAGGCGAGGGCGTTTGTGGAGGATGAGGAGGAGGGGTTGATGGAGACGAAGATGGCGATCAGGGAACAGGCGGGGAATCAGGTGGATTCGGTGCCGTATATTGTGATTGAGGGCAAGAGGAGGGATTATACGATTGAGGGTTGTAGAGAGGTCGATGAGTATGTTGCTACGCTGAAGCGCGTAATCAAAGAGTCTTCATGAAATGAGCATATGTCTCTCTTCATTCGGATAGGTGGGCCTTGTCGTGAAGTTGGAGCGCTCACCGAGCTGTCTCCAGTCCCATTCCTCGTGCACATTTCCGTGCTAGGGCCATCTTGAGGAAGCATTCTCGTCCAAGCCCTCTCATCTGTCGTACGAAGTCATTGCCGCTGACTCTACCTCGATCTACAGCCTTTTGCAGCACATACATGGCTTCTCTCGCAGCAGCTTCTTCGGCACAGAGCGTCCAGAGCTGATTTGATACCATAGTTGGTGCAATGAGAACTTCATCAATAGGCGGTTGTTTCTTTGACTTCGCTGTCGAGATTGTCCTATCACAGTCTTGGATACTGCGATGAAGGATCGACTCGTTGCTGGACAATGCTTGGTCCAGCTGTTCAAGCTGCCTAATCTCGCCGTCTAACCGTTCATATGCAGCTCGCAGCGCATGTTGCTGTGCTTGAAGAGGATGGATGGCATTGAGGTTCTGGTTGACCTTCTGCTGTGCCTGCTGAACCAGTGTGCCGTTGATAGCCTGTAGTAAATGCTCTTTCTCGGGATTGGGAGGTATCGGAGGTGCTGGAAGCTGTGAGCCAGCTGAAGGAGGTAGCGCAACCTCAAATGGGTCGGAGAGCAAATCTGGTGGTGGCTGCTTCTGAGTCTGAAGCTGCTGCTGCGGCAAAGTGTGTTGAGGCTGGTAATGCGTCGGTTGGAAAGGCTGTGGCTGCATATGGGGAGGACCAGCGGGGTATTGTTGTTGCTGTGGGGGATATGGAGCGACTTGAGATACTGGCCTCACATTTTGTTGGAATTGTGGAGGTGGAAGAGGAGCGGGTCGGGAGTATCTTGAGTCGGGAAGCTCTGAATAGCCATTTACTGGCGAGACTGGCGAGACTGGGCTTCTGTCGTGATTTGTCCTCGGTTGGTATTGCGCCTGTGGGGTCTGTTGGTTTGGTATGGGAGGCAGCGGTGGTCCTGGCGGCCTGCCATTCTGATACCCGGGGTTTGATGCTGCGAACGTGTGGGAAGGAGATCGTGAAGCTTGCCCATTGCCGTTTGGCGGCGGCGAGAGAGCATGCTGTCCCTGATGTTTTCCTGCTTCAGGCGGTAGCGGTGGCAGTGGCGGACCGTCTCTATTTACATCACGCCGCGGCTCAGCGTACTCGTCCCCAAGCTTTGGGGGTAAAGGCGGTGGTCCCTGGTCCTGGGGTTGAGCAACCCCAGACGTTTGCTTAGGAGGCGGTTGTGGTGGTCCCGGACTTGCTCCTGGCTGTTGTTGCTGCTGCTGAGGACTAGGCCCCATTGTCCGTTGATACTGTTGCTGTTGTGCTCTGCTAATCACCGGCGGCTCCTTGCTGAAGACCTGTTGCAGGAATTCGAGAAATTCCGCAATGCTGGCCCTATCCCACATTCGTGTCCAGTCTCGTAGGTATGGATGGTATACTCTTCCGTCTACTCCAACATGCTGCCCAGGTCGAACGACCATGTCTTTCCCCGGATCAACGAATACGATGGGTGCTTCGTGAGGATAGGCGCGCGGCACCCATAGCTTGATCGGAAAGCGATATGTTGTTCCTCGAAAGATTACGGGCAGAGTCCCATGTAGCATTAACAGAAGCGCAGAGGCGCCATTCTCAGAGGTGTAGACGTCGGTTCGCGGCGAAAGAGATGGATATGCAGAAAGCGCTCGAGCAGCATCCGAGTAGGTTCGTTGGGAGTCGTGATATTCCTGCATGGTCATTAGTACGCGCTTCATCTTCATTCCTCGCAGAGCTTCAGAGGACGTACATGAAGAACGCTGTACAACCACGAAAGGACCTTGTCCGGGACTTGAGCCGGGATTTGGGCCATTGCTGCGATCTGCTCGAGGTCAAAGACAGCAGTTGCAGTATGAAATCATCTTATCGTGTCATCATGAGTCGTTAGAATTGAGAGGCGTTGATGCACCACTCGAGCACGCGAGTTCGTCGTAGCAGGATGAGCTTGAAGCTGCCTGCCAAGGTGAAGTCAGAGATCGGCGCCACTTTCGGGAGCGAGTCTGGTCGAGGATAAGGAGAATAGCCAGACAGTTTGGAACTTGACCTTTTCAAATTTGATTGCATTACTTGAATGATCAAAGTCTAGTCTGCAACACATATTACAGACATGCTACCTGATATTTTCAATCTTCATTTCCTCGCTACCTCCATCGCTTGTCCAAACGTCATCCGAATGGCAGCAACATCATTCATGGTATTGACCATATTAAACCCCCGATCAGCGTACGACTTCGCCGATTCGCCTCCTACCGTGTATATCGCCGTCCATTTGCCTGCTGCTTGCGTGGCTTGATGTACGGCTTCAATGGCCTCCTCCAGCTTGGGAGGGTACTTTCCGATCGATTCAGCAGGATGACCGATCGAGTTCCCCAAGTCCACGGGCCCGATGAAGCACACATCGATTCCAGGCACTGCGGCGATGTCTTTGATCTGGTCCAGCGCAGATGCCGTTTCGATCTGGACGATGACTACGATGCTGGAGTTGGCCTCCCTGTAGTACTGTTGAAGAGAGATCTCCTTCGGATTCGAAACCTGCTCCGCGAACTTCTCCATCGCGAATGGTGATCCAAGGCCTCTATTGCCTTGAGGTGGGAACTTGCTGAACTTGACCACATTATTCGCGTCTTCGACGGTCTGAAGGAGAGGAACGATGATACCATGTGCACCAGCATCCAGTGCTCTTTTGATCATCCAATGCTGGCCATCTGCCACTCTGACCACGGGACTAACGCCGCAAGCAGCAATAGCAGCAACGCTCTGATGCATTTGATCATCGGAGATGTCACCGTGCTCGCAATCGACACAGATCCAGTCGATGTTCGGGGTTCGAGCGATTGCTCTACTTAGATTCGAGCCTGGAAGCATCTGCTACTTGTAAGCAGTTGTGCAGATGTTGGTGGAAGACATCCTTACCTGCCATCCTCCAAAGCTTGATTTCCCGCTCTTGAGAGCTTTTTGAAGTCTGTTAGCTGCTTGCATCGTTGGAAAAGTTCCAGATCAAACGATGTTGTCGCGAACACTGTCAGGTTGACATCTTCAGTTCCTCTGAGGGGCTCGGCATAGATCGGCCACAGCCCCGCCGTGAGCACAGTTCGAGCACGATTCGAGCTTGATGTTTGTCCTCTTGTCTAGAGTCTAGAGTCATGACTTCTCAACTTCGTCCATGGCCTTTTCAACCTCGGCTTCTGTGAGCCTGTGCTTCAATTTTCGAGCAGCAGCTGTTGTCTCGCCGCCATTGTTGCTCGCCAATGCTGCAGTCCGATCTACATGAACCTAAGCATGTTCATAAGTAACGGTCCAATCGAACAAAACTTTCTGATCCGTACCACTGGAATGTCAAACTCGTAGAGCGATTTCCACTTCGAGTTCTTCGGATCCAGAATGTCCACTTCGCGGTACTCGAAGTGTCTCCTGTCCCAAACACGGCTCATGGCCTCTTTCACAGGAACGCATAGTGAGCAATGGTCATGCGTGAACAGAGTGAGACGCAAAGGCAATTGTGCTAGGCGTGTGGTGGCCCTCATATCAACGTGAAAGAGGAGTGATTCAGGAGCTGGTGGTTGCTGTGAGTGAAGGAAAGTTGAAGCACAAGCCACATGCATGAGCCCCACGTGGGAAAACGTACGCCAAGACTCAGACATGGCAGGAAGGTTCTCGATTGTCTTCTGCGATCGCAAACTTCTACCCACATTTCCCTTGCTACGTTCGACAACCTGATACAATCATCGACGCATCGAGCGTGCGAGATCATGGCGCAAAAGTGCGTGCACAAGGGCTGTGGGAAGGTCTTCTCAGACCCAGACGAGCCATGTGTCTACCATCCGGGGTTGGTCTGCCCACCTTAATGAGCCGCGGAGTGCTACGAGTGCTAACATCAAGTCTCCCTTAGCCCGCCTGTGTTCCACGAAGGACAGAAAGGTTGGTCTGCCTCACAAAGGAAGTCGTGAGCTGAAGCAGCCATGCTGACATACGTTCAGGTTGGAAATGTTGTTCCAAACGTGTCCTCACCTTCGACGAGTTTATGAACATTCCGCCATGCACGACCGGCAAGCATAGCACCGTAGACGACACACCAGCTGAAGAGCCGAAGAAGATCAGCGATGAGGAAGTAGAAGCGAAGATCAAGGCCCAGCAAGAGAAGAAGGAACAGCTACCACCCGCCGTTGCGAGAGCGCCTCTAGCTGCGCAACCACCTCGAGCGTCGCCGAGCCCAGCACCACCAGAAGAAGAGGAAGATGATCCAAACACTCCTGTGCCGGATGGAGCGGCATGCAAGCGTAAGGCATGTGGTGCGACCTACAAAGCAGGCCCGAACCGGGACGAAGAGAAATGCACCCATCATCCTGGACAAGCGCTGTTCCACGAGGGAAGCAAGGGCTGGACCTGCTGTAAGCGGCGAGTGCTGGAGTTTGACGAGTTCATGAAGATACCAGGCTGCAAGACAACCACTCGTCATCTGTTCGTGGGCAAGAAGAAGGACGCGAATACTGAAGAGGACTTGAAGGAGGTACGGAACGATTTCTACCAGACAGCCACGACTGTGATCGCGTCGTTGTACCTCAAGAAGATCGACAACAATCGGTCGAAGGTCATATTTACCGACGATGGCAAGAAGGTTGACCTGGACTTGGTCACCACCGACAAGAAGAGGTACCAGACAGCCATGGAGCTGTTTGGGGCAATCAAACCAGCAGACAGCAAGTTCAAGATCATGGGCACCAAGCTGGAGCTCACCTTGGCCAAGGCAGACTCAGCGGGCTGGCCGGTGTTGAGGGCAGACGATCCTCACACAGGTGAAATCATCCAAGCTGGTAGGGCTGGCAGGGCGTAGAGCTGGCGACAGGGGTATGGTCCAACGACGACTTGAACGAATAATGCTGTATTAGCGTGGCGTTGGAGAAAGGTGTGATTATAGGGCAAGAGGACAGAATCGTGACTACGCATGAAAACCCGGCATAGGTTGGGGCAGGTGACACTGGGCAACCAAAGGCCGCGCAGCATTGCAACGTGGGTAATTGCGCGCTTCTGCCCAAGGTCAGTAGCTACATGCTCGCCGACATCAGGCACTTCGAAAATCGGAAGAACAAATACATCCATCACACACAACTCTCTCTTCACACTCGCTCCGTTCCCATCAATCAACCATCAAGATCACCTCAGCACTTTTCCAGACTGCTCTCACCAAGCCAAAGCACCAAGCCATGTGCTGCTACGACATCGTCCGTTTCATCTGCACAGGCGAGCAATCCACCCTCGTGGAAAGATGCCCCTTAGCAGGAAACTGCGTCGCACACGCCCGCCAAGTGCTGCACTCGACAGCAGTGTGCGACCAGTGCTCTGCAGCTTGGAGTATGAACGCTCTCAGCACCCACGAGTACGAATTCGCTGCGGCGACGGCGTCGACGGAGGAGTCGAATGGTTCCTCTGGATGGGAGTACTTTCCTCCTGTCGGCAGCGGGAATGGAAATGGGAACGTGCCTGCTCCAGACGCAGATGCCGTGGAAGGTGTCTTTCGCAGGGAGATCACGATGGCGATACTTCCGGGGCAGGGGCGGAGTCGAGCGGCGTCTTCTTTGGAGGTGGACGTTCAGCAGACGGTGACGGTCGTTCAGCAGTCGCAGCGTCCCAGGAGTCGAGCAGGTTCGAAAAAGCCAACAACGTTTTTGCCTCGTCGACACAGTTTTTGAGAGTAGGGATTTTTCGGTATCGAGCTGGGTATTTTCGTGCCAGCATGCCGACGGATGGGAGGCCTCCGAATCCTGCACTGCTCAGTGCTTGGGAGAGGCATGTTGCTTCATCGCTATCGGGAGGTGAGTCGTTCGTTGCAAATCAAAGAAAGGTCAAGACCCAAGACTGACAGCAGCATAGCCAGCACAGCCACCACGCGGAAGAAGTCCAAGAAACCGCGACTGATAAAGACACCCAAGTCTGAGAGAAAGGCCTACAGGACGGTGTTCGACGACGTTGGCCTCCTCGTCGAACGACCCACCTCGACACTGTGGTTCGAGCGAGGCGCTCTGGCGAAAGTGAGGGCGGAACAACAAATCGTCATACGCGCGACCAGGACGAACTTCATCTTCATCGACGCGGAAGGCGCTCAGCATGGGGTTATGGAAGATGAGGATATCGAATCCGAGACCTCGGAGGAGAACACAGAACCGGGAGAACCCAAAGAGGAAGAGGCGGAAGGGACCAGAACATCCAGACAAGACTCCGCCGCAGGTGCAATACCGATAGACTGGAACAATCCAGGGACCATCGATTTCAACGACGTCGCAACCCGGCGTGCGTGCGTTGCGGTTCTCATAGACTTCTTCAACAAGAAACGAAACCTCGTCCCTCAGTTGCTCTTCTGGCTTCACTAGTTGGAAGCCAGCGACATCCGCGACCAGTTTCCCCTACACAAATGCATGGTATGCGGGAAGATCGACTTCAAAGCCCGATGGGCACAGCACCGCGCCCAGTGCCTCAAGATCAACTTCCTACACCCGTTCAAAATCCAGCCAGGTGACCCGGAGAATGCGCTGCCATGGATCCGCGGCATCAGCACATTCCTCAGTCCACGGATTCCGCGACTCCCTGAGCCGCGACCTCAATATCTCTCGTGGACGGACGCTGTTGTCCTCAGGTTGATCTTTTGCATGCGCAGGCAGAGGCTTCTCGATCCTGTGGTGATGGGTTTGGTTGAGCTTTATGCAGACTATAATGTCCTCCGGATCATGGGCCGCGGAGAG
Source organism: Zasmidium cellare ATCC 36951 (assembly GCF_010093935.1). NCBI lineage: Eukaryota > Fungi > Ascomycota > Dothideomycetes > Mycosphaerellales > Mycosphaerellaceae > Zasmidium > Zasmidium cellare. The sequence continues at coordinate 914,304 of NW_022986948.1, read as the reverse complement.
GTCGGTTGTGGGCTCTGTCATCGGAAGGTGAAGACTCTCGAGTTCATGAAGCATAGGGACGAGTGCGCGGTAAGGAGGGACCAGGAACTCAACGATTGGACTATTAGAAGGACGGCGGGAGTATAGGTGAAAGGTCGTGGTGGATGGCAGAGGCCAATCGGCGTTGTTCTCTTTTTACTTGTGGGAGTGGCTGCGTGGTGTGTTGTTGATCATTCTCGATGCCAGTCTATAGGCTCATGTTGTACTCTTTTCGGGTGTATCAAAGCTCCAACTTTGCGAGCGATGCATTGCTCCGTTCGACTGCAACCACTTCACCCTCGAATCGATGCCTTGCTCCAAACTTTGGATTAATGTCAGCATTGAGAGCAAGGAGAATCTTGAAAGGAGCGGTGCCCTTCTTACCATATTGCAGTGTGACGGAGCCAATAGCACTCAAGTCCTCTTTCGGGTTGGCCAAGAGTGCGTGACACGGCAGCTGTAACTACCCACGCAAGTCATCCACCCTGACAGCGACTGAGATCTCCTTTCAATGCATATAGCATGTGCGTCTGGATTGCCACTCCAGATGAAGCCGCTCCCGGGAGGTCGTTGCCTCTCTCAAGTACACTGGTCTTCGCCCAGTTGTCGAAGGGCGGGTGGTGCCACCACCATAGTCGTTTTCATCAAAGAAGAGTCTGCGTGTTCAGCTCAACTTCTGCAGATAGCCCTGCTGAATCAAGCGCTCCACATCCCCTTGCCTGACATAGAACTGGCTGTTCTTCGTCAAAGTGATGGATCCATACTCGGTCTGAATCTCGCCAGCATCCTTCAACACCCTAACATCAATGAAGATGTCCTTGGGTGGCTCCAAGCTTCCAGTGAGGTCGATGTCGGTCCACTGGCCTTTGTACGCGGCAAGAAGATCACTGTACTGGTGGACAAACTGCTCCTCCTCGGCACTCAGACTACTCGAAGGACCATTCTGAGCTCCTGATTGCGAAGCGCCAGTCGAAGCCTGCGAGAGATCCGACACGTCGAGACCCTCCCAGCACATTTCTTCCAGCTTGTCGGTGCGGGTTTTGTGGTAGGCCAGAAGACAGCGTTTATTCCTTCGCATAGATACATGGTTCACGAAAATCGCACACGCTCTGGCTGGGTCTTCTGCTGGGTTGAAGGAGGATTTGATCTGGCTGCCATCGCTGGATTGTGTACTCGAGGAATTGTAAAGCGTGTTCGCGTCGCGTTCGAGATCTCGGACTTCCTTGGTGGCGGCGCGGACTGTGGTTGTCGCATATGGTGGGAGTTTGTCTAGGCCTTGGATGCGCTTCGCGTCGGTGACGAGTTTGTGGCCGTGCTCGCCGTACATGTTGTTGTCGCGAGTCTTGAGGTTTGAGTTGGCAAAACGCGTGCGTGCAGGGGTGAGGTGAGGTCGCGAGCTAGCCACGATTTTTGGCACAGTCTCGCTTCCTGCCAATTCACGAGTCGTCCTGTCACCAAACTCTTCTGCCCTTCACCACAACCAAGTGTCTCCCGATCAGTAGCCTAGTAAGGCGCATTGCCCAGCTCAGCAGCTGGATGGCATGTGATCTGGCTCAATTTGCTTGGAGCTCCTTCAGACAGCTCTCAACATTCATTGGCTAACAGACTAGGCAGAACATTGGACAAGGGATGTTGCCATACACTACATCTTGACCCTTCATCCCGAGTCTAATCGATGATATATACTCGCCATGGAGGGCGACGGCGAAGATCAGCTCAAGCGGAAGAAGAACTTCTTCGATAGCATTGGCTTGCCAAGCGACGATGATGAGACTCCCGATCCAGGCCGAACAGAAGCTCAATCTGTGTGGACGAAATTGACGATCAAGAAGCCGGTCGATAAGGCCATCGCATCGACTTCGTCAAGACCTCTTGCCCGATCTGTGTCCGACAGCAGAGTCAATGTTGGCGAACGCTTGATGCAAGAAGCCAACAAACCGCCTTCATCGAGTGAGCCACAGAACATTGTAGCGAAGGCAACCATCAACATGCAAAAAAAGCCTCCGACTAGTCTGCGCAAGACTGTCTCGGATGTCATTAGGCCCAAGGAGTCGATCCAAAATACTGGGAAACGGAAGCGCAGCGATCTCGTTCCAGCCGAGCAGCAACTGTTCGAAGGTCTGCACTTCTACTTCTTTCCCAACGATGACAGACATCCGGCGCGGCGACTGAGAATTGCAAAAGCCATGCAATTCGGAGCTGTCTGGGACAAGACCTGGAATTCCAACATCACGCATGTGGTCATGGACAAAGGCATGGACTACCGGCAACTCATAAAGTTCTTGAAGATGGAGAAGCTGCCAGAAAGCGTCATCGTCGTGTCTGAGGACTATGTTGCTCAGTCGATAACGTATCGAACGCTACTCGATCCAAAGCAAGCACGCTTTGCTGTCAAGGGCCTCGAGATGCCGTCTTTCAAGCAGGTCGAGTCAACGGAATCTGACACGTCTTTGCCATTAAAGCCGCCCACGAAGGATACCGTCGCTCGCCAGCCTGAGACTCCACCCGCAGAGGCTGTTGAGGTGGCTGCTACAGCGTTGGATAGAGTCTTCGAGAATCAGCAACTCGATGAAGAAGAGCCTGAACGCATACCAAACAGCTTCGAAGCAACTGAGAGCAACAAAGAGTTGGATGAAGCCATCAGAACGGCAAGAACGCTGAGGGATGTGCCGCTAGACGAAGAAGGCGAGAGCCGACCTGGGACGTCCGAAGGCCCAGACTCGGGTGATGAGGAGCAGGATACTGGTTTGAAGTTATTGAAGCAACGAAAAAGTAAATTCAACCGCCTCCAAGACAAATTCCAATGCATGGAGAAGCATACTGGAGATAAGTCAAACTCGCCGAATCAGGCGACCATCGACGTGTTACAGCAAATGGCCGACTACTATGGCCAGACTGGCGATGAGTGGCGAATCAGGGCTTACCGTAAATGCATCACGAGTCTGCGAAACTATCCTACCAAAATCACGACTCGGGAAGAAGCAGCCAAACTACCCAATGTCGGGCCCCGTCTCGCGGAAAAGATCGAAGAAATTGCGTTCACCAACCACCTGCGACGGCTCGACAACGCGAAAGCAGAACCCAGCGACCAAGTGCTGCAAACATTCATGCAAGTTTACGGCGCCGGAATCGTCCAGGCCAACCGGTGGGTCCGTGATGGCTACAGGACCCTCGACGAACTATTGCAAAAAGCAGACCTCACAGACAACCAACGCATCGGCATCTTGCACTACGAAGACTTCAACTCACGCATCCCGCGAGCTGAAGTCGCTCAGCACGGCACCATCGTCCGCAAATGCCTCCAAGCCATCGATCCCTCATTTGAGGTTATAGTCGGAGGCTCATACCGCCGTGGCTCTAAAGACTCCGGCGACATCGACTGCATCGTCACTCGACCCAACACGGACGCAGATCACCTGCGCAACGTCGTGCTCGGCCAGCTGGTGCCCCAATTGACCGCAAAAGGCTTCCTCGTGGCCAGTCTCGCCATCACGTCCAAAGACGACGGCAGTAAATGGCACGGAGCTTCCCGCCTCGCAGGCTCCAAGACCTGGCGACGACTGGACCTATTGCTGGTGCCTTCAGACGAACTGGGCGCGGCACTAATATATTTCACCGGCAACGACATATTCAACCGTAGTCTAAGGCTACTGGCGAGCTACAAGGGTATGCGATTGAACCAGCGTGGCTTGTATCGAGATGTCATAAGAGGGCCGAAGCGGGTGAAGGTGACGGAAGGGACGTTGGTGGAGGGGAGAGACGAGAAGAAGATTTTCGAGGCATTGGGGGTGCCTTGGCGGCCTCCTGAGCATCGGATTTGTTGATTGATGATGCACGAGGGGCTTGGTATCCTTGATGATACGTGAGATAACATATGTCCTTTTCAACCCTTCACTTTCCATGCCGACGTCGCTTCTAGCTTTAATGAAGATGCCGCTTGTTTCTCATCCATACCACACCCAATGTTGTACATGCACCGCCATCCCATCCCATCCCTTTCTCATGCCGCGATAAGACTATTCAAAAAAGTCGGATCCAAAACCCCATACCCATACGCCTTAAAAACATCCACAACCTCTCCCTCCCCTCCCGCCGGCCGAAATTTCCCCTCCGACCCCGACTGCCCCGTCGCCAGAATCCTTTTCACACCATCACAGACCCTCCTGAGCGACTGCAAAAGCGCCTCATGCCGCGGCGCAAGGGGGTCGTTCGACGGGGCGGAATTCGCGTGGTTCCAGAGCCCGTCGAGCACGACGTCGGGCTGGAGCATGGAGGCCAGAGCGCCGGCTTCCCAGCTGCTGGTGTTGGGGAGGGGTTTGGAGATGCGGGCCATGAGGACGAGGATTTCGAGCAGGTGGGCCCAGTCGACGATGGGGAGTTGGTGGAGGGTGGGCGGGGGGCGGGAGGTGAGGTTTTCGAGGTACTCTTTGATGGCGCAGGCGCATTGGATCAGGATGGGGTAGTCTGGGGTGTCGCTGAGGCGGAGGAGGCGGTGGTAGATGTGGATCTGGGCGGCTTCGAAGGCGAGGGAGCTGGCGAGGGAGGAGTGTTCGCGTTTGAGGGCTTTGAGGCGTTGGCTGGTGGCTTTGGTTTGGAGGTCGACGTAGGGGAGAGGGTTAGCGTATTGGGAGGCGATGTCGTGGCGGATGCTTTCTTCCATTTCGTCCAAGGCGTGGGCGAGTTCGAGGATGGGTACGAGGGAGCGGTCGGAGGAGAGGGTGCCGGATATGGCTGCGTTTTCGGCGCATGTGCGTAGATTACGGGTCCAGCGCAGTGGGCTTGGCTTGTCGAACCCTGCGGCAGAGAGGCTGCTGCAGAGGTAGTAGCAGCCTACGAATGCTCGGTCTCTCTCTAGTGCGCTGGGAGGATCCATGGGATCCAGTCTCGGTCGGTATAGTCCCAAGTCTGCTGCTAGACCGGCTAGCAAGTAGAGTTGGTGGTATACCTGAGGCTGTGTCATGTAATGATGGTGCCAGGCCAAGTACACCAGCAGGCCTGTGAGAAGGTCCATGCTTCGCTCGCTGCCGAGGATGACTTTTGGTGAGAGAGCATACTGAAAGGCCTGGCTGAGCCTCTCTTGCAGTTCTGGGTACGCAGCCGAAGCGACTGTGCATATCGCGAGCGTCAGAAGGGGTCTTTGAGCCACCATGGAAATGATGTCGGCGCCAGGTGATAGCTCAATGAAGGGGAAGTGAGGCGTGAGCTGTCGGAAGATGGTGAATGAACTGCTGACGAAGTTGAAGTCGACGCCATGTAGGAGCTCTTCGAGTGCCTGTGAGACATTGTGAATTAGTAAAGTAGAGCAGAGTTGATGAAGAGACGGAGGCTGAAATCCCCAATATCTCCCTGCACCATCGCAAGCCGTCGACTCCATCGACAGAGCTACGATAGTTCGAGCTACTAATATGCGACGAAGATAGGCTTCCAGGAGGGATCTAAACGAGAAACGAGAACAACCACAACTTACCAGGATATTGCCAAGGCCCTGACGAAAGAGTTGTACAAATGACTTGCTATCGACATGGGACAAGTCATGACGCCCCAGGAGAAAGTTTCTCTCCGCTGCCCCTTTGTCCGCCTGTTTGTGTCGAGCTGCGTCAAACTGTGGAGGAGGACCTGCTGTCGAGGATGAGGAGGGCCCGGCGAATTCCAGCAGCGACATGCCATGTTGCTCCGTTTCCAGCCCGACGGCACTTTCTGTTCGTCGCTTTCGAGGCTTGGGTACTGCAGGAACGCAGTCCCTATCCATACGATTACATCTGCATGCGCGTGGTCAGTCGATGGCAGTCATTGGCTCGGCAAAAGGTCGAGTGAGATACAACGCAGGACGTATCTGCGAAGGCTGCAAGGCACCAAGCTCACGATCAACGCGATAGGGAGCTCGAAACGCGTGGGTGGAAGGAAGATGGTCCTTCGAATTTAGGCTGGGCCGTCAAGGGACGAGGCTGGCATGTGATGATGTCGGGTAGCGTCAACCGTGCCCGGGCGTTGTCGAGCGTTTAGGTGCAACTCAATATCCGAACGAATGGCCTTGAACTCCAATCACGCCTGCAGCGAACTACACTCACCTCTCGCACTTGCCATTGGGGGTCGATATGCACTACATGCGGGCGTGTTAGTGTATGGAGCTGTATGTGTACGGCGAGCAGGGCGCGTCATCTGCACCTTCATCTTGAGAGCGGCGCATCCTTGACAGGCCGAGTTCCTGGGCTGGCGTTTTCTTTTGAGTTCGTGGCTATCTGGCGTGCTGGTCTGCGGCGCGGTCGTCGCCTCTGCCGGCGACTGGGGAATGCTTGTCCCCTCCATGGCTCTGGTTTCCATTCGACGCGGTGTCAGAGAGGACTGGAGAGAACAAGTCGCTGTCGTCAGGCCGATGAGAGTCGGGAACGGCTGGCCCGGGTTCGCGCGGCTCTTCGTGTCCGCGATCCGTCTACTCCGTGCACTCACGCCTAAACGACCATCGCAGAGTGTCGCGCTGCGACACACGCGCGTCAGAAGTCGTCGCCCGGGTAATGGCGAGTAGCCGGGATGCTATGCCACGAGAGCAATCGATCGCAGATGTCGCGTGAGCTGCACACGTGGGAAGTAGGATGCTGTGGCAGTGGGATGATGTTGTTCCTGCTGCGGAGGAGGCTGTCGAATGGTTGATTTGCGATCCCAGAAGTGAGATCGCTTCCTGCCTTTATTGTAGAATTCTTGCCTCCCGCACGGGCCACAGCCATACCACCTCGTGTGGGAGCTCACTGTGGTTTTGAGGACTTTTCTGGCTGGCCGAGGCGTGGCCGTCGTAGGAAGGCGCGTGACATGTGTGGCAAAGCACAGGCAAACATCTAAGCCACATTCCGACCACAGCAAAGACGTGTGGAGAACATCCCTACACACCTGCGCAAAATTCGGGTAAGACAGCAATGGGGGTCGTATTCGACTGATCGAGAAATGGTCTGACGTGGATTCCTTGATATAGCGGTGCGCATCATGGCACAATGGCAGAGCGCTGTGGAATTGACATTGTTATGTTCACGAGGCGAAAGCAACACCAGAGCATAGAGGATGCGGTGTTGTACAGAGTACGTGCTCCTCCAATGCACCAGAGTGAGCGAGACGAAGAGCCGTCCAACTTCTTGAGGACGAGAGAAGGCGTGTATGACTGCCTACAGCCTTTCGAGACACCCAGTCGAATCTGCAGACGTTCAACAGCATGCCAAGCCGATGTTTGATTCTCTCCGGGACCAAGATGATGGGAATCATCCACGCAACGCCTGTATTCTTCTCACTCTCAACTGCGGTCACTTGACCAGAGTAGGTGATGAGTAAAGGCGCCGTACCGACCGTGAACAGGCGCAACTTCACACCTGGACTGATACGACTTCTCTTACCTATGTGGGCAACATCCGCCGCTCGCTTCCTTAGGGATGCTTCACATGGCTAAGCTTCAACAGCTGAGCGCTAAGGATTCTTCTATTCGCGGGAGGAGACCGAGTGTTGCTCCTACGTAGACGTAGACTGCAGCGGTAAATCCGGAAGACATAGCATCTATGTTCTGGAACACTGCTTGAGGAATGGGGACTCGCTCCAAGCATAATGTCCTCTTCCAGAGATCATTCAATAGCTGAGATTGCTAATGCCACAGTCGAATCGTTGTCTCTTGTCACGTCTCGCGCTTCAAGGCCGGCGCGGGCCCTTTCGACAGGATGAAGTTGACAGGCCGACTATAGCCGTCTTGGGGGTTCTCATCTGGTCGGAGACGACAGTTGATCTGCTTCGTATGGCTGTTGGAAGCCTTGAACGGTAGCATCGCCGTTCAAATGCCAACTCCGTGCGAGAGACACGATTCATAGGCCAACATTCGCTCCTCACAACTCGCGAAAGAACCATGCAACTCATATGTTCTCGCGGATATTACCAGAGCCAGCAATGTCCGCGAGGAATGAAGTCCTTGAGGTCATTAGTGCAGGAAGTTGTAAAGACTGCTTGGAGGCCGACTTTACGGCGAGCGGGTACTCGGCGTTGAACTCCTGTCCCATCAAGCAGCACAGACAAGAGGCAACTCGAGCGTTCGGCATCTCGTATACTCCATGTTGACAGTGCTGACTGGCCGTTGCAGATTGTTTGATGAATGCTGTTCGGCGTCGCTGATAAACTCCAGTCTTCTCGGCCGGTACGGCGTGCAACCTACACGCATCAGTATCAGCTTTTGCGGAGTGTCGATGAGCAGTGCCCCAGATCTCTAGATGAGCGAATCGCACCGTATTTGAAGGAGCATCAAGGATACAAGATCCATCAATAGTAGTGCGGCTCGTGGTTCGGCCTCGAGCCCTAGCGAATTGGAGATAGCGTTTTGGATAAACTCCGACTCCAGTCGAGCCGTATATACAACTCCATTCGGCAGAGTAGATAGGGCTACTTGATCAAGACTGGTAGGATGGGTGCCATACTTCAGTGTTTTGCCATCCGTTGTACGCGTTCAGTCGAGTCGAAGAAAGGGGGCATAAACGCGAGTGAGGGCAGGTTGGCGATCTCTCGTCTTTCGGGCTCTTCCCTCTAGAGCGAAAAGTCCGTGCCGACTTCCATTGTTTGTGCAACCATCATCAAACGAGTTTTGCTTCGTCATCGCTGTGCTCTTTCATCATCATCGCCATCCATCTCGGACTGTACGTAGCATCGCATTGGAATTCTGGAGACTGTTCAGTGTGGATGAGAGAAACAGAAGTGGCTGAAGGACAGATCGTGAAGACCTCGGGAGAGCTTTGGCAGGGACGCCCAGAGGCTTGGCGACGCGCCTCCGTTGACACCGAACCACCATCGCAACCATGGCCCTCGATCAACCCGACTGGGCATCAGAAAAGCACAGCAACAACAACGAATCCATCAAGAACAACGATGAAGAAAAAGAATTATCAGCGCCAGCCACCGCCAGCACCCCAGCCGAAGCCGAGAAACTGGACCCTGAAAAACAGCCACCACCTCCAGCAGCAACGATACCACAAGAAGGACCACCCAATGGCGGCACTATGGCATGGCTCCAAGTCCTAGGCTCCTGGATGTTGTTCTTTAACACTTGGGGTACACTCAACACTTTCGGTGTCTATCAGACATACTATGAGTCTGGCCAGCTCTATACCGCGTCCTCGTCAGACATCTCCTGGATTGGGGCGGTGCAGGCTTTCCTCGTCTTGCTCGTGGGAGCATTCGTTGGGCCTGTTTACGACAGAGGATGGTTCCGATCGTTGCTCCTGGCTGGGACCTTCATGATTGTGTTTGGCCATATGATGCTCAGTCTTTGCCATGAGTTCTGGCAGTGTCTTCTCGCGCAGGGCTTCGTTATTGGGATTGGAGGTGAGTCGTGTCAGAATGGTTTCGATTTGAGACGAACAAACGTTTAATGACGATTGTTAGGCGGCTGTCTTTTCGTCCCATCGGTGGCCATCATGCCTACATACTTCACCTCGAAACTCGGTCTGGTCATCGGTATCGCGGCATCTGGCAGTTCCATGGGCGGTATCATATACCCCATCATGTTCTACCGCCTGATCGACGAGGTCGGTTTCGGCTGGAGCGTGCGAATTCTAGGCTTTACCGCACTGGCAACCCTCCTCGTTCCAATTGCAGTCATGAAGATGAGAGTGAAGCCAGCGAAGCCTCGCTCTCTTATCGACTGGTCAGCGTTCACCGACGTACCCTACGTATGTATCACAACGTCAACCCTGCATCGACATGAAGCTTACGCAGACTGTTGCAGATGACGTTCACTTTTGGGTGCTTGATTGGGTTTATCGGCCTCTATGTCGGTTTCTTCTACATCTCGTACTATGGACAAGCAACAGGATACACGGATGCTAGTCTATCATTCTACCTCGTGCCAATCCTCAACGCTGGCTCAGTCTTTGGCCGAACATTGCCCAACTGGCTGGCGGACAAGGTTGGGCCCGCCAACGTAATCATGCCAGGTGAGTGAGATCCCCCGAATGCCCTTCCCTGCAAGAATTGGTATGGCGCTTCACAGGAAGGGTCTCGCAGCATACCCAACAGTCTGGGACACACGTGGAGCCCCCGCAGAAGTTATCACCTTAGCGAGCGCTCCACAGCATTGATGAGATTCAGAGCTGACGTTTGTCACAGGGTCAATGGTGGTGGGAGTCGTCCTCCTCTGCTTCCTCGCGGTGCACAACGCCGCGGGAATGATCGTCGAGTCACTCTTCTACGGCTTCTTCTCCGGGATCTTCATCGCCTTGCCTCCGGTCATCTTCGTCCAACTTACGAAAGACAAGAGCAAAGTGGGGACTAGAATTGGCATGGGTTTCGCCATTATTGGCTTGGGGGTACTAGCAGGTGGGCCTGGAGCTGGGGGGATCATTGGGAGTGACAGTAACAATCTACACTGGACGGGGGCCTGGATTTATGGAGGTGTCTGCGTTCTCGCCGCGAGTGTTGTCTTCGCTGTTGTGAGAGTCATGAAGGGCGGGACCAAACTCATGGTTAAGTCCTAACGAGGGCGAGTGTACGGCAGAAGCATTGGCACAGCATACTGCACAGATTGCAGGTATAGAGAGCGCTTCACAGATGCTCTACACGTGAGCGGCATTGCATATTGTACGCATAATATTATGAAGCAGATGACAGAGTGACATACCTACTCTCACACATCAGTCAGAGTGCAGTGATAGTAAAAGCGCATATGTTGCGCCTTCTCGGCTTTCCACTAGACATACATGTTGCTGACAGGGCAGCACGGAGACGGCACATTGTACATTGTACCTGTAGCTACCTCATCCTGCGCTAGATACACATGAGCATGTCGATGCGGGCAGAGCCAGCGATTTCCACGTGAACCTGAAGAGATCTCACAGACGAGGGGAAATCAGAAAATAGAAGCTCGACGGTCCGCAAAAGGCAGGTCAACGTCGTTACGGGTACGAAATCTGTAAGAGCCATGAATGCCATGGCACGAAGGATGTTGCAGAGCGAGATAGCGACAAAGGGCTTCGCGATGGATTGCTGAAAGGATCAAAAAAGCCTAGCAGCAATCACCAGAAAGGTGCAGCATCGAAACGAGTTGATGGAGACGGCCATGCATGGCCACGTAGTTTGGAGGTCGAGACAGTCATTTGAAAAACGTGCCCTGCACGCAGATTGTCAGACGGATTCCATCCGCTGCCGATCTGGTGTTGTGATGCCGGTTCGTCTACGACCTTTTGGATAATGGTATCTATCCATCCTTAGGGCTCATGTTGTGGACGTGCAGGTAACAAGGCTGGAGGGAGGAAATTCTCCGCGTATGGACTGATTTGGGGGCGGTCTCCGAGACAATTCGTGCTTGCATGAGTTGTACAGACATGTACATACTGCCAGTGAGTTGTGCGGCGCGCATGCATTCTGTATGCAGTGCGTATGTAAGCGCAGGAGGTTGGCGAGAGAGGAGCGGGAAAGGTGGTTCAGGGAAAGAGAGAGGCCGGCCGGGCAGCAGTGAGTGGAGTGGGGCAATCTCAGATTCCAAGTCCGCCGACGGAAGTAGGGCTCACTCAACCTCGCCCTTGCAACAACACCTCGTCACTCCACCACCACAACCTTTGCCGCCGCGTTCTCGTGCGAAACTGTACGCGAGGCACCGGTCTGGTCTGTGTCTTGGCACGTGTGATGCCTCGAACGAAAACGCATCCATTCCGGCACGGTACATGCTTGGCCGGTGCGCTCGTGCGTGCTGCGTGCACATGATGTGAACAACCGTGGTTGCAGCGCAGATTGACAGCAACACCATGGCCCATTTAGATTTCTTCACGATGCAGCCCTACGGGTGTAGACACACGCTTTTGGAAGCATCACCTTCGCCCAGCATGCCGAAACGGGCAACCAGCTATACCGCGAGCAGATGCTGTGCAGCTGGCCCTCGACCGTGGCAGTGGGTTCGGGGTCGTCGATTGCTGTGCAGCGCCTTGCAAGCATGTCTCGGATGGAGTGCTCTCTTTCTCCACTGGGCCGGTCTCGGTCTTGCAGCATGTTAATCTAATCTGACGGCCGGGGTCGGATCACAGACGAAGGCAGTTACGACAAGAATAACACATTAAGTGGAGGCGTTGGGAGAGACAAAGGCGACGACGGTGCTCTTGGTCGCGGGCCGGTGCTTGGACTGGTGTCGATGTCGATGCGTTGTTGTTGGTTCGATATTGCAGTGCACGTTGCCGTGGACCGGTGAAGAAGCAAAGTCTCGCAGTAGCTCGGCTCCTATTTTCGTTTCGGCGGAGAAGGGCACGCCACGAGCGAGCGGCAGGATGCCGTGGTTAGTGGCAGACTGGGATCATGGCCGACCGACTCGTGGCTCGGTTCCCGCGGTTGATGACTGGGAGCGACGAGCGATGTTGGAGATGGCGCGAAGGATGCCAATTCTCGCAAAAACTGGAGAGGGCTTTTTTTGGTGCTCCAAACGCCGTTCGTCACCTTGCTGTTGTTGGTCAAGGGATTGCGTTTGGAACCGGCCCTTTGCCAAGCACATGGTCGCTTTGAGAAGGAAATGGTTGTGACTTGTGCCCTGATATGGCAGCGATTCGCCCTGGCGCCTGCGCAACCACATTTTCGGTTTATGAGACGCCCTAATCGATTGGCGTCGTGGAACATGGAATGACTGGTGCCCAAGGACCTGCCCCTACCACCTGCAGGTCAAGGCGCTACTCCACGATGCGACCTTCATGATCCTCAAAATTCGGGGCCGGGAGTGGCTTGATGAGGAGTGTACGCGAGATAGGAGTGTGATGCGGAGGATCATGGACGGCAAGACTTGAGTGCCGTCTGACGGCAATACAACATCCACGTGTTGGCGAGATCGTCGTTGAAACGAAGAATATCTGGAATCACGGACGAGTAAAATGAGAGGATCAAGCACCTTCCTCGTGGCTCGACGTGAGCCAACGCGCTGATTGGAACAGGAGTCAAGTTTGAGATACCCTCCTATGCAGGAGATGAGGTCGTCGAAGTGTTGGAAATGATCCACTTCGTGTTGGTGGCTGCCCACGTGAACGACACCCATGTGGACGGCGTGATAGCCCGCCGAGCTTACTGCCACTACTGCCATCGGCTTTGTCAGTCCTCAAGGTTGAGCCTATCGCCGTGGATTGGCGGCCAAAACGCAATGCCCGGGTGGTCCTTGCTCGGATGTGCTCGCCGACGATCATTCTTTGACGACGTGGTTTGGGACGAGTCGTTGTCGCGCGGGAGAGGTAGGCGAAGACGCGGCTCAAAGCTACCAGGCTGGTCGTGCTTACGGTAATCTCAACACCGCATGCCGACGAGCATGGTTTGAAACCAACACTGATCATCTCTCGACTTCGCACGAGGTGTTTTGGCCCTCACTGCACTGTGGGCCCGCCAGGCCAGATTGGGCAGACGATTGGGTTCGCTGGCACCGAAGCGTGAACAGACACGCCGGTAGACCGTGAGTCGGGCGACATCAGACAACCAGATTTTGCTGTCCCGCTGGGATGTGGAGATGGTAGAGAAGTCGAATTGACGAGACAAAGAGGCAGGCCCTTGGCTCATATGTCCTGCCCCCATGCCTCACCGCCCGGGGCGGCCTTTAGCTGCGGTGAGAGCGACGGGGCTACCGATGCCTCTGAGCCACAATGCCCATTCAAGCTTTCGGCGAAGGATGCCTCGTGGGGCGACGTGGCTCACGCCTCTCCGCACTAGGCTAGGATATCCAAACCGCCCCCAGAGGCGGCAGGGCGGGTGCTGACTGTGTATTCAAGGTTGCCCGTTGATTGCACTCGACCCGTGGATACGCTCGCTGCTGCTGTTCGCACTCGCGCCAGGTCGATCAAAGACACTCGAAAGATAGTCGCTGGCCGAACGCGCCGTTCGCTTTCGCCTGCTTAGGGTTGTGCGCACCAAACACTTGATCGGCAGCGTGGGCATCCTTCCGGTCGACAGAAGGATTCGGCCCCCATCTGTGCCTATTACTAACGATGTTGGTTTCGCCTAGCGCTGGGGCAGTACGGTGCCGATGTCTACCTTGCGGTTTGTACGGCCAATCAGGGGCACAAAAAGTACTTGAAAACGTCAGCGTCGGCCTTCCTGATTGCGTGCGCCAGTAAGCATTCCATCCTGCCAGCCTTAAGCGGTGCCGGTATCGTGCAATCAAGCACCTTTAATGCTCCGTGTCGCATATGGGCGGCCGGTGTGATTGCAGGCTAGACTCAGGAGAGTCAAGCTCAACCACACATCGCCCTACCCGTGCCATTCCTGCGAGAATCCTGAAGGATCCAACTGCTCGCAAATCCGCATGAATGACGGGCAAGCAATCTCGGGACACGAGTGGGCGTGTGGCATGCTGTTGCTCACCGGTCGGCAGCAGCGCGACCGCACAACAATGGGTCGTCCGCTGGGACCACATGCCTCCACCAGCGAAGCTTATTGTCGCCAGGCAGCGGGCGACGTGCAGTTAATTGAGCGACCAGACCAGCATCCCCGATGATCGCCAGAGAGGTGGTGCATGGAAATGAAACTCTCACCGGAATGACATCAAAGCCCACCGCAGCGAGCGCGGTGAAGAGAGAGGTGCTTCGCCTGGTCTAACGCACCTTATTGCTCATCCCGCAGCACCGCTAAACCGCAAAAGGCGATAGGTGTGCATCCTCCTGCAGAGAGAACCTTGCTCGCGCGTGGTCCTTGGCCTAAGAGGGCATGGCGGGCACCAAAAATGAACTTTGGCGAGAGCAGCAGACCGCTCAGCCACGTCTTCCGCACGCACACGATGTGTATCGCTGTAGATGACGGCCCTGCCGGTGTGCAGCGAATCACTGCGCAGGCGACGTGCAGCGCCGTCCGCCAGCGTGGGTCGTGGCAGAGGTTGGTGTCGTGCTGTGCGGCGTTCTGTCGCACCTCCACCAAGCCCTATCCGTCTCGAAGGGGCATCGCGCAAGATTCGCTTGAGCGATCTCTCGTTGCTTCCGGCAGCGCTGACACTCCCGCGCCCTTGGGCACAGGACTCGGTGGACAGGTTTGACCGTGCTGCTGCCCTCGGCTCACCGTCGTCCCAGGCAGTCCAGTCCGTCCAGTCCAGTCAGCCCACCCGCCCGCGGCGTCACAGTAGTAGCAGCAGCAGGTACAGGAGGCTGCGGTGCGGTACGTCGCTTCTCGGGTGCGACGAGTGGTCCGGCGAAGGCAGAGGGCGGGATGGGCGTGGCACGGTCGTTTGGCCCTCCAACTTGTGGGTTCACCGTTATGACCCATGCGCGCCGGCAGGGCTGCAGGGGCACTAGGCGGAGTGGAAAGAGGTGCTCTGCATCCTCCAGACACTAACAGGGTCCTGGCATGCGTGGCTCGTGCTGCGCATCTGCTGCTCTGTCACTGACCTCTGGGGCCGACGCGGTATTCTTATACATAGCCTCGCGACTTCGCCCCCGATGCACATCTAATCCAAGCCCTCAAAAGTCCCCGTGCCTGGCGACACTACATTACCGCATCCTCACCACGACGTCGTCTCACTCTGCCATCCATCAGGCTGGCTTCGACGACAACGTGCTCGTTGACTGCCTCAGGTACCCGGTGCCCGACCCTACATCCTCGGCGCGAGCAGCAGAGTGTTGGAACTAGTCTCGACTATCAACCGCAATCCGCCAAACCCTCAGACCCATTGACAGACTCGTGGCGTCCGTAAGCTTTCCATTACAAAGCGCAAAGGATCCACCCAACATCAGGATGTAAGTATCGACCCGACCCCATTATTGATCCTCTTGCTCTCCATCCCACGGCCTGACACTCTGACCAGTCTTACTACTCCGCCTTACCTCCACAGCACTCGCAGCAGTAGCAGCTCCTGTTCGTTGCTTCACTGAATGTGCTAAGCCATCGCCATGGCCACCTTTGCAGAGTACCCTCCCAACAACATGGCTTCCAACGATTTCACACTATACCCATACCCCGAGGTGTGGAGTCAAGATCAGACCTACCTGCCCTCGTCGACCTACGCAGACCAATCATACCTCAGCGCAACGACGTTCGACTCATACCAAAGCCAACAAAGCTTCGCGCCTCTCGAGCAGTACGACTTCAACCAGACGATCGATCAGTCGAAGCACCTGCGGGCACCCAGCGCGCACGACTCCCCAGCGTCGCATCACTACGACTACCAGAACCCACCTGCGCTGTCGTCAGTATCCGACTCTGGCGCATCGGTGCAGAGCACAATCTCTTCCGCGATGGGCTCTCCATCTGCGCAGCCACAATCGAGTGAGTGGCCACAACAGAACACGCACCTGTTCCCAAGCATCGTGCAACCGGCAGACGGCATCTACTCCACATCCAGCTTCGACTTCGAGACGAACTACGTGACCGACAAGGGTTGTGTTGGTGAGTTGACAACCATTTCTTCTTCTGAACCAGCACTTTCTTTCGACGATCTTGATTCGTCTTTTCTTTCTCAAACCCCGCAATTCGATGATGTTGGAGCCATTTGGTCGTCGCCTGTCGGATCGCCTGGAAGCTGGACCTCCACCTTGGTTCCCCACGAGTCTAGAAGCGCGAGTCTGGACGCTATCAGCCCGAGTGACACCATTTTCCGATCGCCGACTACACCAGCTTCAGCCAGACAGTCGACCGCAATTGATTCACCAAGAGGTCCACTCTCCAGGTCGATGTCGTACAATGGAACCGACAGCAGCCAGTGCCCACAAGCAACACCAGCAATGCTCCCATCTCCTTTCTTTTCTCAATCCAGTGGTCATTTCGTATTTCCTCTTGAGTCTTCTTGTCCGTCTTCTCTCTTCCTGTCTTCGTTTCAGCTGCAATCACTTCGAGAACATGGCTGACGAGTTCTTCATAGATCCATCGCTCATCCAGCCATATTCACCCACTCAATACACTGGCACACAGTTCCCAGAAGCACAATCGCAAAACCTCCCATACCCAACTCTTCCATCCCCTGCCGTTCACAAGAGCCCAAGACCTCAGAGCACCAAGCCATCGGCATCGCCTTACGTTCGCCAACAATCCTGGCAACCATACCCACAAGGACGACGGCAATCAGTGTCGTCAAACCACTCGCGACACAGCCACCACTCCCTCTCATCCGATGACTCGAACAAGGGTCTCTGCCCGATCGCAACTTGCGGCCGGCATGTCAAGGATTTGAAGGCGCACATGCTCACGCACCAGAACGAGCGTCCAGAGAAGTGCCCAATCCCCACGTGCGAATACCACACCAAGGGTTTCGCACGCAAGTATGACAAGAACCGACACACTTTGACCCATTACAAGGGTACCATGGTGTGCGGTTTCTGCCCTGGCAGTGGAAGTGCGGCCGAGAAGAGCTTCAACCGAGCCGACGTCTTCAAGAGGCACTTGACTTCGGTCCACGGTGTCGAGCAAACTCCACCCAACGCACGGAGGAAGAGCCCAACCACCACCAACAAGAAGCCGTTCGGATCCGCTCGCGAGGTCTCCGGCATGTGTTCCACTTGCGGCAACACTTTCGCCTCTGCTCAAGACTTCTACGAGCATCTCGACGACTGTGTTCTCCGTGTTGTCCAGCAGGCCGATCCTAGCGAGGCCATCAACGAGAAACTTCTCACTGAGGTGTCCGAGGACAAGGACGTCCAGGACACGATGGAGAAGCACATGCTCCCGACCAACCTCGACTACGACGCCCCAACGTCGTTTGATGAGGACGAGGAGGCGGACGAAGACGAGGATGTCGATGAAGATGACGCCAACGACGGCACATACGGTAGTCGGAAGTCGAAGAAGGGACGCAAGGGTGAGGCCGGCCGTGTGTCGAGCAACGGTGCCATCACCAAGCCAACCAAGAAAGGCCTGACACACTCCAAGGGCGGCGTCGCTCTCAGCGGACCCATCACCGGCAAGGGATCCAAGCGAAGAAAGAACTACCCCCTCTCATGGGGAGCTGCTCCAGACAAGATGAGGATGAAGAAGCGGGTGATCTGCGTCTACGACGGTCAGCGACGGTGAGTCCTCTTACACAAACAAACACATCATCGTTCATCCAGCTGATTGTTGAACTCCAGACTGCTCAAAGACGACCTCATGCTGGACAGCGACCATGAAGTTCGCATCCCTCTCAGCGCCGACGAGCGCTCCTGGGTCACCGATCTCGACGTCCAAACACTTCGTCGTGCGGAGGCCTTCCACAACGCCACCGAGGAGGAGAAAGGTCCTTGGATCCAGGATGACGAGGAGCTCGACCAGCTGATGCAGTAAATTCATCAGTCAGACAGAGCTGTCCATCCAGGAAAGCGGGGCTGAGTCCTGTACTTGTACTTCTTTGCGAGGAAAGGACCCCTCGAGATGTTTGTGTTGTTTTTGCTGTTTTTGCAACTGCATGATACCATATGACGAACATGAGGCCTGGCTGATATGATCGCCGTCTCTCATTGGGGATATTGGGATATTGGATGAAACGATTTTTATTAGTACCTTTAACGACGATGCAAAGCGAGAGAGAAGCAGGAAGAAACAGATTCAGCTCTAGGAAAGGAAAGAACTTTTTTAAAAAAGGGTAGTGCTGGACGCACCACATCATCAAATCAAAAAGACAAATCAAGAAATACTTATATTCATCGCTTTTCTTACTACTTCGCAAAAAGCCCTCACGGCTTCTCAGCTCGAGCTGAACTGTTCCTGTTTCCAACGGTCCATCCAGCCAGCTGAATGCCTGTGTCCTCGTAGAATCTTCCTGTTGGGGCTATGTGCTCCGTCTGGGCGTGGGCGTTGTCGTTGACGCTGCAGCGGGAGGATTGACATGTCGGTTTGTTTGGTGGACGGTACGGGAGTTGCTAGTGATCCTACTGTTGCTACAGTTGGGGTTCGCAAGGACGGTAGGCGGCAGATGTTGTGTATGTGTTGTGGCCTGCCGTAGTCTTCGTCTTCCGGGTTTCGCAAGCACGACCGGAGATTGTGCCCCTGTCGCTCGAAGGCATCAACAATCTACCAGCGGAACAACATCATGCCATACATGGGCATCTCTACATGAAAGCGCACTCGCTCGCACATTGACCGTACGAAGCCTACATTGTTTGTCTACTCGCTGCTATACAATCCGTTCAAGCAACGTCGTTCGTGGTGGCTGGGAACGTCTGCCCGTGGAGCTGTCCTTGTGAAGACAAAATCTTGACCGCGTTTGCCAAAGAGCCTTCCTTGAGCTCGGTAAAGTCTACATCCAATCAGTGGCACGTCTTGAAGCACAATCCTCGAACAGAGTACTCACTGAAAGGACTTCCAGTGAAGCAAGAGTTGATCTTCCACGACACGAATGTCTCGGACGTCCCGGTATACGCCGTCTCGAATGTTACCCAGTACCCGCCGAACGTGCCTTGGCCATTTTGAAACGGAATCGGTGCTTTCATGCTGTTAAAACCCTGACACTGGGACCAATTGTGCGAACTCACCATTGCCGAGATCGAAGTACATGGCGAAGGTGCCATCCGGGTATTGATCATAACGAGCGAGCTGTCCGATGGTCATTCTCATCATCTGATACTCGTCCTGTGCCCGCGTACCGTCTCGACCACATCATATGTTCCCTCAGTCGTAGGCACAGTGGTATTCCTAGTCGCGCCGGGTACTGTTTGACGACCCGTGGTCCCAGTGGGCGTCAGACCTTCCCACTCAATCTCGAAGACTGGAAAGGCGATATCAGCCGAGGGCGAAAAGGTCATGAGTCCTTCCCTCCTCACTCACATTGGCCCGAGATATTCTTGAAATCTGCCGCTTTGCTCCCTATGGTCTGAGTCGTGTGAGAGACTGCAAAAGATGTGCCCGCTACGCAGTTGCACAGATCGGCCGAGTAGTAGCATGGGGAAAGGGGAGCACTTGGTTGACCCCAACCCCAAGGCTTTTCCCCAGGGCTGTGCAAGAGCAGTGCCCAAAGTTGCTAATAATATGAGCGCGGAGGTTGCCATGGTGTTTCGATAGCGCTTGATGAGGCGTTGGTGAGTGTGGTTGGATACGCTGCGAAGTCCAGGTTACGACGGCGACGTATTGTTTTTAAAGTCATTTTGACTTGGGCTGTTTGGTCCCGGGAATGCCGCTGTGAAGTCGAGTGTGGTGTTGGTAAGGCTGAGAGGGACGCAAGTGGGATATTACAGCTGCTCTGAGAAGCGGCTCCATCTCCCACATGTATCCGACTAAAGGATCCCACTCGGGAAGGCCAGCAACACAAGGCCGAGCATACACATCATCGTGGAGATGAGTCGGAGAGATATGGCGTTCCAACAGGCCTGTGGCACATCGATCTACATGCTATACTGACGAAGACAAAGATACAGATTCGAAAAGTGTCTTACCTCCATCTCGAAATTGAAACCCGACCAACATACTTGACGGTCACGTAGTTTCAGAAATTTGATTGTTCCGCAAGTTCACCTTCCGCAGCAGGACTTATGACGCCCTCGAGTGGTTTCCAGCGTTTCTTGTTCCTGCCTCGGGAGTAGCACGTTGTAGCGGTAGATGCGGAAGTAACACTCAGCTCGTGTCGATTCATATAACAACCTTCGGGTTCCGTTTTGGGAAACCAGCTGAAGGCGCCAACGAATTGGCCTGGGGAAAGCCATCGCAAACGGACTCTGAACTCGGCCCAAGCGGACAATTTGCCGGTCCTGAAAGAACACTGTTCCTGATCCACCTCGTTCCATCAATCACATCATCACACCAGTAAGGAACCAACAACCAACTTCTCTCGCGTTTGGCCTGCGTCGAATAGAGTCTCTGCTGACGAAGTCCATTGTCCATGTGGCGTCAACGCCATGTGGATTGCATGTGGGATAGAGTGCGAAGGATACAAAAGGTTTTGCCTATGCAAGCTTGAAGTGCTTGGTCAGACCTGCACGCACGATCCTTGCCAATGACCCAGAACTTTCTTTCCGGCATGGGTCTGCGATGCGTCTTGATCACTACTTGTGCTGTGAACATCGCGCATGCACTGGCGAGGCTTGTCCAATTCGAGATCAGTATTTCCCAAGAGGTCCGTTCGCCAGACGGATATGCGCGCCCTCAGATACTCGTCAACGGAACATTCCCAGGCCCGCTGCTTGCGTTGGATCAAGGCGATGATGTGGAAGTGAGCAGTCCTTGAAGAGTCACCGCACTATGTGTGCTGAGATGCTCACTCCACGCCAAGATCGTCGTCTCCAATGGTTTGAACGCGTCGACAGCAGTCCATTTTCACGGTAATACCTACCCCTTAAAAGAGACGTCTGACGGTCGCTGAAGTAGGCAGGTATCGAGCAGTTGGGTACGCCATGGAGCGATGGCATGCCCGGGCTCTCATGCCCGGGCTCTCGCAACGCCCGATCTTGCCGGGGTCCTCATTTGTGTATCGGTGGACCGCGAATGAGTACGGCATGTACTTTTATCATTCACATCTGAAAAGCCAGATCAGCCATGGCCTCTTCGGTCCGCTGTATATTCGTCCTTCAAGTACAGTTGTGAAGCCGTTTGACCGGATCACCACATCGAGTCAAGAGCAGGCGCAGTTGGTAAAGACGGAGAAGACGCCAATTGCGGTAACCATTTCGGACTGGACCCATGTGACATCTCCAGAGTTCACTTCTATTGAGCAGGAAGCCGACCTCGACGTGTACTGCAGCCAGAGCATCTTGATTAACGGCAAGGGCCGAGTGACATGTCTTTCGCCACAGCAGCAAGAGCAGGAGCTCGCAGATCCATTCAAAGCAGCACTCAACGGAAGCAAGCTGCACCCAAGCGGTTGTGCGCCGTTCATTACTCTCGGGCAAGGAACATACAGCCACAACTTCTCCGCAGTGCCGGCAGATCTGATAGATGGCTGCGAAGAGACCCAAGCACCGATCGAACAATTCCTGGTACAAAAGAACGATCGGTGGGCGTCGTTCCATTTCATCAGCGCCGCGTCGGTACAAGCTCCCATTACGTCAATCGATCAGCATCCAATGTGGGTATATGCCGTGGACGGTAGGTATATTGAGCCCGTCCGGGTAGATGGACTCCAGATCTACAATGGCGAGCGCTATTCGGTGATGGTGAAGCTGGACCAGCAGCCAGGCACGTATAGAATAAGAGCAGCCAACTACGCCCTCAATCAGTTGATCATCGGCTTCGCCACACTCACTTATGCCAGTCGATTTTGGCATCGGCCGGATCCTGCGCCGTACTTCACGTACGGAGGAGCGCCGACGTCAACGAATGTGACGTTGCTCAATACAACCACGCAGATTGTACCATTTCCAAATGTTCCACCAGCGAGAACGGCAGATGCGACACATGTCCTGCGTGTGAAGCGCTTTGGAGGGTCCTGGAAGTGGATGTTGTCGGGCACGGCCAGCTATCCAGTCGACTACTCTTCACAGCATCCGCTGCTGTGGTATCCGAATAGTCCGGCCGCGCGAAACCAGAGCCTGGTCATCCGGACAGTCAACGGCACATGGGTGGACATTGTGTTCGTCGTCGAAGCCGATGTCAACGACCCTGTTGCCCCACCTCACGCTATGCACAAGCACAGCAATAAAGCGTACATCTTAGGTGCCGGTGTGGGCGACTGGACGTGGGATACTGTTGCGGAAGCTGCACAGGCTCAGCCAGCTTCCTTCAACTTTGTCAACCCGCCGTATCGGGACGGGTTTGCGACACCAACGGGTACAGGCCAGCACGTATGGCTAGTCATTCGATATAAGGTAGTCAACCCAGGCGCGTTTCTCTTGCATTGCCACATTCAGGACCACTTGGCCGGAGGAATGGCCGTCGCGCTGCTCGATGGCGTAGAGGCGTTTCCTGCGATTCCGAAGGAATATGGCCCTAATTCAGGGCGGCGAGCGTAGCAGCGACAGGTGCAGGTGTGGCGGCATCTTTGTGAATCTGATTTCAAATGCATAACACTGATGGATGCATTGGAGAGTGTGATGGAGGTGGGAGGTGTGGTGAGATGGAATTCTTTCCCCGGACGAGGACACCCAACGTGCGCACGGGTCATCTCGGCGACATGTCTGCTGTGCAGCGGCTACCTCTGACTACTAAAGAAAGAGCTTTATTAGTAAAAGTAAAGAAAAATTTGAAGTACAGCGACAGTGCTCGTATTCCCGAGTTATGAGGAACACATTTTAACGATAATGCTTTGCGTAGGCTTTTGTATAAGTTACAGTTGCGTATGGATACCATCGCCTGATCGCCCAGGACTGCAAAAAGACAAAATATCCCGCACTTTGAGAAAAGAAAAAGAATGTGATGACCGCGCCAGGGCTGTTTCATTGTTAGTTCTTGAACTTCTCATTGAACGATTAATTGAATACTGACGTCGAACCTGGAATCTCTTGATAGACTTAGTAATCGTAGTCAAGCGCCTTGCCATTGGGCCACGCGGCCTTGTTAATAGAAAGACTTGATATGTTCAATTTATAAAGGCTAATTGCCGGTAGGTCGAGAGAGGCCCGACAGCTCCGTCGGCAATCTCGCTTGCCCATCTTGGGCGGCGGAAGCTCTCGCTTCCCAACGTCACCAGAAACCTGCCACCGGGTCTCTCAAGTCCCAATTCTACAAACTATGAGCTTACTGGCTTCTTTCGAGTGCACTGGATGTCATCACAGTCCATCGATATGGCCGTGTTCAGCCTGGCGGTGATTGAAATCAATAGAAGGCCGGCCTTGGCAACAGCTCCTTCAAAGCGGCGACCACAACGGCTCCAAGCTGCGTAGACAGCAACAACTACATACATCGTCAAGGCAAGCGTTACTCAGACCAAGTTACTCCGACATGCACCCGTTCTAACCGCACAAGATAGAGGGACAAGACAAGTCGTCTAGAGACTGCTGACAAATTGCTCGGGCTGTCTTCCAGCAATGACGAGTGACAAGCCATTGGGAAATGTGGCATATCATTGCAACTAAACAGCCAGTCAGGTTTGTAAATTTTCGGAACCCATCTCAACTCATCTGGAAACGACAAAAGAGAACTTAGCCAGAATGTCTTCCAAGAGCCTACCAACGCCTGCTCAAGTCCTTGCGAAGGTATCCAGAGAAATTAAGTCTAATGATCACAAACTAACTCGTCGCTAGTTCTATGAAGCAGAGACTATCTACATGGCTGCTGCACCTAAAGAGAGGGACATAGCAGGCATGGCATCCTGCCTGTCAGAAGATTTTCGTCTCTACCAATCGCCGGATCTGCCATATGGAGGAACGTACGAAGGCCGCTCAGGGTTCAAGGTAAGCTCAAGGATGGAATCTATGCGATCAATTTCGGGGGACTTGCAGCTGACTAGAGTCTCATAGAAATGGTCGGACGACATGGCCTCGTACTTTGACCGACTTGAGGTCATCGATCCGCAGGTCTTCGAGAAGAGCGGCAGTGACAGCGTAGTCGTTTCTTCGACGTTGAAGCTCAGAGTAAGGAAGAATGGAGTGGAATTGGTAGGGCCGCTACTTCAGGTACGTACTTGGCTTACGACCCCTTCAGGCCTCAATGGCTGATTAAGAACAGGCTATGAAGGTCGATCGAGAGAAGGGCTTGCTTACGGAGATTCGGCCTTTCTACTGGAACGTGAAAGGTCTGAATGAGGCCGTCCAGAAGTAGACAAAGAAGATTTGTACGAGGATTCGCCCCGACC
The DNA here is from genome assembly GCF_010093935.1 of Zasmidium cellare ATCC 36951. Classification (NCBI taxonomy): domain Eukaryota; kingdom Fungi; phylum Ascomycota; class Dothideomycetes; order Mycosphaerellales; family Mycosphaerellaceae; genus Zasmidium; species Zasmidium cellare. The sequence continues at coordinate 889,709 of NW_022986948.1, read as the reverse complement.
CGAGAGGATTAACGTTCCCTCGAGACTACGTCCGAGACCCACTACCACTTTACTGTTCCCAATAGCGGACGATAGCCGCCTCACTGGAATATCAGGCACTCTATCGTCTTATCAGCTCTCGCCCCTCCTCATGAAAAGCACCCGCTAATGTGAAGTCGAATCGATGGGCCCAGAAAGCGGACAGACGATGACGTAAATCTACACCTCGAACGAGGCCATTGTAGCGGTGCGAAATGGCGTGTTGCTGCCTAGACTGCCTCAAGAGCTTCCATGTGAGGTTTCTTCACTGTGAGTGAAAAAGCGCGGCGGCGATGGTGCACGGCCGTTTGCTGAGCACTTTTTAGCATGTGACAGGCTTGGCAACGACATTTTCTCTGCCTAACAGCCCGCGATATGCGTTTGCCAGCGCTTCAGATCGCGTCGATGACGTCGGCGACAGCGTGACTTCTACTTCACTTTTCGACAATAGCGCCTTACAACACGCGAGACGTGTTGCGGTGACTGCCGCTTCCTATTGTGAGACGTCCGTGCGCTAAAGTCGCGATGGCGGCAGCGACGAGCACATGATTTTCCACCTCCGTCTTGCTGCTCTTCTCTTCTCCTCACCACAGCTTACCAGACATCGCACGCACAGCATTTCACGGCAGCTTTCGACTTTCCTTTCAGACATTCAAGACATTCATCGAACAGCGACGCAATATCACCAACAGTCACTACCACCATCATGGCGCTTTTCACCCGCCACGAATGCACCACCTGCTGCGATGCCTGCATCCTCCAAGAACTGGTCTCAATCAAAATCGTACGCGCAATCGAAGGCGATCCCGAAAGCAAAGACGAGCTCGTAATCAGAGCCGCCCTCACAATCCAAGACGACAACGACACCGCCAAAGGCGATCTCGTCTGCCATGGCTGCATCTGCACCATGTTTATCAACGCAATCGAAGACGAGTCCAACTACCCACCTCAATGGGCCGGATTCGAGTTGAAGCTGGCAAACTTCGCATCCATCCTTGGCGGCTTCCTCGCAACCTCGTACAAGATGAAGATCGTCGAGTATAAGATAAAGTGGGATGATCGGGTCTATTGCACTTCTCGAGGAGTCAACGGCATCGTATGCGGCAAATTCATCGGCGAGAAGAGCGCCCACCCTCTCAGAAAGTATTGTTTCGATTGCGGGACATCGGTTTGCATGTGCTGCAAGGACCATATCGTTCCTCTCGTCCCGCACAAATGCGACGGAAATGCCCTCGCGGATGAGAAGGACTTCAAGGGATTGACCAAGGGCAAGGAGTGGCAGAAGTGTCCGAGATGCCACAACAAGTTCGAGCTTCGGGATGGGTGGTGAGTCAACATATCCATCCAACGGTATTTTCACTGCTGCTGACAATCTCCCAGCAACCACATCATCTGTGCCGTGTGCAAGGAATCGTTGTGCTTCATCTGCGGTGCGCCGGCAGCAGCCAACTCGAACCACTGGTGTCGATCGGGTGGCTCTCGCTGCCCTCGCTACAACCAACCTGGTACCCCGAACGCCATGTTCGAAGAGGACGCTATCGCCCTTGCCTTCCCAGAACTTTTCCAGGACATTCCGAGGCCACCAGCTCACATCCCCAACCGCGGTGCATTCCACGCTGAGCAGTTGCGTAGAGAGAGACTGGTCGACGTTGGCGGAGGAGAGCTTCTCACAGCGGAGGATTTTTTCACTGCGCAGGAGTTCCTGACAGCTATGCCAGCACCACCACCACCTCGAGCAATCGAGCGAGCCCACGGAGGTGATGCAACCGCTCAGCCACCAGCTCCTGATCGTGTGCATCGACAGAGGGTTACTGGCCCCGTGCACATCGCTGTCGGCAACGGCGACATCAATGCCGCTGCTCGCAGCGTCAACCCCATCCAGCCGAGACGCAACCGCGTCTTCAACCTTCTAACCAACCGTACAGCCCGAGAGAATGCCATGCCGAATGCCCATGCCAATATGCCATTGCCGCCACGCCATCGCCAAGCCAGTCAACCACAGCCGGCCGTTCAGACTCAGCGTTTCAACGCTCATCCTGCTATTCGACTTGCTAACAGAACGCAGCAGCAGACGCAACTTCGTCGTTCCAATGCCGTTTCAAATGTGGCCGTCGTCAACGAGCCTCTCAACGGACTGGTCCATGGCCATCACCACCGCGGCCAGCACGGTCTATTGGCTCAGGCTCAGACACAGCAGGAGCATACTCACGCTCATCACCGCGTCCAGCAGCAAGCACAAGAGGCACGCACTCACGCCCACCACCGCGGCCGCCACCCTCAACTCACCGAGCCTCAGCTCCAGGCGGAGAACGAGGACACCAACGCCCAACCTCAAGAAGACGTCTATCAACCCCTCCCACGCAACCCAAGCCTCGACTTCACATTCCGCTTCCCACGCCACACCCCGGACTACAGCCAAAACCGCCACTTCACAATCATCGGCGCCGGCACTAACTCCACCCTCACCCCAAACCCCCTTAACACCCCACCACCACCACGCGGCAACAACCTGATGGCCGTCAACCAAACCATCCACTTCCGCCACCCCGACCTCACCGGCGCCTAGCAGCTCCCCGTGAGCTTGAGCTAGTACCGGATCCCATCACCGGTGGTTGTCTGGCTCGGCGAGATGGAGTTTTTCAATGGGGGGAAGTTGGTGTTTTCGGCGAAGTTGGAGGAGGTTGCGGGGAGGGATGACGCGGCGGTGAGCGTCAAGATCAACTGTAATGAGTGGGATGAGAATGGGAGGTTGAGGGAGGCGAGGGCGGTTGGGGTTTGAACGAAAAAAAGGAGACAGGAAAAAACCAAAAACGATTGCAACATATGCAATGGGATGACTTCAGACTTTAAGAGCCAGCTGGACTGGATGGATCACGGGACAGGAAAGGGGTTCTTCTTGGCAATGGAATGGGATCAAAGAAAAGCAGAAAAACCAAAAACGATTGCTATGAATGCAATGGGATGGATTGGGCACACTTCAAGAGCCAGCTGGGCTGGATGGATCACAGGGAAAGGAAGGACTTTCGCCACTCACTCTTGTGAATTAAGGAAACTCGGAATCGAATCGATGGGTATCAGTGACTCTTTTGCAAGATCAAAAATCAACCTCACCTCTCAAGTTCTCACTGCAGTAACTCGTCTTCCTCACAAATCCACACTCGCTTCCTCCCTCTCCCCAACCCAACACCTCCTCACCACTCGCCGAAAGCAAAGCTTTCGAGCGAATGGCCCTTGGCATTTGCGATGACTTCTTTCCATTTCCCCTTCTCTGTTGTCGTCTCGCAACGGACCTCGTTCAAGTCCTCCGTGTCTTCTCGTCTCGGTCGTAAAAGCCAGCTTGTGGTCAGGGGTCGATGCTGAGCAGGCAAATTGCAGTATCCATCAAATCCAATGCAATCTGATCGAAAACCGTCGAGGTCAGAGGTCAGAGGTCGAATCAATCCGTCTCATATCTTTCTATTTCTATTCCTCTCGTCTATCCTGTCAAACGCTTCTATTGCGATCGGCAGTCTTACAATGCAAAAAGTCCTTCAGTGAGCAAACCGGAAGTCCAGTCTCTTATTGCCCTTGTCCGTCGTCGTAGCCTAACACAGAAAAAAATCATTAGCAGGCCGTTACTTGGTGATATACTTCGACTTGAGAGGACTCACCAAATAATGCTCCCTCTCCTCCTTGGACATGACACTCCACTTCCGCTCGCGCGACCGATTCGTCATGACGTAGAAGATCTTGGCTGCTACGAAGAGGAGGATGTCTGCAGCGAAAAGAGTCAGCTTTATGAGCCAAACCATGGTGTCGAATACACATACTCCAACAAACAACCCCAATCAACGCCGCATTCCCCACGCGATACAGCGGCTTATCCCCATTCCGATAAACATTCGTCCCGATAATATTCGACAGCTGAATCGACATATTATATATCGCCGTCGCGACGGTGCGCGTGCGCACGGAGCCCGCGTTCCGCGACGTGATGGCCACGAGCATGGCGTGGACGTAGGGCATGGCGAAGACGAGCACGGCGAGGATCCAGGAGACCCAGGGGCTGCGCGTGCCGGGGAGGACTTCGAGGGCGATGATGCAGGGGAGCACCCACCATTGGCTGAGGGTGGCGAGGAGGAAGCGCTCGTTGATTTTTTCCGAGAGCCAGGTTATGCCGAGGAGGTTGATGATGAAGATTACGTAGGCCGGGATGGTGAGGAGGTTGGTTTCGAAGGCTGGGGGGTTGTTAGTGTGTTGTTCGATGTCGAGTACGGCTTCTTCGACTTACTTCCGAAACCTGCGGACTTGAGCTGAAGCGTGATGTACTGCGTCATAGGAATCGCCGGCAGCCACCAGGAGAGACCCAGAAGGAAGACGGGCCATAGATGGTAGTCACCCAGCGTATCCCAGAACATCTTGAAAGACAGGCCCTGGCGATTGTGCATGTCTCCTTTGGACGGGTCGTCGCGGAGGATACGGTTGACCATGATCTTCTCTTCTCGCTCGCTGAACCATCCCTTCTTCCCGCGGAACCAGCTCGCAGTCTGGGTCGGTGAGGGAGGGAGGTAGAAGTAGGTGATGATCCCGATGATGCCCGTGAGAGTTCCTTCCAAGGCGAAGAGCCATCTACAAGTTACAGTCAGCAGGTTGTGGATTTGGAGTTGGGTTCTCGACTTACCGCCAGCCAGCAAGACCATTGATACCTCGCCTAGCACAACGAATTAGCCAACGTCACACGCACATACCCATCAACCAGGTGTCACCTACATCCGCAACAGCCCAAACGCCAAGAACGCCGAGACGATACTCGTGAACTGATACGACGTCCAGAAGAACGACAATCTCTTCGGCAACTCAGTGGAGGTGTAGAAGTAGCTCAAGTACAGGATATTGTCCGGGATGAAACCACCTTCAATCATTCCCAACAGAGCACGACACGCCCAGAAGGACGACCGACCAGAGATGAAGGCTTGGAAACTGGCAACCAGCGACCACGAGACCATTTGGATCGGAATCCATCGATCTGGGCCTATCTTCTTGCTGATAAGCTGGGAGGGTCTGGAAGGAATTAGTGGATGTTTGGAGAGATATGGGTTGAAGAAGACGAACAGTTCAGCCAGCAGGAAGGTAACGAAGAAGATGGTCTGTCCAGTGTTGTAATCATTCGTTGTAATGCCGATATCATCGAGCATGTTGTCGGACAAGGCTGCCACTGGATCAGCATGAAGCCCCCCGGTTCTGCGATGTCAAGACGAACCCTGCGAGATATTCCCGCGATCCAGCTGCAAAGCGAAGAACGCCAAACAAACCCAGGAACATATTCGGTAATCGATCTTCCAACAATCAGCCAACCAACAAGCCAACATAAGAACCCCCCATCAACATCCAAACATACCTTCCTCACCACCCTCCTCTCCTCCTTCTCCTCCCACTGAAACTCGGGATCCCACCGATGCCGCCCCTCATAAGACTCAATAGGCTCATAAAACGCCCCCAGACTCTCATCGCTGTTATCAAACGTCTTGTTGCCCGTCCGCTTAAACAAGCTCTCCTCGACGATCGCAGCCTCCGGAAAGGCCTTCGGATCCCTTGCCGGGCTGCCGCCGTCAGACGAGCCCTTCTCGGTGGTGAGCATGTCGTGCATCTCGTGCAGATGGCGTCAACCAGGCCGTACGGCTCGCGTGTTCTGGGCGAGCTATGGCGTCAACCAGAGGGACGGCTGTCGCGAGAGGCGCCAAGGATGCAGGAGATGTTGGAGGGAGGGATCGCGGCTTGGGGGTTCTTTCTTCGCGCGTGGATTTTGTTTATCAAGCAATCGCTAGCAGCCAAGACATGGACGGGGTTCTTTTCCCTCGCTGTGACGGCATGGAGGATTGGCCCTGTGCAGGGCAAAAGTCTGGATAAAAGGGCATCCATCATGGGCGACCGCTCTGGAAGGGGAGTGGATCTGCTACCACGCGCAGCGTCTATCATCAAAGTCATCCACTTCCACGGCTTGGGTGAATGGATTACGCTGCTAGTGTTTGGATGCGACGACGGCCCACTGCGACTCGCGCACTCACACGCGGCGAAGAGTCCGTGGTCGTGTCGAAAGCGCAGCGTGCTACGAGAGAGGTGCAGGGGAATGGATGCCATGCGGTGCTATCGACGCGGATGAGCCAATAAAGAGGCAAGCTAAGGCTCGCACGCCATATCCCCTCACTCACAATGCTTGGAGGTTGAGAAAAAGTCGGCGGCATCACCACTAACAAAGGGTGATGCGACAGGCCGGACGACGATGGGCCGAACGACGTGTCGTCCACGTTCCACGTTGTTGCAGCGTCGGTGCACCGGCACATGTGAGGAAAGTCTACCCCACCATCGCTGCTTGCCCGCCGTGTCGGATTGTCTGCGATACGCCATCAGCAGAGCTTTTGCATGGCGAACGCACCTCTCTTTCTTGGTCGTAGTCCTATTCTGGCCTATAGGCGAAGGGTCCGGCTGCATAAGATCTTTGATATGAGTTGCCCGATGCCGGCATGGCGACACTTGGGTGAGTATATGTGTCGTATGCCCCTGTTCTTTGTTCCATCGCCTCTTTAATATCTGATCGATACCCCTCCTCGACTGTTCTCTTTGCTTAGTACTTCAAAATGGCTCCAGCATTGGTCGAGACTCCCATCGCGGACAGGTCTGTAGACAAGACTGCCGAGGAGATTAGGAAGAAGGATGCCAACCAGGGAACTGGATACAAGGAGGCCTTCCAGCAGGGTGCCAAGACAACCAACTACGAGGTCGAACTGAAGGGAAGCGAGAAACACAAACCTGCAAAGTACCCCAACTACCTACCATACTGGGACGATTTCAAGCACCCACCGCTCGAGCCATTCGAGGCCATTGAGCATGGCAAAGACGCCGACCCTACCTTCCCCAACCTCCTCGCCAACGCTACCGTCAAGGACGTGACCGGCAACATCGGTGCTGAAGTGAGGGGTGTTCAACTCAGCAAGTTGACGAACGCTGGCAAGGACGAGCTCGCACGTTTCGTGGCCGAGAAGAAGGTTGTCGCGTTCCGTGACCAGGACTTCGCCGATCTTCCAATTCAAGAGGCGCTCAATGTGGCTGAATACTTTGGTCCTTCGCACGTTCACCCGGCGTCGGGAGCTCCCAAGGGTTTCCCCAAGGTTCATCTCGTCCACCGCAGCGCCAGCGACACCACCGCGCATGACTACTTCCAGGAGCGTACCAACTCGATCACATGGCACTCGGATGTGTGAGTAGTGTCGTCCATAATCGATCAAGACAATATGCTGACCTTCGCAGAACCTACGAGATGCAGCCTCCAGGCACGACTTTCTTGTACCTCCTCGACGGCCCTGTCGCAGGTGGTGACACTCTCTTCGCCAACATGGCCGAGGCATACCGCCGCCTGTCTCCAGAATTCCAGAAGCGTCTGCATGGCCTCAAAGCCGTCCACAGCGGCCACGAACAAGCCGCCGCGGCCCTCGCCCGTGGCTCCATCGTCCGAAGGGAGCCCGTCAGCAACGTCCACCCCATTGTACGCACCCACCCCGTCACCGGCGAGAAGGCTCTGTTCGTCAACCCACAGTTCACCCGCCGCATCGTGGGATTCAAGAAGGAGGAATCCGACTTTCTTCTCGACTTTTTGTACAAGCACATTGCGCTCGGCGCTGATTTCCAGGCACGCATGAAATGGGAGGAGGGGAGTGTGGTGGTGTGGGACAACAGAGTCACTGCCCACTCAGCGATTTTGGACTGGCAGGATGGCCACCGTCGTCATCTGGCGAGATTGACACCGCAGGCTGAGAGGCCTTATGAGACGCCATTTGAAGGGTAGATAGAGATTTGTCTGTATTGATCTTCCTGCTGCCATTATTTTCGTCTCCCAAGCTCTTTTAAACCGTTCGAGAACGTAGTCGTATATAAGGTCGACATTCGAATGAGGGAAGTCGTTTCAACCGTGGGAGTTTACGGGTGGGACTGATCTGTCGTCAATGCGTGCGATGAAGTTGAGAATGTTGCAGAGAGAAAGTCAAAGCGGAAGCTGTTCATGTGGCCGAGAGAATAATGTCATAAAATAATGTAGAGTGTGAGGGGAGGACAAAGTCGTTGTCGTGGCTGCGAGTTTCGAGGCTCGGTGAGGCTCGCTTCCGCACGTGGACTTCCTTGACGTCGCTTCTCAAAGCTCCAGCGCAGCTTGGGAGCTCCCACCAACACCACCGCTGCACGCACAACCCCATACTCACACGGCTAGACGTCGAACACACCAGCCGTCCAGCTCCAGAGACAGCCTCACCGTCGACCGCCGCCTCTCTCGAACCTCGCTGCGCCGGGCCCAGGGCCACCCACCGCAACCATGGCGAAGGATCAAGAAGTCGATCCGCGCATGATGTCTGTGACGCCTCGCATACGATACAACACGATCGGAGGCGTCAATGGCCCGCTGGTCATGCTGGAGAATGTGGGTGAAGAGCATGAGTGATGAGGTGAAGGCGGGATGCTAAGTTGGGGTGATTATAGGTCAAATTCCCACGATACAATGAGATTGTCGCCTTGACTCTCCCTGATGGCACTGAGCGATCTGGTCAGGTCCTTGAGGCGAAGGGTATGTTCATTGGGAAGAGTAGAGTAGTGGATAGAAGGGATACTGATTGGCATGGGCAGGCGACCGCGCAGTCGTGCAGGTGTTTGAGGGCACACCAGGCATTGACGTTAAGAAGGTACCAATATCGTCAGACTTGATATGAGTGCGCCATCTCTGACAATAACCAGACGAGAGTCGAGTTCACTGGCCACAGCTTGAAGCTGGGAGTGTCAGAAGACATGCTTGGCCGTATCTTCGACGGTTCTGGACGAGCAATCGACAAGGGCCCCAAGGTGCTGGCTGAGGACTACCTCGACATCAACGGTTCGCCCATCAACCCCTACTCCCGTGTGTACCCCGAAGAGATGATCTCCACCGGTATCTCCGCCATCGACACCATGAACTCCGTCGCCCGTGGTCAAAAGATCCCCATCTTCTCTGCATCTGGTCTCCCACACAACGAAATCGCCGCCCAGATTTGCAGACAAGCAGGTCTCGTCCACCAGCCCAACAAGGGTGTCCATGACGGCCACGAGGACAATTTCTCCATCGTCTTCGGTGCCATGGGTGTCAACTTGGAAACCAGCCGCTTCTTCACCAAGGACTTCGAAGAGAACGGCAGCATGGAGCGGGTCACGCTGTTCCTGAACTTGGCCAACGATCCCACCATCGAGCGTATCATCACTCCTCGTCTCGCCCTCACCACCGCCGAGTACTATGCCTACCAATTGGAGAAGCACGTCCTAGTCATTCTCACGGATCTTACATCTTACTGTGACGCTCTCCGTGAGGTGTCTGCCGCCAGAGAAGAAGTGCCAGGTCGTCGTGGTTACCCAGGTTACATGTACACTGATTTGTCTACCATCTACGAGCGTGCCGGACGTGTGGAGGGACGAAATGGCTCTATCACCCAGATCCCCATCTTGACCATGCCAAACGAGGGTAAACATACCCCATTCCAACCTATATCACCTCACCAACTAACAAATACTAGACATCACCCACCCGATCCCCGACCTGACAGGCTACATCACCGAAGGCCAAATCTACGTCGACCGCGGCCTCGACAACAAAGGCATCTACCCGCCCATCAACGTCCTCCCCTCCCTCTCCCGCCTGATGAAATCCGCCATCGGCGAAGGCCACACGCGCAAAGACCACTCGGACGTCTCTAACCAGCTCTACGCCAAATACGCCATCGGGCGCGACGCCGCGAGCATGAAAGCCGTCGTCGGCGAGGAAGCCCTCTCCGCCGAAGACAAGCTGTCGCTCGAGTTTTTGGACAAATTCGAAAAGACGTACATCAACCAGGGGCCCTATGAGAAGCGCTCGATTTTCGACGGCTTGGATATGGCGTGGGAGTTGTTGCGCATCTATCCCAAGGAGATGCTGAATCGCATTCCGAAGAAGGTCCTCGATCAGTATTATCAGCGGCAGGCGAAGAAGTCTGGGGGTAAGGATACGTTGGATAATGGGGAAGAGGAGCAGCCGAAGCAGAATGGGGAGGCGGAGAATTTGATTGATGCGTAGGTTGGAAGGAGGGGCATGGGTTTTGGTGTGTATTGTCATCGAGAAGCACAAGTAGACTGTTTAGATTGTACGGTATGCAGTGGGCAGCGAGATTTGAGAAAAAGTATATCGGCAGCAACTTGTTGCAAAAAGGAATTTTTCAGTGAACGTTGAAGTAATGGGTTTCTTCGAGTGTGGTCGATGTCAAAAGGAAGCGGGATGTGAGGGACTGGAAAGCTTCGGGCATGCTCTGGCGGGTATAAGAGGAATGGGATGGGCAGACGAGAATCTCATATGTTACAGATCGGCGACTGATGACAGCGCGGCAAAGACTGAAGTTATTCGATCTGAGTCTCGAAGATTTCGAAAAGCATGGAAATGTGCTGGCATTCAATACGCTATATAACGATAAAAAGAACGAAACCAAACATCTGTAGTGCCTCCCTTCAAAGCGACAAGCTGGGTGAGTGCCTTGATCTGTTCTTTCTTGTCAGCAAATATTCTCATCAAAAGACGACGAGGTAAATATGTGCAAAGGACGAGTAGCTGGTGTCAGACATCCAAGGAAGAAATTGGCCCCCATAACACCGTCTAAGTAGGTTCTTGGCGACGGCTCGAGTGAAAACTGCGAATGTGGAAAAGGTTTTCATCATCCAGCTTGTGGTGGTGGGTAGGACACGCGACGTGATGGCGCGTGTCGTGTAGAGGAAAAGCTGTGTACTGACCTCTTGTCAAGGAGCCTCCTGCTCTCTCTTCAACGTTGAAGAGACGAGCGGGAGACGATGGTGGGTGTTCAGCATCGCAGCATCGCAACATGCGAGTGCCAAGCACATGCCCACATCATAAAAGGATCTTTTATATGCCAAATCTTCCGCCAAATCGGAATCGGATGGATTGAGTTGTAATCTGAGACGTCAGAGAAAAGCTTCTGCCGGTGGAAGGAGTCGCTGGTGGTAGTGATGGTGCTACGGATTTGACCTGTTGGACCCAAACTCGGCAGTCAGTACATGTTTCGGCTGCATGTAGGCGAAGGTGTAAATTTGGAAGGGGTCGAGGAAGTGTCAGACGAAGTACTGGCTAGTTACGTCCGCCGTGCGAGGGCGAACGGGACAGATTGGATTTCTTCAAGGGCGGATCTGACGGGAAAAGAAGTAATTTGAGTAGTTGGCATCATTCGGAGAGGGTGGCGAGGGTTGAGGAAGGCTTCGTACATACCGTGAGGGGTGTGTTGTTGGTGTTGTTTGTGGGTGTAGTGAAGTTGTCTCCAGCTTGAGAGAAATGAAATTTATTGAGCAGGTCGGGAGCTCGGACCAGGCAAGCTTAGCGCGGTGGAAGGTAGTCGTGGGAAACTGGCGCACCTCGAACCATAGCGCTGCACGGAAATGAGAATTCAACATCTGGCTTGAGGCGTCGTAAAGACCAAATCAAGGCGGTTCTTTATTCCACGTCCGCGTATGGGCCCATCACAGGAACGGGCCTTCGTACAGATAGACAAGAACGGTAATGCAGTGCGGGCCGAGTCGAACGGATGGCCGTCAGTCCTGCAGCTTTATTTTGAGTCGGTCCGTCCGCTGTTGCAACTTGCCCTCCCCCGTCGTCGTCGTGACCACCGCCCGCTCGCCCAACCACCGCCGCCAACGCTGAGCCCCCGAATACCACAACCACGCCCGCCGCCCAACTTCCACCTCTTCCCCCGCGACCAGACCCTCGCCCCGCCGAAGTCTGCTGCTACTGTTTTACTGACGGGCTACGCTACTTGCGACGTGCGCTGGTGCGCTCTGACTGCCATACCGACTCCGGCATTCATGCGCGCGATTAATCGCCTCACATAAACACTACTGCTACATCTCGCCGCACTCCTCTCACCACCAACCACGATATCGCGCTCTCCATCCAGCGTCCACGCGGTCTACCCTCTCGCCATCCGCCGACGTGTCGCTCGCCGCTTACCCGCTCGCCGGCAAGAGCACGTGGGATGCCAGTCCACTCGTAGGTGCTTCTTTTGCCCTATGCATCTCGAGTCTGGCCTTGAAACAGCTGCTCGACCGCTCCAAGGCCGGCGGCGAGAGTGCGCGCATTCCACATCGCATAATCTAGCCTCGACTTCATATCGCCTGGCACACGGTAGCCCTGCAAGATGATGGCCGCGTATAATCCAACGCCTGGAGGAGGCCACCCGGGTCTTCCTCATGGCCATCCTGGAATGGGCCCAAACCCAGGACAACACATGGGACAGCCGATGCAAATGCATCCGGGCGTTTCGGGCGCCCCACACGTGAGCCAGCCCGGCGCGATGATGGGCATGCAACCTGGCGCGCAGATGGGCCATGGAGGAATGGGAGGGCAGCATCCAGGTGGTATGATGCAGGCGCAGATGGGAGGACAGAGCGTACCCGGAGGCATGCAAAATGCCCAAGGCATGAACCATATGACACCGCAGCAGCACATGCAGCAACAGCAGGCCATAGCTGCACAACGTAAGACTCCCTTTGTCGCCGGACCTGATACGTGACATTGTACCTGCCTATCATTCGCATTTGCGTGCGCGCATGCGAGAGAGGAAGTGTGCTTTGGGTGTTGTGGGATACGAGCTGACAGTTGATTACAGTTCAGGCAAACCCTGCGCTAGCGCAACAGCACCAGATGATGCGGATGCGACAGCAGCAGATGCTCGCGCAACAACAAAACGGCATGATGAATATGCACGGCGGCAATATGCAGTTGACGCCCCAGCAATTGGCCCAGTTGCAGCACCAGCAACAGGCGCAGCAGAACATGCAAGGCGGCAACCAGCCCGTCCAGCTACCTGCGCATCTTGCTCAGCAAATGGCGTTACGACAACAGCAACTGCAACAGGCGCAGGCTCAACAGCAGCAGCATCAAATGGCCCAGCAGATGGCGATGCAGCAGGCAAATTCGCAGCAGAGCAATCAAGGGCAATCAGCCCCACAAGGCCAGCAGGGTACTCCACAGCAGATGCGACCTCAATCTCGAATGGCCAATCCCAACGAGCAAACTCCAAACCAGCAACAACAACATTCTCAGCAAAGTCAAGGCCAGCAAGGCCAGCAGGCTCAACCACAAGGCCCACAGCAAGGTCAACCGGCTCAACAGGCGAACGCTCAACAAGGCCAACAAGCGCAGGGCATGTCATTACAGAGGCAACAGCAACTTGCCATGCTACAACGCGCTCAACGCCAACAAACGCTAGCTGCACAGAATCAACCTGGCCAGGGCGGCATGTTCATCTTGAGGTTGATGAACTTCAGCGATCATCTGAGTAATTTTGATGAAACGACTGGGAAGAACATCAACCAATGGCACAATCTTGTGGAGCGACATTTTGCACAGGAAGGCCGGCTCATACATGGAATCGACATCAATCACCCTTCGTCGGGTGGGCGCCAAAAGCTTTACGAAGTTTTACGCCCATCAATAGCGCGGTACTTCATGACGTACTTCGAGGCCGGCGCGACCTCTATTCGCCTTCACACCGAGCTTGCTCGTGAGGTTCCTCATCCGACGGGAAGCCATCAAGTGACATGTCAAAACGCCATCTTCTCCGTCTCCTACCCCAATGGCATCCGACTCGAGATGATTGGATCGTTACAGGTCCTGTTCTCTGCCGGCAGCGACCAAATCGAGTGCCTCCAATTCCAGACGCTCAACACTGAAGAAGTTCTGACCAGGACCCAGATCGAAAAGGTCTTCAGCGAATTCTCATCGTCCCTACCGACCAAGTCTCCCAAGATGGCTAAGAACAAACTTCCCAAGGCTCAACAAAAGATGCAGGAACAGCAAGAACGGTTGACGATAGACCACTTCCCCAAGGCATCCAAAGGCACCTACGGCATCACGTCGAGAGTGCAACATTTCCTAGAGGTGAGCGACCAAGACCGAAGAACACTTGATTCATGGCCGATCTAACTGGCTCGTAGATTGGTGAAACGATGAACGTCATGTCCGACCTCATGTGGTACGCGCAGGAAAAGAAGCTTCGACCTGAACAAGCCATGGAAGCCCTTATCGCACAGTACGACTCGCAAGCCAACGGCCAGCAGGGAAACCCGCAAATCAATCTTCCTCCGAATGGTGTGCCTCCGGGGCAAAGAACGCCTAGCATGGGCAACATGCAGATGCCGCAGAATGGACCGGGCGGCAACTTTTCATCACCGAACGTGTCAAATCTCAACCTACCGATGCAACCTAACGGCATGAACGGATCGCCGCATATGGGCAACAATCCTGGAAATCTAGCACCGAACATGAACATGCCAAACTCCCACACGCCGTCACCCCATCAAGGAAACATGGCCGCACCGCAAATGATGCCTCAGCACAGCCAGCAAGGAACCAACAGCAGCGTCGCCAGCGCAAGTACGAGTCCCAACATCAACAACTCCAACAAGCGAAGACGAAGTACCGTCAAACTCGAAGGCGACGACGGCGGGGGCGCGGAAGGAAACGCCAACACCAACCGAGTGAAACCCAGTCCTCGCATGAACAAGAAGGCGAAACCCTGACCTCACGACCCCGGCGTTCTGGTTTGACTCTGCTATAAAGGCTAGTTGCGAGGCGCGGGTTCGGTTCGGGTCGGTGCATCTGGTTCAAACGCTATATTTGTGCGGCGGGCGGGGGAGTTTTTCTCTTGAATATTTTGTTGACTACACCCCCATCTTGATACCTCACCCTTGTTGTTGTTTGCTGTTGCTGCTGCGGTTGCTGTTGCTATTCTGCTTTTTGTGTTCGAGAGCGAGGCGTTCTTGATTACAATGCTTGCTTGCACTGCCTTTTTTGCTGCTCTGCGTCGTTCGTCTATCTCTATCCCCCTCAAAAAGGACACCCCAGGGCTGGCTGGTCGTTGGTCGTTTTGGATTTCACGGGTGATCGCGTTGAATTATTACTATCTACGGCCTTCGCCAGCACGAGGAAGGATGAGGAAGGGCAAGCCGGCGCGAGGCGAGGCAGAGTTGGATATACCGCACAGTTAACGGCGGTAAATGTGGTTGTGTTGTTGTGTGCGAAAGCGGGCGTACTACTTGTTCTTGCGAGGGATTTGTTGCGCACAAGAGAGGGCGAGGAGGAAGTGGAAGATAAGAGAAGAGAGAGAGATATCTAACGTAGAGGGTCACAATCAATTGTACAATAAGGTTGTTTTTTTGTTTGAATCACAGACACGCATTCGCGATTTTATCATGACAACACTGTCGTCGCACTCTTAAGTCCCTCCTTCGATGCTTCGTTTACTCTCGCTTCAAGGAAGAGCTATGAACTTCCTTCTCTTCTTTCGTTCGGGAGACTCGATTCCTTTTTCCTGTCTTCGTTCGGCTGGCTCCTTACTCTGTCCCGTTTCGAGCGAGGTAACTTATACGTTCTTGCGAATGCGACAATTGCGGATGTACCGCGGATGCGCCTCCTCCTCCGGACATAAAACATGATGAGATGTTCTTCGAATCCAGGATTACTTGCTGTGAGGGGAAAAGACCCGGGGTTCGGAGCTGGTGGCACCGACTTTCAGTCTTACTTCTTACTTCTTAAGTTGTCTGTGCGAGCAAATCAACGACACCGACTTGACTCGACTCGACTCGATCTAACGACGGGAACGAGAACGAGACGTGTGGCGAAGGTGAGTTAGTGTGGGACCGGATGTTTGATGAGTGATGGGGTTTGGGGTAGAGAGGACGTAAGCTGATGGAGGCAGACCTCGAGCTGAGAACCTTTATCATCATCGTCGTGGACAGAGGAGAGAGGAGATATACCCTCGATATTCCGCCCATCAAAGTGGAAGATTCGTCTCCATTCCTCCTGAGCCGTCTAAGCAGCTTGGGGTGCAATCAGCAGCACTGTCGCTTGTTGAAAAGTCGGAGAGAGGGCAATCACCGAGAACAACCAACTGAGCCGTAAACCTGGAAAGGCAGCCAAGCAGTGAAAAATGTCTCCCTCCCCAACAACCACCGCCATCAACACCCTCACAGCCGTCCACGCGAAATGGTCATCCCTAGCCCCCACCCATCGCATCCTCGCCCTCCTGACCGTCTCCACCCTCTCCCTCCTCGCGGCGAGTTTCTGGCGAAAATACCTCCGCTGGAAAGCCCTCGGCGCAGGAGGACTTCCCTATAGTTTGAAGGGGTATTTGATGAATTTGGTGGTGGAGTGGAGGTTTGCAGAGGGAGATACGGTGGATTTGGGGGTCTATGAGAGGCCCGAGGGGAGGTTTGAGAAGTGGGGGGAGGTTGAGGAGGAGGAGAGGAGGACGGTGAGTGATTTTTCTTTTCCTTGCTGTTTTTGAGCTGATGCTGACTGTTGCTCTGGTGCAGGTGGCGAAAGGGAGATTTCTGAAAGGAGAGTTGAGGGAAAGAGGGGGCGTGAGAGCGAGGGCGAAGAAGTTTGTGATTCCGCAGAGGGAGAAGAGTTTAGCGGAGGTTGGTGTTGAACCTGCGGATGAGAAACTTCGCCAGGTGAGTTCTCCTTCCTACCTTCCCGCGCAGTCTTGGATCCTCAGTGTGGCTGGCTGATGATGAGGATTAATAATGTCCAGGCCTACCTCGATGCTTTCGATGCCCTCCACTCTGCCAACTCCAATATTACGGAATGGCGAACGTCCGTGCTGGAACGCCGCGGTAAGGCTCTGTTTCTCAAGCCATCCATGCCATTACGCACGCTGGATCAGCAGACGCAACGTGAGATCTGCCATATCCACGGCTCAGATCTCTCCGGACACGTCACGTTGTCTCTCGCAGACGCACAAGAGGTTATTGCCAAGGGGTGGGGCGAGAGGCATCGCCTGAGCGGGACGAAAATTCTGCCGTTGGGCTACACGATGATGTATATTCCGAGGTCTGATGAGGAGGTGGAGGTGTACGGGAGGATCTTTCAGGCAGGTATTGAATATTTGGCGTCTGCGGAGTGAGAGGTATATCGATGGGTTGGGTGTAGATCTCCATCGGTGCGGTGAAAGTTTTCTTACGAACAGTCGAATGCGTTGTTCAGTATCGACGTCTGTGGACGGGATTCCGGCTTTCTAGCCTTGGCGGCGTGTAACAAGTTGCAATTGAGCGGAAGAAGATCCTGTTCGTCCAAAGACCAGAGTGAAGGATGACGATTGCTCGGAAGTCTCAACTTCCATGTGAGCCGTGTTGGGTTTTCCTAGCGGCATCTTCCATTGTATCGGTACCTTCGAGCCAGTTTGGAGCGTATGGAGGAGACTTTCGTGCTGATCTATGCGCGTGGTCTATCGATAGGCAGGAACTTTTCTCACCTGAGATCTTGGCCTTATAGGGCGGCAAGCTAAGCTGTCGAATGTGGAGCTCTAGACGACCCATTCTGGCTTGGCATGCCTTTGTCGGGCTCGATCCCGTCGCAGTGGTGTGCTGAAGTCGTGCGGTCATCTATAAGCCCTGCATGTATTTCTTGGTCGTACTGCCAATAGTGATCCTTTGCGGTATACACAGGGATTAACGGCGACACCTGTTTGGCTCGTCTGCGTCCTGCATGAGTTAGCCCTCTATTTCAAATGTTCCTTGGTCGTACGTGGCCGGATGGGGTTGCAGTCGATCTGATGCAGCGCAGTCAGTGCATCTCCGGTTGGCCACAGTTCGTCGTGCTCTCCAGCACGCATGCATACGCAAGCCGCGATGATCGTCCAGTGAGCCGGTGGCGCACGCCATTTTGGCCTCGAACGGCAAGAATGACAAGAGTCAGCATGCAGCGCATCGAGTATGGATGTCCATCATAGCGACAGTGGAGGTGTGTAGCAGTGTAGGCATCACCAACGATAGAGCCATCTGGTAACTTGTGTGCGCACATTACGGAGATTGGTTGCTGCTTTGCGCTCCACGAAGGAAGACTTTTCTCCATGCGCTAGCACGGCATCCACCCGACCGGGGTAAGCCAAGCTTTTAGCCAAGATTTACCAAGCTTTTGCCAAGCATTGGTGCTCTACCTCACATCAAGCCCGTCAAAACACGGGGACGCTGCGAGGTATTTTCTACCCCGACTACGTACTCTTCACCGGCCAAACTTCAGCATCAATCGCTAACGATACCCGTCGTCCCAGGACACCTGGAATGAGCCGTCATGCTGCCAGCAAAACGGAATCCCCGAAGCCCTTGCAACGGCAAGACAGCGGCCCCGTGTCACGGTGGCATAGCCCTACTAAGCCTCCGTGGAGATGCTACCAAAACGGACACCGCAGCTTTTTATAATGCGCAGCCGTCTCGATGCAAAGGGAACCGTCCACGCCATTGAGTGTACATGTCATACAACGCCGTGTCCCTCCTGCTTGGACGGCGGCTGAGCGTTGGAAGCATGCACGTGGTAAATCTGGCTCGAGCTAAACTCGGCTATTGACGCGTGTGCAAAGTTTCGTATAGGCTCCCGTCAGAACTGTAGCAACTGCAAGATGCATCTCGCATGTTTTCGGTTCATCAGTGCATTGCCATTACCTAACTGCAACACGAACTGGTCGACATCAGACTATGTGGACGCAAGGGCAGCAACACTTCACTGACGACTGAATCCACAATTCTCACATCATGCATGCTGGAATGCAAATTTTGCACTCGTAATGGTGCACTCGTGCTGCAAGCCACGAAGGCGACAGGCCTGGCCGCGGTTATGGTTTGAGATGAACACTAAACAAGTCAGCTCACTGGTCATCTCGCCAGAGGGGAGTGCCTCATCCGGGATAGTACCTTATGACCCTTTGGTTTATGAAACTGCCGGGACACGTAATACGGGGCTACAAAGCCTCAGTCCCCCAGGCGCGCTCACTACAGATGGTTCTTGGTTCCTGAACACTTCCTTGTCTCGTACTGGGTCCACTCTTATCGTGCGTATACATTGATACAACCTGCCTGAGGTCGATTTTCTCCGATACGATACATCACCGAGGATCGCTCCATTTTGCCATTTGATCATTCTACCTCTCTCTGGAGGGGACCATATCAATGATTCCGCCAGTCAGAGCCAGTTCTGATTTGACTCTCGACGACCCTCGAGTACTCAGAGGGACCAGTACTCTTCGGACTGCACCTAATCCACCATCATCGGCAACAACACTCCCACAACTCTTCGCCCACTGGGCAAGGCGACAACCTAACAGTGTCGCCTACTCCTGCCAAACGGACCATGGACGCAAGGAGGTAACATTTGCTGAGGCAGACGCCATCGCCTCGTCGTTAGCAGTCCAACTCGCACAACTCCATCCAGACAGACATGCCAGCGACAAGGCTCCAGTGGTCGCCATCTGGCTCGAGAAGGGTCTCGACCTGATCCTCAGCATACTAGCGACAACATACTCTGGCGCAACATGGCTTCCCTTTGACCCAGATGTTCCGGTCGACCGTGCAGCTGTTTGTGTCCTGGACGCATCAGCGTGTGCCATCATCTGCGATGCAGCGCATTTGGACCGAGTTCGTGAGGTTGAAGAGCGTGTGGCTCCAACTCTTGCAGCCACTGGCAAGACCGCATTACACGTTCGCACCTTCGATGACCTCTCAACCAACGTTGGAGAGTCGTCATCAACACTGTCTCTCACAGCTCTTGCCGGACCAAGCCCACGAGACGCAGCATACTTGATCTACACATCAGGTACGACGGGGACACCCAAAGGTATCGCCATACCGCACTCTGCGGCCCTGACCTTCTCCTTGAGTGAAAGGGAGGTCCTCCAGACCAGCCCCGGCGATATTGTATGGAATGGCTTCAGCCCGGCATTCGATATGTTCGTGGAGGAGATGTGGATCACTGTCGCTGGTGGAGGCCATCTAGCAATCGGGACACGAGAGGAGTGCAGAGACGTGGGTGGTCTACCAAAGATCTGGGAAGCCCGGGGAGTCTCAGTCGTCAATGCTGTTCCCACTTTGATCGGCATCATGTGCATCTCACAAGCCGACAGCGACTCATACCTCATCCCGCCATCGATACGACTCATCAACCTTGGTGGTGAGGCATGCCCGCCTTCGTTAGTCGATCGTCTCTCGAGACCGGGCCTGCGGATCGTGAACACATATGGTCCAACAGAGACCACGGTCACTGCGACCTGGGATGAGCTGCAACCAGGGGTACCAGTCACGATCGGTAGGCCACTGCCATCATACCATGCCTGCATATTACCAATATCGGACGACGGAGTACCGGTACCTCTGGAGCCCTTAGAGTTGGGCGAGGGTGTCGAAGGAGAACTAGCGATCGGTGGTCCATGTGTTGGACTGGGCTACGTGGGCCGGACAGAGCTAACAGCACAAAAGTTCATTCAACACCCTCTCGCACCAAACAGTGGAGAGCGATTATATCAGACAGGAGACAGAGTCAAGCTGCAGGCCGACTTGAAGATTGTCTTCCTTGGCCGTATCGATACTCAAGTCAAGCACCGTGGATTCCGCGTCGAACTCGGCGAGATCGAGTCACGACTGAGCAGCCATCCAGACGTTCAAGCTGCAGCAGTCATATTGGCCAACGCGGGATCGGAGGCAGCTCGTCTGGAAGCCTTTGTGGTGATCAGGCCCGAGACTGTTCAGGACGTAGCCTCGATCAACCAGCTTGCGTCGCAGCATCTACCGTCTTACATGCGACCAGAGGAAGTCTACTTCCTGAATGCCAATGAGATGCCGAGACTACCCAGCGGAAAGATCAACTCGAAGGCATTGCATGAGTTGTCTGTCCGGAAAGCCGCAGAGATCTCGGCTTTGGCGCAAGTCGGAAAGGATGTCTCGGAGTCGATCAGTGGCATTGACGAGAGTAGCGCCCTTGGGATACTATTGACAACGCTGGCATCGGTCCTCAAGCATCCCAGCCACATCGATCCAGAAGCCGACTTCTTCAACGACCTGGGTGGTCATTCACTCGTGGCAGCCATGCTAGTATCACGCCTGCGGAAAGAGCCGATGTTCGCCTCCATGGGTCTACCCGATATCTACGAAGGCCGCACTCCATCCAACATCGCCGCACGGTTCGCCGTCTCGGAAGATGGTCAGAGCAGCACCATCGCAGGCTCTGAAGACTTCGACGAGGGCGAAGACACTGGTCCACAGACTGGAGATTTCTGGACATTCTCACAGACTAGATTCGTTCTCTGCGGCCTCGCACAGCTTATCCCGCTGCTCTTCCTCTTCTTCGTCTACTCCATCGAGATCCTGGTTCCATATCTATTGTTCGACTTCTTCATTCGAGACCGTGAAAGCATTGGCTACGCACTCTTGGCCGCATATGCCGTCTTCGTCGCTCTACCACCGGCAATGGGGTTGATCGCCATCGTCGGCAAGTGGCTGGTGCTTGGCAAGGCCAAAGAAGGAGAGTATCCCCTTTACGGGGTATACTACTTCCGCTGGTGGCTGGCTTCACGATTTGCTGCCCTCGCCAACCCCAAGCTCATTGCGGATTCGCCGCTCTACCCGTTCTTCTTGCGAGCTATGGGAGCCAAGATTGGTCGATACTGTCACCTAGGCGCTATGGGTATTGGTGCCTGCTGCGATCTTGTGGAGATTGGAGACGATGTGATCGTTGGCTCGGATGTCATCCTCTCAGTCAGTGTCGTGGAAAGAGGGAGATTGGTCCTCAAGAAGGTGACCATTGGCAACGAGGCCAGAATCGGCTCCAACACTGTCATCGAAGGCGGTGCTGTTGTGGATGAAGGCGCCGATGTTGGCCCCCTTTCCATGGTCCCAGACGGCATGCGCATACCGAGCTTCCAACGCTTCCACGGCTCTCCAGCACGATTCGACCGCGAGCTCAAGCACGACGAGATCGGCATTGCAAAACCCTCCCGCCCTTCGAAAGCTCGCTCGTTTGCGATGTGTCTTGGCCACACGTTCATCACGGTCTTATTACTTCCGCTGCTCTACCTCGTGCCGCAGATTCCAGGTCTGATGCTCTTCAACGTGGTCGATCTGCGCTCCGTGGGCCAGTGGGGACAGGTCGCCATCTTGTCGCTGCCTATTGCCTTCGCATACCAACTTCTACTCTTCTTCCAGCTGATTATCTTCCGCCGCGTCGTACTCGGGGTCATGCGAGAAGGCACGTACCGCCTTTACAGCCAATGGTACCTGCGGAAGTGGTTCATCGACAGACTCATGGATCTGGCTCTGGACGTGCTGCATCCCGTCTTCGCGACGCTCTATATCGTCCCCTTCCTTCGCGCTCTTGGCGTCAAAATCGGCAATCGCGCTGAGATCTCGACGGCTCGTGGCCTCAACTTCGAGCTCCTCGAAGTGGGCGAAGAGTCTTTCGTCGCCGATGCCGTCCTGCTCGGTGACGTGAAGATCCGAGGCAACGAGCTGACGCTCAAGAAGACGAAGCTTGAATCACGAGCTTTCGCCGGCAACGTCTCTCTGCTCCCAGGAGGCACAACACTAGCGTCAGGAACCCTCGTAGGAGTCCTCTCAATCGCACCACCACCTGAAAAGCCCCTCCCCAGCGGAACCTCTTGCTTTGGGTCACCACCAGTCCTCATGCCCGCCCGTCAGCGCGCCACCGGCCATGCTGACAACCTTCTCTTCCGCCCCTCCAAAGGCCGCATCGCAGCTCGCCTCGCGATCGAAGGAATCCGCATCGTCCTCCCTCGCGCCCTCATCATCTTCGGCCTGGGCTTCTCCCTCCAAGTCGCATACCTCGGCTACAGCGGCATCGGCGCCGTCAACACCCTCCTGATGCTGCCCCTTTTCTACTTCATCATGTTCGCCCTCCCCGCCCTCTTCATCACCGTGGCTTTGAAATGGCTCCTCATCGGCGCCTACAAACCCGCCGAATGGCCCCTCTGGTCCCTCAACGTCTGGCTGAGCGAGTTCATCACCAGCACCTACGAGACAATCACCGTGCCTCTCCTCACGAACATGCTTGTCGGCACGCCCTACCTCGCCATGTGCTTCCGCCTCTTCGGCGTCAAGATCGGCAAGCGCGTCACGATGCTGCACAGCGACATCACCGAGCACGACTGCGTGACCATCGGCGACGAAGCCATCGTCAACCAGCTCTGCGGGGCGCAGACGCATCTCTTCGAAGACCGTATCATGAAGATCGGGAATATCGATTTCGGGAGGAGGAGTTGTATCAAGCCTTACTCCATCTGTCTTCCTGGAAGCTCCCTCTCGGACGGGGCACAGCTTGGCAGTCTGTCCCTAGTCATGAAGGGCGAGACGTTGCCTGATAATACGGCTTGGGAGGGCGCTCCTGTTGTGCCAAGGGCGAAGAGGAGGAGAGGTCCTCTGCCAGCAGTATGCACCAACTCGTCGACCTCGCAAAGAACTTTGAGGGGCGGAAGCGAGTGCTCCGTGGAGGAGGAAAAAGTTGGTTCGAGTAAGGCTTCGACGGTGGTTGAAGGTCGGGCGACTCGGTAATATTGTTTGCTGTTTTACGGAAAAGTAACTTACATTTGACATTTAGCATTGGATTGATGGTCGTTTTGTGAATTGCATAATGGAAAAAGCAACAAAAGATCTGGGCATTTCTGGGTTTGATGGGGTTTTTGAGTACGCAGCAATCGTTGTCGTTTCCCTTGTGTTGTTCATGAGCTTAGGAGATACCAGTCTGAACGAGCATTTCCCTTACCTGTGACTGCATTCCTCTCACATCCAATACAAAGCATTCATATTCCCTCCGCCACGATCCTGAGAAACCATCCATCCGCTCTTCTCGTCCAGCATTTTCGCCCATCTCTTCTCTGCCGCGGACCATGCTTCCAGCGTGTCAATTCTCGCAAAGTACTCGTCAACTTCAAGTCCATCCACCAGGAAAGGTCCCCGCGCTTCGCAAAAATCTACTAGAATGTGGTTTGTGAAGCTCCTCACCGCTTGGCAGGACATCTCCCGATGATAGTTCGTGAGGGCGACGTTCTGGCCGTTTTGATCCACAGCCTCGTCCTCGCCGTCATCGATCCGGTTGTAAGCGCGACAGAAGAATTGCGTACACTGCCGGAACCAATCTTCCTCGCCTCTACCCGTCGGGAGATCCCCCCCTCTGTACTTCGGCAACGTATGCAACACGAAATCCCCCTTCAACGTCGATGTCTTAACCTCCTCAGGAGATCTCAGGACGAGAGACGCCATGGTCTCGACGACCATCAGCACGGATCGCGAAGCGGGGGACCAGACGTCGTAGATATCGCCGCTGAATCGACCGTCTCGCGGGAAGGGACTCAGCAGTGGTGTGTCCCAGTAGACTGAAGGAGGGCGGAAGGGAAAGTCGGAGGGGAAGATGAGGTGCCCCGAATGCTTTCCCGGGTAGAAGGTTGCGTTGGGGGCGATGATGGTCCAGTCGGCGCGGTTGTCGCCTTCAGAGCTGGGAAGGGTGAGGTATAGCTTTGTGGACGGATCGCCTGTGTACTCGGCCATGAAAGTGCCGCCGGCGAAGAGTTTGAGGTTTGCGTCGACGCTGTCTGGTGGACAGTCGAATTCGTCGACTAGAGTCCAGCCGGATTCGGCGCTGCGGTCTTTGATGGATCGTCTCATGAAGCGGAGCGTGTTCGCGTGCATAGACACTCGACGGGGTTCTTCTTGTGGCTTTGGTATTTCGTTGTTCCTCGCGTGGCCCAGCTCTTGAAGTTGAGAGATAGCAGTAAGGAGACGATTTCTTGCTCCAGCCTTTCGCTCCCCGTAATTCGCCCCTGGTGTGACTCCGAAGATCCCGTAGAGAGCGTAGGACATATCCTCCTCTCGCGTGGTGGTCCTTCCTTCCATCCACTTCAATCTCTCATCGATGCTGAAGCCCAGACTTGTCTTGTAGTCCGAAAGCGCCTGCAAGGGAATGCCTGTGATCTGTTCAACGTCTCGATCTAGATTCGGGCCAACGTTCACCGCGTCACTTCGCAACCCCTTGAATCCCAACAGCTCCCACACCCTCGTGACGAAGATAAGCGTTCGAGGCGCAACTAGCTCCTGTAGCGTCCAACCCCTTTTGAACCACTCACTTTCCCCAAGGTCGCCCGCATCGGCGACATCCGCGAGATACGCAATGCAGATATGCGAGTTTCGATACCATTCGAACATCAAGTTCACCGCTTCTGAAAGCTCGGCCGCGCTGTCTTGGTTGATACAGCAGGTATCGATCCATAACCATTCCACATCAGGAACGTGGTTTCGCACATACGTAGCGAAGGCTTCGACTTTTTTGTAACCGACACCATCTCTGTCTCGTTTCTTCATGAAATTTCTGAACGTCGTCTCGCCTCCGTTCATCCACCGGTGAGAGGCTGCTACATATTCTGGTGCTTCATCGTTGGGAAACTCGGTCAGTTCGAGAGTGTTGACGTTGACGAGTCTCATGTCGTTCAAACAGCGCTCTATGTTTCAAAGTCTGCATGATGAGGAGGGAAGACGATCGCTTCGATGCTCTGTGGTGTGATCAGGTGAGGTCTTGGTAAGGGGCTGCGACAGCTGCAGCGCTGCGACCACCGTGGCGTCTAGGCGAAGTGCCACAAGGAGGCCACATCGAAAACAGACATCAATCACCAGCGCAGGGCAGCAAATTATCAGCAAGTGTGCAGCCTGCCAAGGCAATAAAGACACCCAATTCCCTTGAGTAGCAAGGTAAAGTCGAGAAGCTCTTGTCATGAATCCTTCTGAGGCTGGAACGGGAAGCTGAACGATTCTGGTACGATTGTTAGGTAGCATAATGGAGTCGACGCAATTAAGTGGACGCCGCACCTTGCCACAATGCCGGGACCACAAGGCGCGGAAAAGCTGCTTCATTTGTCAGCGCAGAGGGAACAATACCCGAGACCATAGCCTATATCTTCAGTGTTTCATCAGAACATCAACAAAGACTCCTGTTATCTGTCGTTTATTTTCTGGACCCAGTGGGAGGAAAGCAGTCATGTCTCACCTGCAATACTATCACTACAAGGGATGGGGTGAAAAAGCTAGAGAAGTCCACGGCTACAGCCAAGCGGTCAGAGTAGGCGACAGAATCGAATGTGCCGGTCAAGGTAGGCCAAGAGCTTCGAAATGCCGTTCTCGACAAGATGAGTTGGATCTGATAAAGCATCAGGCGGTTGGCACCCGGAGACCTTCAAATTCTACCGCGAAATCAACGCCCAGATCGACCAAGCCTTCGAGAATGTCGAGCGCAACTTGAAGGACGCCGGTGGCAAAGGTTGGGAGCAGGTCTTCAGGGTCAACTCGTATCATGTGCCGATCAATAACGAGGCATTGGAGGCCATGACGAGGAATTTCAAGAAGTGGATGCCCAATCATAAGCCGATTTGGACTTGTGTTGGGGTGACGAGGTTGGGCGAGGATGATATGAGGGTGGAGATTGAGGTTGTTGCGCATGATCCGGAGGGAGCTGCGAAGGCGTCGTCTTCGTAGATGGTCGGGTCGTCTGTGTGTTGTAGCCAAGGAGCCACGTTTCGATGAGTGCGTGTTCCGGAAGAGAATCGCGCATCGCAATGGCATCCAGTGTATGAAATGAGGGCAAAAACATAGCAGCAACTTCTTAGTGAGGTGGATAAGATATTTTCTTCAATATCCGTGCAAATTAAAGAGGTGAAGTGAATGTTTTGCTTTCAGGACAGGAGAAAGGATTCTGGAGTCGTGATCAAATATCTGCGCTCGCTTGCTGAGACTTCTGGCACACACACAAATAGCAAAATGGTGCCGCCAAGCACGAACTTTTGGAGAAGCGGGCATCTTCGTTCCAACACCACCTCGACTGCGCTCTGCACACCTCACGCCGGACTACTAACCAAAGGTAAGACAATGATATTTGGAGAGCACGCTGGACGTTTCTCGCTACTGTTGCTGCTTTTGCCGCGCGATCTCGACTTCAAGAGCTGGGAGCAAGATGATGGATGGGACTGGGCACATGAGAGGGACTCTGGATCCTCTGCAAGCATGCTTTGAGGGAATCAGAACGGCAACATGGGAAACACGAAGAGAGATACGGAGAGGATGGGTCATTGCCATACACCTCATAGATCAACTGCGTGCAGATGCGATCGGCTGGTGGCATGACTGTCTGCAACTGGCAGCGAAGCACGCTTGGACAAAGCATTGGCAGCAACAGCAGCGAGAGGCTTAGTGCCTATCACGACACAAGCACACATGCTGATCCGATTTTACAGAGCTCCAAGCAGTAGCCCAAGATGCAGTCGCAAACCGCCCCGGCTCAGGCCATGAGCGGCCTCAACATCTCCAAGCGCAGAAAGTTCGTCGCCGACGGTGTCTTCTACGCCGAGCTCAACGAGTTCTTCCAGCGCGAGTTGGCTGAGGAGGGTTACTCCGGTGTCGAGGTCCGCGTCACCCCAACCGTCACCGACATCATCATCCGCGCAACGCACACTCAGGAGGTTCTTGGAGAGCAGGGTCGCCGAATCCGTGAGGTATGAGAAGAGACGACGAACCTGGTATGACCCTCGACTGACAACACACAGCTCACCAGCTTGATCACCCACCGTTTCCGCTTCCCTCCGGACTCTGTCTCTCTCTACGCAGCCAAGGTCCAGTCTCGTGGTCTCTCCGCCGTCGCTCAGTGCGAGTCCCTCCGCTACAAGCTCCTCAACGGTCTTGCCGTCCGTCGTGCATGCTACGGTGTGCTCCGCTTCATCATGGAGTCCGGTGCCAAGGGTTGCGAGGTCGTCGTTTCTGGCAAGCTCCGTGCTGCGCGTGCCAAGTCCATGAAGTTCACCGACGGCTTCATGATCCACTCCGGTCAGCCAGCCAAGGACTTCATCGACTCCGCCACTCGCCACGTTCTCCTCCGACAAGGTGTGCTCGGTATCAAGGTCAAGATCATGCGCGCCTCTTCCTCCCCATCAGACCCAGCCGGCGAGAAGTCTGGCGGCAAGGGTCTCCCCGACTCCGTCACCATCATCGAGCCCAAGGAGGAGCAGCCAATCCTCGCACCAAGCTCTCAAGACTACGGCGCCAAGGCCGCTCAGGCCCAGCAATACGCACAGCAACAGGCTGCGCAGGGAGAGGAGGCCGCTGAGGATGGTGCTCCACCAGCGCAGGAGTACTGAGTGTAACGTCATGGTCACGGAAATCGGAGTTGGCACGAAAGGAAGCGTTTTGAAAGGATTTCTATTTGCTTCAGGCCGGACAGCGCTTTTGTAGCGGTTCACGGCAATAACGAAAGCCAAAGTCTTCAATACCCACACATTTCACTTCCTTTGATGAAGTCTGCCTGCATCATGACAACTATAGCTCCTCCCCCAACATCTGCAGTAACTTCGCCAGCACTGTTTGCGGTATAGGCTTTGCAATTGATCACGTCCACAACAGAGCTGTTTGGTGAGAAGCCTCCGCCGATGGTGGTGTATGTCCCTCGTGGTTGACCAACACCCGCGAACGTGAGGATGAATCGCATGACGTCCTTGCGAATGGCGATCTGGGTGTCAGAATAGTTGAGCACGACATTCTTGTAATGTGTATAGCCCTCAGAGTCTGGACAAGCACGTCAGCACAATCGTCTCAAACGCCGCTGTGGCCTTGCCCATGTTCTACTGACGCTGCACCGTCCAAGTCCGGATCTGATTCAGATACGCCGTAGTATTGTGCAATTGGCTTGTGTTGTCGTACGAGCCGTTCTCGGCCAGCCACATCGCCTCTCGAGAGCCCGGGTCATCCCCTCCCGCCAGGTGCTGCTCCTGGCCTTGATAGATGATGGGGATGCCGTCTGTCAGGATCGTCCAGGCGATAGCGTTGGCGGCGACGCTCATGTCGGGGTTGTGACAGGCGATGCGGGGGTTGTCGTCTGATTCAGCATTAGTGTTTGGGGGTTGTAAATGGGTCGAGGGACTTACGGTTCTCGGTGAATGTTCCGTGAAAGTTGCTGTCGATGCTGTTGTTGCGGTCGAGGTAGATGTTATACGCAAGTTTTTCGGTGCTGGAGAAGCCGTTGTAGATGAAGGTTTCGTTGAAGGAGAAGTAGAGGGGGTAGTTGATTATGCCGCCTCCATTCAGGACTTGTTGGTAGGGGTAAGAGTCTGGAGGGTTGTTAGTATGTACTCGTTTCTGAAGGGGTAGGGATGTGCGTACAGTCTGGGTCGTTGTTGCTTAGCTACTTCGTCGTCAGTTGGAGATAGTTTTGTATTTGGAGTGGGTGACTTTCGTACCTCTCCTAGACAGTAGACACCGGCAGCTTCGCAGAATGGTGGCATGGAGGCTTTATTGACATTTTTCACGGAATCAATGCGAAGACCGTCGATACTGTAGTTTGCAACAAGCTGAGAGATCCAAGTAGAATAGGCATCGATGACGTTTTGGTCCTCCGTTCGCACGTCAGGGAGATTGCTATAGAGCCAGCAGATCTCTGCAGATGTTTGATTGTCGTAGTCAATCTCGCTGTTCCATGTCAGTAGGTTTGTTTTGTATATCTGAGATCGTACGCTGTACCAGTATGGATGGAAGTAGGACTCATCATCGAAGGGATAATACTGCGAGTAATCGACGCTTGGGTCATTTTCCACCGAGCCGAAGTGATTCGTCACAATATCCACCATGAGATACATGTCTCGCTCGTGCAAGGCATCAGAAAGGTCTTTGAGATCCTGCTCAGTGCCAAAGTTCTCATTTAGAGCGTAGAGATCGGTCTGATAGTAGCCGTGGTAGCCTGTTGGAATGTTCTTGGTAATCGGCGATATCCAGATGGCGTTGAAGCCCATGTCGTAGATGTATTCGAGCTTCTGCTCGATGCCTTTCCAGGTACCGCCGCAGTACTCGTTCTTGCTCACATCGCAGGGTGATGTGAGGTTGTTGTCTGTTCGGGCGAACCTGTCGGTTAGGATTTGGTAGATTCTGTTGATGTCAGATTACATTGTTTGAGCCCGTGTGAGCTCCGCTTACGATCGGCCTCGCCATTCATCTGGACTTCTGGCAAGAGACGTCGTAATGTGGGCCAAAAGATAACAGAACGCCAAGGGAAGATGCATGACGGTCAAGAAATGGGAAAAGCGTAGTGGTAACTGCCTCTGCTTCCTAAGTCCTCTTTACCTACTGAACATGTACTGTGCATTCGCCATCCTCGGAACTCGAGCTGACGGCGAACATGACGATTATAGAAGGTAGCTCGTCATGGTCGCAGCGCTACAGTCATGTGGCATGCTGGCCTGCAGGTTGCTCTGGAGTCCGCCAGCTCCAGGTGTCAATATTACTGGCCCGTCCACGTAGCTTGGGATAACAAGGGAGTCGTAGCTGTTTGTCAGTCTGCTATGGAAGAATGGAGTTGGCTCGCATGTCTTTCAGGTACGGATGTATCGTCTCAAGAGATCCGAGAGACAGGAGACGGGAGATGGGGTCGCAATAGAGTTCCGAAAAAACGCTAGTCGGGAGCAGCCGTCACAATCCGTGCACCTGCGCCTAGGATCCTCTTCGATTCTTGGACGTCAACAGACACGCGACTTCTACCCAACATCAAAACATCCTCCTCAAAGTCCTCCTCTTGAGCCCATCGACTCGTCATTTCATTCGCGTCAGCTTCTGTGCTGTCACCACAGACTTCACATCTGCTCAACATCCGGTATTATTCGCGAAGTCAAGGAACGCGTACTTGCATGCATTAAGCATGCTGCCCGACGAAATGAACCCAAGTACGGCTTCGCCCGCATCTGCTCGTTTGCACCCCAACAACCAGCATCGTCGTGTGCTGGGAGATGTGTCCCCCAATGTCAGGCCTGCGGCACCGACTGGCACATCCGGAGGCAAAATGTTGTCGGGAAGTCCACTCAAACGCAGCTTTACCGCGGCCATGGAGGGCGGCCAAGGCTTCCGCTATCTCAAGAAGCGAAAGTTCTCTATCGACTCCCCGTTGAGTCAGATGATGACGTCCGAGGAGGCGGCAGTCGCGCAGGATATCAAAATCGAACCAGGCCACGCACATCCACCCAGTACTATCGATCATGTAAGTCTTATGGGATTCCAAATGTCTATGGCTTTGAGCTTATGTCATACGCAAGGACAATGTGCCTATGATACTGCAACTCGATCCTACACGGCCAAACACGCCCGCCAGTTCAGCCAACGGGGACGAAGACGGTCAGGAATCCTCGGCCGACCGCAGATCATTCTCCTCGTTGATCAATTATGATCCATCCTCACAAACAGCACCGAGTTCTCAGCAGCCATCCGGCCTTGTGTTCAACGGGCCATCTTACGCCGAAGTACTTAGGCTACGACTCCGTCTAGCGCATTTCAAAGTCCGAACAAATCAAATCCACGTGCCGTTAAGCGACCTGCACGTGGAGGAGGATGAGCAGGAACCGTCAGCCTCCAAAGATGCAATTGCAGGATTACAGATGGAAGAAGAGCCAACCGCATCACACCATTATGCGCCGAAACTACTACCCGCTCCAATCCTACGCCCAACTCCGTACAGCAGTCGTGTGATCTACGACATTCCTGAGCCGTGCTCTCCACCACCGGCTGACTCACCGGATAAGCTGCCGTATGGCTCAACTCTCTCGACTCCAAACAGCACCAGAAGGACCGGCCCCGACGAACAGGAGCTGACAAGCAGCATTGTCAAAGGGCGCGTGGCTGAGGGACTGCTAGGCCTTAGGAACGCGTTCTAACATGGCATTACCTGAGATTGGGCCGAAAATATTCGCATCATATGCGAGGTCCAATGTCTCGGTCATGCGGCCCGTTTGCTTGTAACGAGAGGCGAAGCCGCCTTCTGCGAGCGCTGCGATCGCCTCTTGCGTGGCCGACATGTCCATGCACTGGGGATGCGCTCTTGCAACATCCATGGTGACGGCTGAGATATCCAGTGCGCTTACGATATCGATCTCAGTGAGCATGGACGGACTTGCTGGCGTCGAAGGGCTACCGCTATCTGCAATGACGTGAGCTACTTGTTCAAAATCGTAGCTCGCGCGAACATTCACGATTGCTCGCAACTGTTCTCACGGATCTGTCACAATCGCACCTGCTCTGATCCGACTCAAGTCTGTCTCATGAAGTCCATATCGCTCGGCGATGGTGTCCAATCTTCCATTCAGCCACTTGCGCTGAAGAATTGAGATGCATCTCATTTGAGCCGAAACGTAGAGCGGCCAGATGAGGAAGTATGCACCGCGTTGTTTTCCTGGGTCGAAAATCAGCCAACGTCGCAGACATGGTAGAAAGACCTACCGGGCGCCTCTGCTCTCTGCTTTGCGCTCGCCGATGCTGGTTTCTGGTTGCTATAGCCTAAGTTGAAAGGCACAGAAGCCGCAATGTCATCCACCAGATACTGGACACGATACACAGCGGCTCTGTACCGTCTGTCTTCCTTGTAATTATCTGGATCCAGCCATCTCAACGCACCGATCACCACGTTGGAACAGAGCAGCTGGCTGACTCTGTTGTTGTTACGAATACTGGCAGTGTGCACATCTCGATAATCATGGACCGGACCCGGCCACAACTCAGTGGCCTTGACATTCTCGTCGCGAGGGACTGCCGTAACATGCATCACTGACTTGTACCCGAATTGAGCCGGCATGTTCATATCCCATCGGTAGAGCTCGTTCTGGAGATCGTACGCCTCTCGGAGCAGCTCGTCCACCTGAACGAATGTCAGCGCGTGCCTACTACAACGCCGTCATCTCCACATACCTGCTGGAATGTGGTAGGAGTGCGCTGAATGTCTTCATCCAACAACGTCTTTGCTCTTGATAGGACGCCCGGCATTTTCATGCTACTCTTTATGCTGCAAATGGAGCCCTTGCTTGAATCGCTCGTCCAGCCCTCAGGACCAGGAAAGTCGCCAATTGATTCTCGTCGCTGGATTGCGTCCATTAGCATCTGGGTCCTCGTCGCACGGAACAAGACCAGAGATTGCGGATCTTCGAATTGAGCTGTGCCTCTCGCCTTTGCGATGCTTACGGCGCCTTGGACGTGTTTGCTCCAATTCTCTATCGAAGGAGAGCTGACGGACTCGTACAGCTTGTACGCAATCAGCATGCGTCGTCAACTACCCTTTTTTTCACTTACCGCAAAGAGCAGAATCGTGAGGAGTGTCTCGTCGGTCAGAGCTTGCTGAGAATCATTGATCGCCTGCTGCGTCGCCTGCAACGCTATGCCGTACAATCGATCTGCATGCTCAAACAAATCCCTGCTCCTCCCAGGCATTGTTGCAACAGTCCTCACCGCAATCGCCTCTGTGGCCATGTGCAATGGAGACCGACTTGGCGACGCTAAAAACAGCGGGATCAAGACATCGAAGAAGCCATTGCTTGACCCCGAGGCGCTGGGGCGCGAGACAACGTTGCTGAAGAAGTATGCGATGGATACATTCTCGACAGATGGATTGAAGTTCACCTCTCTGAGGGCATCCCAAGTCGCTACGGCGGACAGCTGCGTCGGTTCCTCTTGTGTAACCGCTTGCGCTTGAGGATCATTGCTGGAGCCACTCGCTTGTCGAGACAATGTCGGGTCAAGAGTTTCTTGTGTGGGAGACTTCGGCGTTGAGCTTGCCGATTGACGACGCGAACTGCTAGCCTGAGAGCCGCGTTGTTTCTTTCCTCGTGTCGCCTTGCGCGTGACATTCGCTGTTTCGTGTTTGAAGAGGAGGTCGAGTTGATCGGGATAGCCAGGACATTCGCGACCGAGTTTGATGCAGTTCATGCAACTTGGTTTCGTCTCGTCACACTGCCCAAAGGATCAGTCAACAAGGCATTGCACCCATTTCGACCATGCTGTCTCACCTTCTTGCGTCGCTCCCTGCAGCGGGTGCACCCAGACGAAGGCTTGCCACTGTACACCATGTTTCAAGCCTGTGTTACTTGTACTGAACAGCACTATGTTACTGATGACAAGTCAGGAGAAGAAGGATGATATGAGCAAACGCCAAAAACCAAAGACGCGGAAAGGATTTGATACAGCAGAGCAGCCACATCCGAACTTGTCCAGTGAAGCGCACTTGATGGTTATTATACTGACCGGCATGATATCCCAGAGCGGCGCCGACGTGTGCTCTCATGCGAGCCTCAATGGTGGAGAGGATCTGGACCCTCACCAATACCTGTGCATGCACAGATTTGTCTAGGGCTGTACGCGGAATCAAGGCAGCACCAACACTGCAACAACACCAGCCTTAAACCCAATCCATGCGATTATCCGGTCAGAACCGTCCGTGTGTACGTGGTGTCGATTCAACAAGCTGAGGGACACGAATGTGGCAGAGCGAGCGAAGTAGGAACGGCATTAAAGGGCATATCAGCGCTCCGACTTCGTTAGCCAACCTGGACCACCGCCAACCAGCAGCAGCAGGCTGCGCGATGGAAAGACTGGCGTGGTTCAAAGAACTTTTGCCCTTCGGACAAATCGCAAACTCAAAGACGACGGATTGACAGCATTGTGCATACAGGCAGGCAGCATGACTAAGTCCTGGACGGAACGATCTGCCAATGTGCAGCAGCACAGCCCGCCCGGTCGTCCAAAGCGCATGCTCATCCTCCTCGCTTGTCAGGAACTTAATCATCCTTTGGACCCTCATGCAGTCGTCTCGTCCTCTACTGCGCACACCACAAAGAGATAGGGCCTCATTACCGGGTACTTTTGCAGAATTACACATGATGTGGCTGCCTCCTGCCCTCGCATTACTCTGCCGCATCCTTACCGCGTAGAGTGCATACTAGCCGGTACCTGGATGAATCTCCCTCTACCATCTCAATCCGGAAGGACGACACAGACACAAACGCGCCTCAGCTCGTCCGCGTTCCGGCTCAGCCCTACCAAACCACGGCTTTCGAAGTCTAGTCATGCACCCACCCGGTTACTAGCAACAGCCTCACATCAACCAAGCATTCTTGCTAATGTAGTGCACTGGTATCTAAGTAGGGCCATCTCCGCGCTCGAGGCTGAAAGCCGTCCTAGACTTTGTCATCAAACCAAACCAAAGCCCGTCGTCGAGGATCCATCCTCGTGGTATGCTCTGCGACAACGCCTCGACTCGTTCGTTCGTCAACACCGGGTAGATCTATCTTTGCGAACCGGCTTCGTACCGCGTATAGACAGATCACGCCTTCTCCATCCCCACACGACGACGCGACGCGACGCACACACGAACAGGACCCTAATCGCCACCTCTGCGCGGCTACGATGAACCGACACTCATCTCAGCATCAACTTTCAGCATCCGTTCATCCTTCCCAAAACGGAAATCGCTAAAGTTGGTCCTCCGGAATCCCGACTTACTCCGGCGTCTACTACTTCTAGCCCTGGGGGTTTTTGCGAAAGAGGTAATCAGTCAGTCAGTCTGTCTGTCGTATAGACAATTCCAAAAAGATGGAGGCTTTCTTTCTCTGAGAAATTGGAATTGTCGAAACGGGCTCGATTGGGATGCCTACCCGACAGACAGACAGACAGACAGACAGACAGTCTGCAGACTCACCAACTACCATCAGTCATATCCCAGAAATGCAGAAATGTTAGTCACCATCCAAACCACAATCATCCTCCTCAAGGTCCCTATCCCATCTCAAATTCTTCTAATCCCCGTCCCGAACCCTCGCATCTCCATCCCATCCGTCTTCGGCGTCCTATACAAACTGCGCCTCACCACACCTCAACACCTCCACAAAAAGAGACCCAAAATCTCCCTGTAGACAGCCAGACAGACAAAAGCACCCCAAGGCCGCGTGGCGAAACATGCACGCGACCCTCTCTCAATGTTTCTTACAGACACACGCAAAAACGGACATCATCCTGCCCGTCTTTCCGAAGAAAAGGACCCTGACAACTCCCCCTGTGCCCATTCCCGTCCCCATCCGAAGAAAGCGAATCCCCCCAAGCTGTGCAAGGAAAGTAGATCTCGTATACAGTACAGTACAAACGCAGCAAAACAAGGCTGTGGTACTACTGTAGAGAGGCACTGCCACAATCGTCCACGTAACGCCACGCAACCCTTACCACCCGCATACTCACTCTCACTTAACCCTCTTCCTTCCTCTCCTCTCCTCTACTGACTGTAATGACTCGCTTGCATCGATATCGGCTCGCCTCCCCGTTTTTCGGCCCGCCTTGTCGTCTCTTCTGTCCCGTCCACGCAACACACAACCACAAAGACGGAACCTCCATCTTCCGCATCTCATCACAACCACAACACACCAAGAAAGAACCGGCATCGTCGACACCGTCCACGGAAGAGAATCTAGAACTAATCCGACATGCATGCATGCGTGCGTCACCCACGCATCGTCGTCGTCGTCAACAATAAATGATGCGTCGTCTCAAGAAATTTAAAAAAACGTCTTCGTACTCGTTAGGTATGCGCTGCGTTCCGAATTCGGCTCGGATCTAATGCACACGAAGTCCTCTCATCGTCTAGGTCTGTATCGTGTTCTTTCTCTAAAAACCTCTAGGTCATCTAAAGTCCCGTCCGTTCCAAGCCACCACCCTTGTCATCATCATTGTCCATGCCCATGCCCAATGCCCATATCCATAATCTAGCTCTATTCATCACACCTCACAAAACAAACTCCAAGGAATGCAGTATCGTAGGTACAAGAAGTTCGCCGCTCAATGATCATTCGCGCCGTCATTCTGCGAAGCCAACTCATCTGCCATCTCTTGACTCTCATTGCTCTTGATTCTCTGCAGCTGGTCTTGGACGTATCGGTTGATTGGGTCGTCAGGGTCGTCGTGAGGGATGCCGGCCTTGGGGTCGTCTTCCTTGTAGATGGACCACGTGCGAGAGGGCTTGCCGTTTGCGATGGGCTCGTCGTCATCTTCGTCACCGGCACCACCATTCGTCTTGTCGCTGAAGTCGCTGCGTTGGCCAATGGAGCGGGTTCGTGTGAGAGAACGAGCAAAGCCAGTTGGGCGACGTGGACCAAGCGAGGCGCGACGCTGCCGGCTGAACGTGTCGTCGAAATAATGCTCCGCGGCAGTAGACGGCGTGCGTGGCGTTTGGGGGAGACGGCAGTTGGTTCTGGGAGGAAGTCAGTATAGATCTTGCACACAACGATTGATGGATGCACTCACCCAGTATCTTGGATGATCTTGGCCATTAGACCAGTCCAACCGCATTGATGCGTGGCACCAAGACCACGTCCAGTATCGCCATCGAAATACTCGTAGAACCACAAGTAGTCCTTCCAGTTTGGATCAAAGTCGAGAATGTCGTTCCCGTCGTGGATAGCGCGACGTCCGTAGTTGTTGGTGGCCATCAAGTGTTGGAGTCTGTGTTGGAGCTCCTCGGCGACATGACCAAGATGCATGTATTCGCCAGAGCCGGTTGGACACTCAACCTTGAAGGTGTTGCCGTAGAACATGTAGAACCGCAAAAGGGACTCAATAAGTAGGAAGTTCACGGCAATCCAGCAAGGACCTCGCCAGTTGCTGTTGCCGCCAAAGAGACCACTGTCGGAGTCGCCAGGAACGTAGCTGACCTGGTATCTCTGGCCGTTGACATCCATGGAGACAGGATGGTCCTTGTGGTACTTTGACAGCGATCTAATGCCGTGGTCACTCAAAAACTCCTTCGGGTCCAGCATGTACTTCAGAATGGATCGCAGACGGTCCTCGCTGACAAGGGAGAGAAGCAATCGCTGGTCCTTGCCTCTCCGCGTCATGCTGGCTACGTTGCGCTCGGTCATATCGTGCTTGTTCGTCATGAACCATTCAAGACGCTTCTTGAAAGCCGGAAACTTGTTAATGACTTCCGGTTCGAGAGTGAGAGTGGCGTAGCAAGGAATCAGACCGACCAGCGATCTGACGGGCATCTGGTGAGACCATGGACCGCCCCATGAGATCGCATCGTAGTAGAAGCCGTCCTCTTCATTCCACAATGACTTGGCTTCACTGCCATGTCGGTACTGCATGGCGTCGGAGATTGTGATGAAGTGCTCGAAGAACTTGGTGGCGACGTCTTCGTAGATGCGGCGATGCTTGGCGAGCTCAAGGGCGATGTTGAGCATGCTCAGACAGTAGAAGGCCATCCAACCAGTGGCATCGGCTTGTTCAAGGGTACCACCAGTGGGCAATGGATCTGATCTGTTGAACAGGCCAATGTTGTCGAGGCCGAGGAAGCCACCTTCGAAGATGTTCTTGCCGTCGAAGTCCTTGCGATTGCACCACCAGGTAAAGTTCATCAGAAGCTTGTGAAAGACACGCTCGAGGAAGTCAAGATCTTCACGGCCGTGCATCTTGCGCTCAATCTTGAACGTACGGAAAGTCGACCAAGCGTGGACTGGAGGGTTGACGTCGCCAAAGTTCCATTCGTAGGCAGGAAGCTGGCCGTTGGGATGCATGTACCACTCGCGCGTGAAGAGGTCAAGCTGCTTCTTCGCGAAATCCGGGTCGATCATAGCGAGGGGGATGCAGTGGAAGGCGGAATCCCAAGCAGCAAAGAATGGGTACTCCCAGGAGTCAGGCATGGAGAGGATATCATCCAAATGCATGTGCTTCCATTGGGCGTTCCGGACTGACTTCCGCTCTGGTGGAGGCGGAGGCATGGCTGGATCGCCGTTCGCCCATTGATCCCAGATGAAGTGGTAGTATTGTTTGCACCACATCATACCTGACAGAGCTTGTCGCTGGATGTTGCGAAGATCGTCGGACATCGGCATAGGGTTGACCTTGAAGTAGAACTCATCTGCCTCGGCAAGACGCTGCTCCATGACCTCGTCGAAGCGCTCTTCGTCCAGGTAGCCTTCATCGTGCTTGGTTGAAATGCGGAAACGAACAACAGCACACTCGCCAGGAGCGACGCCACGGCCTTGGTCAAACGCATACCAAGCACAGCTCTTCGTGCCGAGCTTGTGGGGGTTGCATGCCTTCTTGTCTCCGTGAACAACACGCTGGTGGAAGGCGTCCTTGACGTAGGGTGTCTTGTTGTGCTTGGAGTCCCAGAGCTCGACAAAGTTGGTGTCGTTGTCTGTGAAGAGAAGCTCAGGCTCGATATCGTGCTCGTTGCCGCAGCTATTTGGAGAGGGAGAGCACTGAAAGTAACGTTGGCCAAGCTCGCGGTGGTCAATCGAAGCAGTCAGAGGGTCGGTCTGCTTGATGGTGGGCTTGTACGAGTCGTGACCCCAAGCCCATGTATTGCGAAACCACACGTGGGGTAGGATGTGCAGTTTGGCATGCTCTGGGCCGCGGTTGTATGCTGTGCAACGGAAGAGCAGCTCATCAGGCTTGTCGGCCTCTTTTGCAGTCTCGATGAAGATGTCCCAGTACCGGTTGTCCTTGAACGCGCCAGTATCGATCAACTGGTATTCCTTCTCTGTCTTCGATCTCCTGGCATTCTCCTTGATAAGGTCTTCGTATGGGAAAGCAGACTGAGGCAGCTTGTAGAGGTACTTCATGTACGAGTGGGTGGGTGTATTGTCGAGGTGGAAATGGCACTCCTTGATGGACTCGCCATGGACACCTTGTGGGTTTGAGAGACCGAAGAGACGTTCTTTGAGGTGGCCACTACGCAAAGTCAGTACTTCGCCAAGGACAGCATCCCAGCAGACGACTCACTCCTTCTCGTTCCAGAAAGCAAAGGCGATGTTCATGCGGCCATGAGTATCCGAGACACCAGCGATACCGTCCTCACCCCACCGGAAAGCTCGAGCACGAGCCATGTCGTAGGTGAAGGAACTCCAGGCGTCGCCATTGGAACTGGCAGACAAGTCAGTGTTTGCACAGAGAGTGAGACAGATCGTTGCGGCACTCACGAGTAGTCTTCTCGGACCGTTGCCCATTGTCGCTCTGCGGTATAGGGACCCCACTGCTTCCAGTACTTGGTCCTCTCACGGTCCTCCTTCAGTCTGTTCTCTTCAGCGCTCACGACTTCCTTGTTGTCGGCGATGACCATGATTGCGGTGTTTGCGTGGATCTGAGGGTGGGTTCGTCAAGAGTCGTTGGTGATGATGGATGAGCTGCAGTGCAGGCTCTCGAGCCGCAAGGAATGCAGCGACTGAGGTAGGTTTCGTCAATGGGGTGGTTGTTTGGTGGGCGTTTGGGTGAGGGGACAATGCAAATAGGCAGGCAAAGATGGTGACGATGCGGGCAAACTATGGTACAAGAGATGGATGTGCGTTTCGAGTGCGGTGGGCGTTGGAGGATGAGGAGGAGTGTGGGAGCGATTGAGGATGTTGACAAGAGAAGGACAAGACGCAGCAGCAGTAGCTCTGAGAGACAGATGCCAGGCACAAGACCTGCCAGCAGTGAGGCTCTCTTGCCGGACGGTTAGCGATTTTCACCAACGCTCGTGGCAGCCACAACTGACTTTCTCGACGCATGCACGCTGCCGACAGTGGCTGCATCGGCCTAGCGCTGCTCAACCGATTTTGTGTCCGTTCCTTCGCCAGTGACCGCAACTTCATCTTCGATCCGGCCCTCTCACTTCCACCCACTCCTCTACACTTACCTCCCGGTGTTCTGCCACTCGTTACGCTGGTATCATCTCTATCCTCGCTCCACTGCTGGTCTCTATGGAGCCCCGCGGAGCAACGACACCCCGCCACACGCCGTTGCCGATCGGCTTCCCGATAACAGAAGCTACGGAACTGGCTCCGCTCAGATCTGGGCAAGAGATATTGACAGGAATAAGAACATCTGCTCCTTCTACGATCTATCCACCTGCAAGATCTACCTTGGCAGGCCTGGCAGCTCCATTCGGGACACCATTTGTCTCCTGACTTTCAAGCCCGCCTTGCTGCTCCTCGTAGTGCAGCTTCTCTGCTTGCTCGATACACCTCATGTTCGCCGCCAGCTTGTTGATTGTCTCCTCGTACTCATCTCCCTCGTCACTGTCGAACACGATTCCGCCGCCTGCTTGCAGATACGCCACACCATCTTTGGTCATCATCGTTCGCAGAGCAATGCACGTGTCCATGGCGCCCTCAGCTTCCTCCCCGTTGGTAGCGTTGACTCTGTTGTATCCGAAATAACCAACAGCACCTGCGTAGATGCCACGCTTCTCGCCTTCCAGCTCACCGATCAGCTCCATCGCTTTCACCTTCGGGGCTCCAGAGACTGTTCCAGCCGGGAAGATTGATCGAAATGCGTCAAAGCGAGTCTGGCCTGGGCGAAGGATGCCTGATACTTCCGACACGAGATGCTGAACGTGACTGAACTTCTGCACAACCATCAACTTGTCCACCCTCGTCGACAGAGGATCGCAAACCCGATTGACATCGTTGCGCGCCAGGTCGACAAGCATCACATGTTCCGCCCGGTCTTTGATGCTGTTGTGGAGGGTATCTGCGAGCTGCTGGTCTTCCTCTGGCGTCGCACCACGCTTGATCGTGCCAGCAATCGGATGCGTGATAATCCTCCCCGCCTCCTCTTTCACAAGCACTTCAGGGCTGGCACCGATGATCTGAAAGTCGTCGCAGTCCAGGTAGAACATATATGGTGAAGGGTTGACAGTTCGAAGATGTCGGTAGATGTTGAAAGGGTGCAAGTTTGTCGGTCGAGCGATGCGCTGTGAAGGCACAGCTTGGATGATGTCTCCTGTCACAATGTGCTTCTTCAGCCGAGTGACATGTGCCTCGTATCCTTTGCGGCCAATGTTGCTGGTATACTCTTGGTCGAGCTTGATGGGATCTTGAGGTGGCAGAGGCAGGTCTGGCTTCTTCAAGATCTTGACCAGTCTCTCAATACTTTCCCTGCTCTTCTGATACGACTCCTCCAGCGAGATCTTGCTACTACTACCTGAACCAGGCACACTCATATATGATATGACAATCACTTTCTGGAAGAAGTGGTCCACAGCAACAATGGTGTCGTACAGCATGAACAAGCTTTCAGGCAGCTCCAAGACGTCTTTCAGCCGTCTCTTCGTCTTCGGCTCAAAGTACTTGATGCAGTCGTATCCAACATACCCAATCGCTCCCGCCGTCAGAGGAGGTAGACGCAGGGAGGGTATGTGTGCTATACGATGTTGTGCAAGCTCTTGATCCAGCTGGGGCAGAGGGTCGGCTTCGAGGCCATGTTTGGGACCGGAAACGAGGGTCTTACGAGGGTCGGCGCCGACGAAGCTGTATCGTCCGATCGTCTCTGAAGTGGCTGCAGACTCGAACAAGAAGGACTGCTTGGAACTTGAGCTGGACTTGGGTCAGCTTTGTTTGAGTCACACCGCTGGATGAAACTCGTACTTTGCTGCAACTTTGAGGTAGATGGAGGACGGCGTCAGGAACTCGGAGGAGATCGAGGTGCAGAGAGGTATGAGGTTAGGCGCATTGGGCCAATCTTTGGTGCGCTCTACAATGTTGTGAACTTCGTCGAATGAGGGCTGCACTGCAATCTGGGAGAATCATTAGTTGGGTGAATGATTTGAGAGATGGTTGAGACCGACAGTGGGAGCCATCTTGTCTGCACTGCTAGGGCACAGGTCGGGGAGAGGTCAAGAACACGAAAGTCCCAACCATGAACAGAATAGTAGTGGGTGAAACCGAGTGGTGTATCTTATTATTGACTGCAAAACCTCGAACTCGGGATATTGGGGATTTGGTAAGCAAGAGACCCACTTCCACGTCGTGAGCGTGAGCGCAAACTCAAATTGCTCTCCTCCACCACCGCAGCCTACCCACGGCTCGCTGCTTGGTGGCTGGTCTGCCGGATTCGTCGTGCATGATACGCCTGAGCGAAGATCCCGCTTCTTCTGCCTGTCGTCATGTCGTCGACCTCTGGTCATTCCTCCCCACCGCCAGCGCAGTTCAATTCCTTCTACTTCCCGGGTCCCTCGTCGCGGTACAACCACACCCGCCCGCGACCCAGCGCTCACCACTCGCGCCCCAAGAGCAGTTACACGCCCATCGGCCCGGTCCTGAGCACAGAGAAACGCGCGCATCGGCGAGCGCATACGCAGAAGAGCAGCATCTCGAGTGTCCCGTCGCCGCCGACAAGTGAATACTCGAGGTCGCCGCTGTCGCGATTTTCCAGCTACTCGGCCAACATGGCGGCCGCCCAAAGCGCCGCCCAAATGCCACACACCCCCGCCAAGAGCTCGCGCCGCAGCTCATCGCTCCAAAACTCGCCCTTCAGCGACTA
Organism: Zasmidium cellare ATCC 36951; assembly: GCF_010093935.1. Lineage (NCBI taxonomy): Eukaryota > Fungi > Ascomycota > Dothideomycetes > Mycosphaerellales > Mycosphaerellaceae > Zasmidium > Zasmidium cellare. The sequence goes on along the minus strand of NW_022986948.1, from coordinate 846,716 downwards.
CTTCACCGATGAAGCCCGCTCGATCGACTCCAACATTTCCTCCACCGAGACCAAGCAGCTCCTCGTCAGAATGAACAAGCTGCAGTCGCAACTCATGCGCGACAACTCCGAGTCCGGCCGCGATGCCATCAACATTGTTGGAAGAAAGTTGAATGAGATTGAGTTGGAGTTGAACGCACTGCATTCGCAATCGCGGCTGCCGCTGGAGATCGAGGACTCGGGTGTCTTCATGGACGAAGAGCAATACGGCGGCGCCAAGGACGAAGCCACACCCATTGGACAGCGTGTCTCCGAGCCATATCTTCATGCTCCGAATGCCGGTGTGGACGTTGAGTCAGAGCCCGTGACGATTGAGCAGTACAAAGCCGAGCGCGACTGGTTCATCGTTCGCATGCAAGACCTGATTGAAGATCTTGGCAAAGCCCAAGTCGAGCTCGGCAAGCGATATGCGGAGGTGCGCGAGTTGAACGAGTACCACAACGCTCAGATTGAAGATCGCGACACCCAGATCGAGCAGCTGAGGTCCGAGAATGAGGGCTTGCGGTCCGATTTGGGGTTCGAGCACAGCGAGCTTCTTTTCCTCAAACTCCAAATGAAGTCGCTCGAAGTCGAAGTGGACACTCTCGCCGGCGATGATCTCACCACATCAGCAACCGAAGCGCAACGAGCAAAGTCTGCCAAGAAGAACCGCATACTCTCCGAAATGGACGGCTGGCGATCAGACTGGCAAGATGTCGACGCCAGGTTCAAGCGGCGGAGGAGCAGGTACGGCGTTTCTCTCGATCGACGCGACAGCATGTCCATGAGCGATGCTGTCTCGAACCACGACGAAGGCGACTGGCATTTGGAGACGGTCAAGGAAGGCCGAGGACGAGTCACAAGTCTCACAATCAAGCGGATGGGAAGCAGCGGTGGTCCCCAAGGGGACGTAACCGCGGAAGAAGCCACTCCCACCCGTGATGAAGCAGGCGCAAACCCATCTCAAGGCCTTGATGGCCAAACTAACACCACAACTACCACTACATCGCAAGGCCCCGGCGAGCCACAAATCGCCACACCTTTATCATCACCACAACACACCACGTATCAGGAACACGGCACGCAGACTGAATTTCCCTTACCCCTACAATTTTCTTTGATACCCACATCGCAGGACGACGAAGAGGAGGCGCAAACCCCACAACCATCACACACTCTATTCCCAGAACATGAAGACGAGGAGCAGGACGAAGACGCAGACGAAGAAGAAGCAGAAGACTGCGCCATCACCACATCATCCGAGGAATCCGACCAGGACGATGAAGAAGAAACCATCATCGACGTCGAAGACTCAAGAAAGGACACTCTTTCTCTCGACGCCGATGAACCCAGCAACTCCGTCAAACCTCGCACCGCATGGCAGGAGCTGTGGTCGAGTTTGGCGAATCTTTCTGGGTTGCCGGATGATGATGATGAGTGAATGAAGTTGGAAAAGAAAGACCGGAAGGAGATGGATACACGGACGGACGAATGACATGGATTGAAATACCCCCTTGTTTGCAAAGATGGATTCTTTGAACACACTAACCACACACCACACCAAGACTGGAAACACACACTCACTTGCTTACTTACTTGCTTACTTGTTACATTTTCCTGTTTTGATTCTGGGGGTTTCGAGCTGGAGTAGATACCCGGTTTGATCAGTTTCTCCACTACTACTGCTGGAAAGGAAAGAAGAGAGGGATAGAATAGCCTCGAGTAATTTCTGAAAAAAACTTCAAGAATCAAGAACAAGGATCTTTTCTCTGTTTGTCTGTGAATTGTGCTAGTTTACAAGCTGGTGCTGGAACTGTCCCTTTGGACTGCTCTGCTTGGGTATCGTAGTGTTGTGTAGACTCCTGTCATGTCATGTCGTGTCGTGTGTTGCAAGGTCGGTGAGTGAGTAAATCTCAAGCCCCTCCAATCCGTCAACCCCCGCCATTCTTCAAAGATGATGAGGGCGTGGTCGAGAGGTTTTGCTGCTTCGAACGTCGTATGACCTCGGCCTTAGTCGCTCTCGGTTCCGCTCCCATCGCTGTCGACCGTCACCTCGTCGAGATCGAACGGGCGCGGAGCTTCCTTGCGGAAGGCGTTGCTGTTGCCATTGGGCTTGGCCTGTCATATGATCAGTACCCAACACCATTCCCCTGCTCACATTTTATGAACTCACCGCTCGGACCTTAGCCCACTTGCTCCCGTTCGAAGTCGGAGAAGTCGAGGACGGAGCGCTGCGATGGCTGCCGGCGGTGGTGCTGCCCGGCGAGGAGTAGGCCGACGAGCCGTTGGTGGACATCTTGAGGGACGTGCCACCGGTGCGGACGAAAGTGGTGGGGGCGTCTTGGATCGAGGTGCCGCCTAGGCGGTTGCTGAGGCCCTTGTCCTGAAACAATCTGTCAGCCATAGATTTCAACTTGTGGGCTGTTCCCGAATAACTCACGTCCTCATCGCTCGAGTCGCCGCCGCTGCTACCCGAACCCTCGCTGTCGACGTCGTCCTCGGGGTCTGGGACATAGGTGTCGGTAGGCTCGAAGCTGCGGTGCTCATCGTTGCAGACCTCGCACTTCTAAGCACCAGTCAGTCAAGCCGCACCCATAATCACCCTTGCAAGACACCCACCGCCTCATCGTCGTCCAACTTCCACTGCGTCTTATTGTACGCATCCTTGCCCTTCCAGACCTCGCAATCGGAGCACCGCATCTCCAGCTTCTGGCCCCCGACACACTGGGCGCAAGGGACGTGGGCCGTGACCGCGGCGTTGAAGCCTGGCTTCTTCTGCATGTGAAGCATCAGAACCTGCAGCTTTCGCTCGGAGAAGCTGGTCGTTGGCTTGACGTAGTCGCAGCGGCTGCACATGATCCTGTGCTGGTGTCAGTCGTGGTTCTTGAAGGTGGCGAGTAGGCGTTACTGACTTGGTGGGCTTGTTCGCGTTGCGAACTGGGGCTACGTGCTTGTTATAGTAGCTATGTATCATCAGCCGTCTGTCAATGTCAATGCTCTCGCTGCGTGGAGGCGTACTTCTGGGAAGCGAGGGCGCCTGGAGCCATGATGGTGTCGTAGAGGGTGGTGTCCTGTGTCTGGTGTCTGGTGGTGGTGTTGTGGAGGGTGCTGTCTGAAGTTGGTGTGTCGTAGAAATGGAAGACGTCGCTGTTGAAGGGCAGCTGGAGGTGTTTGTCGGAGAATAAGTGAAGTCGAGTCGAGGTTGAAGTTGTAGGCAACATGAAACGCGTGCAGATGACGAAGGCGACCTGGTCCAAGCTCGTGGTGATTGAAAGGGAAGGCACGATCTTGCCACGCCCGGTTAAGAGGAGATCGGAGGAGTGTCTGGAGCAGCTACTCGATGTCGGTCGTGTTTCTGGAGAAGAAGGCGGTGTTGCTCGCTCGAAGTTTGATGTAGTGCTGAGTTGTGTGAGTCGAAGCACGCACTGCTATTTCACATGCGTTTTAAGTGCTCTCAGCTGCTCGTGGGCTGTAACCTGAGCTGACCTGGATAGACCACTGACACGCGCGAGAAGAGTGTGCAGAAGCACACAATCACAAGGACAACCCCATGGCCACGTAAACAACCCCAGCAGCCACCAAATGAAGTAGGCGCGGAAGCTGAATTCACGCCAATCAGCAAACGTATGGGACAATGCGGAATGAACAGTTTTTGAGGAGAGATGAGCTGATACAAAGGTCGTCTTGGACCTATAACCCCTATGCCAGAAGATACGCAAAAGAAGCGAATCGTCGTCAAACCAGCAGATGCCCCGTCCCTTCGTTTTACGCCATCGCAAACTCAGCACAGGAATCTAAGGTCGGTATATATAGTAGTGTTACAGGTCGAGGAGGTAGGTAGGTAGGAAGGTAGGTATGTAGGTTCAGGGTTTCGCCACGTCTGGTGCTCGCGGTCGGTTACTTCGTCTCTTCCCGGAGGAAAGTGATCAAGTCGTTCCTGTCCTTGCCCTTCTTGAGACCACCGAAGGCCATCTTGGTGCCGGGAATGTATTTCTTGGGGTTCTCGAGGTATTCAAACTGTGGCGACGTTAGTCCAGTTTCCGAATGCTCTTCCTCGCCCATCCGATGGCTTCCTTACCAGAGTGTCCTCTTTCCAGGTGATGCCCTTTTGCTTGTTCGCGTCGGTGTATGAGAAGCCCTCGACCTGTCCAGTCTTACGACCAAAGAGACCGTGGAGGTTCGGGCCGATCTTGTTGCCCTCGCCCTCCTTCAGGGTGTGGCACTGTGCGCATCGGGTCTGTGGGAAGTCAGCGGCTGCTCGCGAAGCTGTAGCTTGAGGTCTCAATTGGCGATTCTGTCGTTGGGACCTCGGGATTCTCAGCGTACCTTGAAGAGGTTGGCACCCTTCTTGGAGTCACCTGTGAATAGAATCAGTCTCGTGCTTCCGGTGGTGTGGCGCATTCGCGAATTCAGCATTCTGCCAGAGCGTGACGGGGAGGCGCGTAGGGTGTCTCCCACACCTCAGAACTGTCGCCAGACCACATGCTGATGTCTGCTCGCGTGTGCCAGTTCGTGGGAGCGCGCACGGCTCTGGGAGGTGCATTGTTGATGGGCAGAGGGAAAAGAAAGCATACCGTCTGAGAAGCCAGCGTCCTTGCCCATTGTGTCTGATGTGTGTGTTGTACTGGTAACAGTGGTAGATGTGGTGTCACAGCAGTGCAGATGAAGGCTGTAGAGGAGTGTGGTGGCGTAGCGGGTGGAATGCAGATGGAAGAGAGAAAGATGATGCTACGATCGAGAGAAGTCGAGCAAAAAGTTGCGGCCGGCAGCTCTCCTTTAGGACGGACCAGGGTCAACGCCCGGCGGCCAATCAGAAGGGGCCAGATGACAGCCGAGAGAGCGGAAAGCGTGCGGAAGATTTCGGAGGAGCGAGGCGACGGTTGGGATGCGGCGGTTGTGGCGAGAAGGCCGAGCACGATTTCTATTTCCGCGTCTTCACAACAACAGTAGGCTCCTCAAGTCGCGGGCAGGCATCGCGCGGAAGCTGCATCATTGCACGTCCAGCCTGAGCTCTGCTATGCTGTGGCGTCCAGTCCCATGTGCGAGTGAACTCAATCTGCCTCTCGCTATCCGTCAGATCACAATGACGTCTGCGCTAGCGACAGTCTAGCAATCCTTGCAGTCTTGCGTGTTGCCATTGACTTTTGCTTCGCGTTCCGGTACAGTCAGCCGAAGTGTCTGCAGAAAGATATGGCAGCGAGCCAGACTCGGGTGGTCGTCGGAGCCTCGCGAGGGCTGGGTCACGAGTTCGTGAAGCAGCTCCTGGCCAGGGGAGACAGTGTTGTTGCCACAGTCAGGAAGCCTGGCCTGGAAAATGCGGCATCGCTGTGGCCAAACAGTGAAGATCGGTGCCAGATCTATGACTGCGATATGCTGAGTGCCGAGAGCATCGATGTGCTTTTGATATCTCCCCTAGCATCCAGGCCACTCGGAGCTGATACTTTTCGATAGGCATTCGCTAAGCAGTTGCAGCAGTCTGGCATTGGACATATACACGATGTCGTAGTCAACGCCGGCGTGCTCAAGTACCCGAATGTAGACACCCATCTCTACAAATCAACTTCAACGGGCTGATCAGTACTACCAGCGAGCCAGCGAGATCAGCTACAAGGACTTGGCCTTCCACCTCCATACAAATACTATTGGACCCATCATCTGCGCTCAGAAGCTCCTTCAAACCGGCATCGCCATCGACAGGATAACATTCATCTCAAGCGACTCAGGTTCTGCACAAGAATTCCGAGACTTTGAGGATGGATTCGCAGCATATGGAGCCTCCAAGGCAGCTCTCAACCAGATGCTCCGCCATATGGCCGCCGAATTGAAACGGAAAGGACGTGATACCACCATCATCGCGCTGCATCCAGGAGAAGTCAAGACGGACATGGCCAACATCGATGTTGGCTGGGACGTAGAAGGGCAAATGACTCCCGCTGAGAGTGTATCTGCTTGCATCAAAGTCATCGAAAGTAAGAATGCTAATGACAGTGGCACGTTCTGGACATGGGAGAACAAGGTACATCAACTCTCCCTCTATTCTTTCCTCACATTATTGATACTTTGAAGGCATATCCATGGTGATGAAGCGCGCTGGATCGATGTCACTCCAAACATTTTCAGTAATCTATGATTTACAAACTACGGAGCGATGCTACATCAAGCTCCTCACAACGAAAAAGGAAAAGTCGTGAAACTCATCACCAGCGTCCAAACGACGCTTCTATATCTTCCCAACCATTCCACGCAGCACCTCCGCCTCAGCTTCCGCACGAGCAAGCTTCAGTCTCAGCTCGTCTCGCTCCTGGGTCATGGATCGCAACGCTTCCTCCACCTCCGTGAGCTTATCGACTTTTCGTTGCCGATATCTCCTTGCAGCCTCGGTGTTGCGTTGTCGTTTGTGGACCTTGTTCGATCGCTCAGGAGAGTCACCGACAGAAGACCCCGAGCGAGGGGTCGCCATCGACCTTGAAGAAGCAGAGGCCGCTTGAGGAATGTTGTCCAGAGAAGGGAACATGGACTGGTCGCTGAAGGTAGGTGATCGTTGCACCGAGCCGGTCTGCATCACGGGCTGGTCGGAGAAGACTTGCTGATAGTCGCCAACCGTCATGGCGCCCAGTTGAGGAGCCGTCGACGCGACGGTCTGGCCACTCCATCCATCGTTCGAGTAAGGAAAAGTCGACGAGTTCGAAACACTGCCGTGTAATGTATGATGCATAGCAGCTAACTCATCATCGGTGGTAGGAACTTTGATGTTGTTCACGTCGTCGGCCGTAGTAGTTGTTGTAACAGTAGTGGTATCCAAGAGAGAAGTCCAGTCGAATTGCGGTAGATCGTGTTGCTCCAGCAGAAACTCATCAGCAAATTGCTGCCAGTCGTAGGGAAGCGCAGCCGAAGCTTGCAACCCGCTGCTTTCTTGCGGTGACGACGGTGACTGTTGCGGCGACCATTGTTGCAAGTTCTTGGACGGCCTCCTACGCCGAGGCCGTGAGCGGCTGGTTTATAAAAAGAGGGAAGTTGGGGTGCCTGAACAAGTAGGCCTTTGATACAGAGGAATATTCCAATGGCCCGCTCCTCAGGCACACGACAGCTTATAACTCATTTCCTCTCGACTACGACGGCCGAAGATTCAAAGTGACTCATTCGCGCTAATGCGCGTCAGCTCCAGCGAATTCGGTTCACCGCAGCCCAGCTCGGGGGCTGAGTCGGCTCGGGTGCACCCCGAGGTTGAGACATTGCCAACACTGCGTAGGGCTGGATCGAATCTGCACAAAGTGCGAGAATCGGCTCTGGCAGTGATTATATTTGACCGGCCTCCGGTTACTCAGCTGAGCGAGATGGCTTTGAGGTTGCAGGTCCGTGAAAGGCTCGAGGTCGTGCCTGCCGGATCAAGCGTTTCTGGGCCAGAGGCTTTTGAAAGCTTCTCGCACGCCGTGTGAGACAACGATGCGGGTGCACCGAAATGGAAGGGCGTTGTATGTACATCGGCGCAAGAGGAGTTGATGGCAAGGCTAGGGCTGGTACGATGGAAACGAGAGCGGCTTGCCGAAGAGATTGGAATTGGTCGGCCACACCGACGGGAGCCTCTTTCCGGATCTCGAAGTCACTCTCCAAGTCCAGGACCTCCAACCCAGGACTATCGGACCAGCACGAAGACATCCATTCTCACGAATCGCAGTGTATACCCATGAGTGTTGCCAAGAAAGCTGACGGCTGTTCTCAATCGGAACAACCCTCCTTCTCTCTAGACATGGCAGGCTTCAAAAACGAGGTTCTCAATATTGATTTCCAACACCCTGCCCCGACTTCGCAAGAACAATAACACAATGCACCTCTGGATGGGTGCAACAACTTTCAATTGGCTGCACCTGCAACACGCATTCCCCATCATCAAGTTTTGACATCACACAGAAAGTCTCAACTTGGTTGGCAGGTAAGTATCTTAGCAAACTTCGCTTTCTTCTCCTCCGACCATATTCCCCTCGACGCAATTTGCAGCGAGAGTTACGGATCCATATTGCTTGTTCTCTACAAACCACGGATGACCTCTCCTCTACAAAACATGCGACTTCTCAACGTGGATACTCTGGAGCTGTGCGAGTTCGGTTTCAATGGACTACCTACACCGCACTATGTGACGGCTTCTCATCGTTGGACACTTGGCTCTGAAACGACCTTTAAAGATGTGCTTAAGCGGCGGAATACCGAGACACCAGGCTACAAGAAGGTCGAGGCCTTCGCAGCATACATTAGGACAAACATACCTTCGATCAAGTGGCTATGGATCGACACCTGCTGTATTGATCAGAAAAGTACGGCGGAATTGTCCGAGGCCGTCAACCTCATGTATGAATGGTTCAAGAACTCGGTGATGTGCCTCGCATACCTCGCCGATGTTGAAGATTCTGAGTTGGGCCAAATCAACGATTCTGACGAAAGTGACATCGCGACCAAGAGCGAATTTGAGCAAAGCGTATGGTTCACAAGAAGAGGTTGGACCCTACAAGAGCTGCTCGCACCCAAAATGGTGATTTTCCTCACGAAAGAGTGGAGGGTCATTGGGCACAAAGGACACAAATTCGGACAGAAATGCGACACGGTTGAGGACACAGAAATTGGTACCAACGTGGAAACGCTCCTTGCGCGGAGAACAGGCATATCTGTGGGTGACCTCGTAGGTCCTTACCCGCGGCTCCATAGAAGGGACGAGCACTTGAAGGAAACGATGAAATGGATGGAGGGGAGGAAAACAACACGACCTGAAGATAAAATCTATGCCCTTTACGGGATTCTCGGTGTCTCGCCAGGCGCAAACTATGGAGAGGGGTACCCGTACGCGTACAGCCGCCTTCTCAAAGCCGTCAAAGATTACCATGCACACGTGCATGAGGTGCTCGCAGAATCTAAGAGAAGAATTATAGCTAGACTTCCGCCCCCATCGAAGGATGATTTTCGCGCCTATGCTAGCGGACCCAAACCAAAGGAGATCCACGATCGGCTTCGAAGACCTCCTTCGCCTGCAGAGCGACAGCCCTCGCTTGCTGGTGAGAAGATAAATAACAGCATTCCGGCCTGATCCATCGAAGGAGGATGTCGTACTCACTGACTGGCATCCTCGCCATACTTCCTCGCCGCATGTGAAGGACCAGGACAAGGCAAGACATGGCTCGTGGAGTTCATCGTCGGCCGCCGATGGACCGAACCGTGATGCTGTGACAAAGAGAAGGTACATGCGAAACCCCTGACGTTCGACACTTGGACAAGAATGGCAATGGACATTGTCCATTTTCGGACGAGCGATGTTCTGGCAGAAATAAAATACCTTGCCAGTTCATATGAGGTCGTCTGAGGGATTTGGAGAAAGACTTGAAGCATTGGGCTCTTCTGATGAGGACTTCGCGGACTTGGGCATCAAGGCTGTGTTACTTTGAAGGCTCCTATCGAAGCTGTGATGAGCACAAGCATACATATCCTGAGTTCCAGCATCACCATGGTTCCTCGACGCCACTCGGTATCGTCATCGGACAATTGAGCTTGATCGAGCGCATCAAGGATGAAGCTTGAGGGCGCCACGTCTTTACAACCTTGTCCCTTCTCCACAAGACTTCACAGAACTAGGCATACATAGTTACTGTGACATTCTATCCTCATCTACCCAAAACAACATCTACGAAGGCGACATCTTCGCCGCCAAAACAGGTAAATCCAATTCCCCCTCAAACGTCTCCATCCCCAGACCCAACCCTTCGCTCACCCGGCTGCGAGTGACATCGCTAGCCACGCAGAGATCCGATTCATGCGCCTCCGCCAACAAGCCAGCGGGAAGTGAAGCCTGAGCCCCTCGATTCACCGCCGCTTTGATATGCGCCACCGCATGCGGCGGAAACGAAGCAATGCGCCGCGCCAGCGATTCGACAAAGGGGCCCAGTTCCTTCGCGTCCATGGCTCGATTGATCCAGCCGAATTGTTCTGCCGTCGTGGCCGAGACGTCCTCGCCGCCGAGGAGGACCTCCATTGCCCTCGCTCGTCCGATCAGCGCGGGAAGTCTCTGCGTCGAGCCTCCGCCGGGGACCAACCCGACCATGATTTCGGGTTGGCCGAAGATCGCCGTGTCCCGCGCGGCGAAACACATATCGGCTGCGAGGACGACTTCGTTCCCACCGCCTCGAGCGCGGCCTTCGACTTTGGCGATGACGACCTTGGGCATGTTGCGGAAGCGTTCGCCGATGATTTGGCTGAGGCGGAAGGTTGGCGTCCCGGAGACATGCGATGTGTCTTTTGGTCCGGCAGCCACGCGGGCGAGGCCAGAGTGTGCGATGAAGTATTCTGGGATTTGGCTTTGTAGAATGACTACGCGGACTTGGGGGTCGCGCTCCAAGTCTCGTGTCAATTGATCCAGCTCCTTGGACATGACATCGTCGAAGAGGTTGATTGGGGGGTGGTTCAATGTTAGGTGTGCTATGCCGGCGTCGACCTGGACTTGGAGGCTCTGGAGATTGTTATACGCCATGCTATAGCTTTTGCGTCCAGCAACAAGACACTGAGTTGAGGTCTGCCGAGAACGTGGTAGAGAGCAATCGATCGAAGGCGGTCTCGTCCAGGTCGTAGTCGACGAGGGCTAGCAATGGCATGTGCTCAACGGTCAGGCTGGAATGCCCTATGCTGCATAATAGGCTTCTCTCGGCCGCGCTAGCATGCTCAAAGTTGAAACTCAATAGGCTAAAGTAACCGCCTAGTTTTCGGCCAGCTGAATCAGCTCAATGGAAAGTCGATAGAATGGGAGAATTGTCTGGCGATGGACAGCTGACTTAGCTCGGCACGTGCAGTTGACAGCTTACATAAGTCGGCATATGCGTCTTTGGCTTGAGAGGTTGCCAAAGTACATGCGGCAGAGAGCTGCAGTGGACTTTTGGTGACAGAACATGACCAATCGGCATGCAGACATTGACCATTCGAAGGGCAGAATGGTACCAGGCGTCGTTGCTCCGAGTTTCCGGAACCAAGTGCAGAAGCCAGCCTATATCAGCGAACGCGACTCCCAGCCCTGAGACAGCAGTGCGACATGTTCGTAACCTAGTCATAGATCAACGTAGACAGAGGAACGACTTTCACGATGGCTCTTCATCAGCATACGCACGCGCAACCGATGCACAGTGCTGCCGGCCATGCGCATCGCGCCGGCTCCACATCGCAGCAACCCCCTCAGATGGAGATGCCTGACATTGGAAAGTACGCTCCAGGATTCCCATCGCCTCCCACTTTCGAAGATCCACACGAGGAGCGCGATTATCTCAAAGGGAGGTTGGCAGCTGCCTTCCGTATCTTTGGTGCCAAAGGATTCGGAAAAGGCGTCTCGGGACACATCTCTTGTCGAGATCCCGTCGAGCCCAATACCTTCTGGCTCAACGCATTCGGACAAAGCTTTGCGACGATTCGCCGGAGCGATCTGGTGAGGGTCGACCACCATGGCAATGTGATTCAAGCCGGCAGATATCGACTGATCAACAGAGCGGCGATCATGATCCACGTAGCCGGTATGTACGAATTGCTCGCGCAAGACGTGTGAAATGTTGTTACAGCGAACTGATCAGTCGTACAGTCCACGAGGCAAGACCGGACGTGGTATGTGTGGCCCATGCGCACTCCCTGTATGGACGTGCTTTCTCGGCTCTGAAAATCGACCTGCCAATTCTGTCGCAAGATGCCTGCATGTTTCATAATGTGAGATGAACACTCATGCACCACTGTGTATTTTGAGAAAAGCGCTGACATGATGCAGGACCTCAGTACACTCCCCTTCGAAGGTATCGTTCTCGAAGGAGACGAAGGGACGCACATTGCGAATGCTCTTGGCCAGAGGAAGGCTATTCTTTTGCAAAACCACGGTCTTTTGACTGTCGCCAACACGGTCGAGGCTACGGTGTTTTGGTACGTCTCGCTAGAGGAGCTGTCCCAAGGAGCCCTGGCTTCCCTTGCCGCGGTTGGAGGAGATCTCAGCAAATTGTCAATCGTCCAGGACGAGTTCGCGCAGGTGTAAGTTGCTTGGGTTGAAGCTACTTGTATGGAGGCTAACATGCTCTGCAGGACGTACAAGTCGGTCGGTCTGCCGTTGTCAGGCTGGTTTTCGGCGAAACCGCTCTTCGATGAGATTGCTGAACAGACACATGAATCGTTCTTGGCATAAGCAGTTGCTGTTATATTATTCACGCCTCGACAACGAATAGTGAGCGGATAGCTGGCCCTGACTGGACAGACTGAGCACCTCAATAGTACTTATTAGTGCCCGACTGGGAAGAGCTCCGTAGACGAGCGGAAAATCGAGCTGCGTCATCCCGTCCTTCTGTTAAAGTTTATGCGACTCACACGTCCTTCCGCCTCAGGTGCTGGGAGGTGGTTTGGTAGAAGCCGGAGAGATTCGATGCATTCTTTTCTTTGAGTAGTGAGTGAAATGGACGACGTGAGGTCTTGAGTGAGACGCGAAATCGCGCGCTAGCGGGATCAGCCGCTCATCCTCCGAGTTTGCTGACACATTTTTCACGTGATATTGCTCCATCAGAAACACGCACAACGTTCTCCCGTTTCTCTTCCACTCTCACACAGCATCCTGAAACTTATTGAGAACTCTGCGACTCACGAGACTTTTGCACGAAGTGCAACAGCGCCACGTCGCAAACCAGACGTGCCGGCACAAAACGTTGGTTGTTTGACCAGGGAAGCCGTGCTACAGCGCAATGTCACCCAGGATCCATGCCTGTCACACACGCCCGCTGAATTGCCCTTTGGAGCAGGCCAAGGCTATGCTGACTCGGATGTCAGACGTTGCTTGATGCACGTCTTCATGTTCATCTCCACGTGTGCGCCGCCGCCTCCCTTTCTCCGCCGGCAGCACGTCGGCGTTGCATGAACCCTCGACTCGAGGGCATGGAGAACCCTTCACGCGCGGAGATGTGTATAGAAGACGCTTGAGGGCTGGCTCGAACGTGACACAAGTGGTCTCGATTGTGGTCATACCGCCGCCTGTACAGATGGACAGCGTCGCCCTTACCGGAATGGCCCACGGCGGCGACAGCGAAATCGCGCTGAGACGGCGGCGATCTCATTAGATTCCAACGCACTGGTTCACCATGCCGAACACCCTGGCGGAGATCGCGACAAGACAACCTCACCACTGCGTCACGCATCGCACTACATACAGACACGAGACGACTATCACGAAAAGGACGTCTGTCTGCCTATAGGTCGTTATGCGCTCTTTCTCTCCTTCGAGTCCTGCCTGCAGAAACGATCCTTGCTTGACAATGAATGTCTTGACGCCGTGTAACCCTTCACAGCAGCTTCAACCCGCGGATTGCCATCTGCCTCACCAAATTAGCCTCGTGAGCTCCCCAACTTCGATGGGCGTTTTCGTAGCATGATCCCGTCCCACCCGCGCAGACGTCGAGTCTGCTTTCCCGTTTTCGCTTGCGTCGTCTTTGGTCCTTGACTCGCTCTGCCGGCATCATCCCAGCCTCGATCCAATGTCCATGCCCTTTTGGCTCTTTCAACCAGGCCTAGCATGGTCCGGACCCGACTTACCCAACATGGGCCCTCTGCTGCCGCACTTTCGTGGGAAGCTTTGCTCATCCAACAAAGTATCTCAACTTTCCTTACTCATCGACTGCATCAGACGCCCGGACTAGACTTTGAGCGACGATTCAAGTTGGGTTGCTCTTTGACTCCTCTCTCGCCACGCTGATGGAGACTGGTCATGTATAGACCGCAACGCTCACTGAAGAAAATCTGGGCGAAGGATAGTCGACAGCATACGTGCAGCGCACAAAGATGCAGTTACCACCATGGAGCGTTATCGTCAGCTGGCCGAAACCCAACTACGTGGATCCGGTGACAAGAGGCGATGCGCTCCTGATTTTGATGATCCTCTTTTCAATACTGGTGTTCCTGGCCGTACTCGGAAGATACTACTCGAGGATTGTGATCAAGCGATGGTTCGGATGGGATGATTCAATGATCACGTTGGCATGGGTGAGAACGGAACGGCATCTCCCAAAAGGATGAGACTGATTATGCCACAGATTTTCACAATTGGAATGAATGCAGCAGTAATACTGGTGAGAAGGTCTACAGCACAGATAAGAAAGACGACGGGCTTACTCTGTTTATAGGCAAATCGCAAATATGGGTGGGACCGCCACCTCTGGGACGTTCAATACGAAATGATTCAAAAGGCGAGCATGATAGCTTTTGCCGCAAAGTTGCTCTTCGTAGGAGCATCCACATTCACCCGACTATCTCTCGTCTGCTTCTATTACAGGCTGGTAGGAGATAGTGGGATCGCCTGGTTTACCTGGGTGCTGCATGCCAGCATGGCGTTCAATATCTCCATTGGCATTGCATTCACTTGCTTAGGGATATGGCTCTGCGTGTGAGTAGATCAGACATTGACATCGTGAGGGGCAATCTACTGACTATGAAAGCAGTCCTGTACAGTCATACTGGGTCTATCCTCCTATGGCGGATCACAAATGCCTGGACGAGGGGACTACAACCTTGATCATCGGCATCATCAACTGTGTCGCCGACCTCCTAACAACACTCCTACCAATCCCACTCGTCATGCGCCTCAAGATGCCCTTAAGGGACCGCATAGGGGTGTGTATCCTCCTCAGCCTAGGCATCATCGTGACCGTAGCAGGCATCGTCCGAACATACTACATCTGGCAATCTCTAATAAACAGCTGGGACGAAACCTGGTTCTCCTACCCGCTCTGGATCTGCGCCGCCGTTGAAATCGACGTAGCAGTTGTAAGCCTTCATTCTGAAACCTCCCAGCGAATACAACAAAGACTAACCATCATCCACCTCCACAGATCTGCGCCTGCGCCCCCGCCCTCAAACCCCTCCTCCACAAACCCTTCACCCGCATGACCAACAGCATAACCTCCAAACTCTCCTCCCTACGCTCCTCCTCGCACAACTCCGCCGCCGCCGCCTCCCAAACCCCGCAAAACAACTCGAACAAATCCACCCGCTCCGCCTTCAAATTCCCCTTCGCCAAACGCTCCGGCGGCGAATCCATCTGGGATGGCGAGGAAGAATACGGCATGCTTCGGTTGGCCGAAAAGGACACCAACACGACGACGACCACCACCACCACCGCGCAGATGACTGATGTCGAAGCGCACCCCCTTCACGGCTTCATGAACGGCCCCACGCGGATGCCGAGTCATCTGGGGATTCTGAAGAGCCAGAGTGTGGATCAGGAGGTGCAATATCTCACCCCGCAGGAAGTCCAGGGAGAAGCGATGCGGACGCCGGAGGCGTTGGAGATTAGGTGAGATGAGATGTTAGATGAGCTATGGCAGGGGACAGACAGAACCTGTTTGGCGCATGACGGTGACGGTGAATCGTCTTTTTTCAGTTCTGCAGCGGTTTGAAAGAGGGTGTGATTGTTTCTCCTCTGCTTTATATGTGCTGGAAAGGGAAGGGCAATGCAAGGACGAGACGAGACGAGATGAAGATGAGATACCCGAACTACAAAGGCGTACACGGCGTTCGATCGATCAAAAGGTCTTGATGGATTGGATTGGATTTGATTATATTGATGATGGCCGGGCTATGAATGAGAATGGGAATATTATCGAAAAGGAAATAGCTAGCTAGAATGTAATCAATGAATAGTATGGTACGAGGAAATTTGATGAGACGAATACGAAAGTGACAGCGACTTGACAATCGATCAACTTCTCACATCTCTCTATCCTCACTCTCCTCAACTACTACCACCACCACACAGAGTAACACACTTCAAAAAGAGGTACCTCATTGTAATTATACATGATCGCATAATACTCCGCACGCGAGCTCGCCCTCGCGTTCATCAGGAGGAATTTCCCCCATTGCGCTCCTTCGTAACAACGCATAGTGTCGCGTCGTCGGTTAAATCTACATGGAATGACACACAGAGGCAGTGTCCGAAGACTCCTATTCTTGCTCCGCCTCGTCCTCGTTCACCTCGAACTCGTCTGGGACGGGTGCCTCCTCGCCATCGTCGTCGTCCTCATCCACGGCGTTCAGAACACCGGCGCCGGCGGCCGCACCGGTGAGAGCGGAGATGGCTGCTTCTGCCATTGTGGCGTCGTTGGATGACTGGGCGCCTGCACCGGTGCCAGGTGCCGGTGCTTGGGAAGCGGTCTTTTTGCGAGCCTTCAGTTCGATGAGTGTCTTGCTCTCGTCGGGTTGGTTGTCGTTTAGGAGAATGACACCTCCAGTAGGCTGGTGATGGTTAGCGTGTGTGATAAACGATGTTGTCAGGAGGGTGGGACTTGCCTTCTTGACTGGCTGATACCGGCCGTCGGCAGGGAAGCTGATGTACTTGATCTGCCCTGGCAAGACACGGCTCATATTCTCCAGCTCGTAGCCGACTTTCTCCTTTTCGAGCTTCTTCTTGCTACTCTCCTTGTCGCCTTCTTTGTCTTTCTCGTCGCCTGATTTGCTGGTGTCGACAACGTTGTCATCAGTCTCCATCTTGTCGCCGTCGACGTCAGGCTTAGGTGTCGTGGGAGTAGGGTCGATGTCCATGCTCTCGCGGCGGTTCTGCCTGTCCTTGGCCAGCTTTCTTCGCTTCGCTTGGGCAGTTGTGGAAAGGACTGCCGTCTTGACCTTCTCGGGAGCCTCCTCAGTCTTGACCTCGACTTCTGGTGGGTAGTCGAACATGCTCGGCCTCGTGTTGCTGTGGAACTTGAAGCTAGGAATGTCCAAATCCGAGTCAACACCGATGATGGAGGTCGGCGAGAAGGACAATGCAAGGAAGTGCGTGAGAGGAAACCAGTACCAGTATTGCGTGAAGACGGCCATGCCGACAATGGCAGCCATGTTGAGGTTGCCGGTTTGTGTTTGCAGGCCAATCGTGCAGTTTCGGCCACCAGCATCGATAATGCCGAGGGCAAGAGCACATCCAAACTTGGCCATGGCATCTTCGTGGCGATCCGCGACAGCTTTTTGTAGTTGCTTTCGGAGAGCGCTGACCTTGGGGTTCATCGCGTCGTTTTGCTGTACCATGATCATGGCCAGCGAGATGAAAGCGCCCTGTCTGACAAAGTCGACGGAGTCCTTCATCATTGGCTCCAGAAGGTCAATTGCCTCATCCAGTCCAGTACCCGCACACGCAATACCCAGTGCCATTGTGGCACCGTAACGAACGTGGGGGTTGTAGCTCTCGGCGAGCAGCTCAACCATTCTGGGTACACTGCCTGGCTTCCTGAAGAGCACAAAGCCCAAGCCCATGACTGCGGCTCTCCTCACATCATCGCTGACATCCGAGACAGCGAGGTGGAGTAATCTTCTCACAGCTTTGTTGCTGCCACTACCTGCATAAGCAAGCGCGACGGTCATGACACCGCCGTAGCGAAGTGCAGGATCGGTCTCGTCGAGAAGAGAGGCGATCAAGGCATCTGCGCCTTCTTGTCGACCGTACATGATGAGGGCCATGCCCAAGGCAAGACCTCGTACGATCTTCTCGTGCTGCGTATCGTGGGCATACTGAAGCATCTCGTCGACTGCACGTGTGTTGCCGGTGCCGAGCATGACCAGACCCATGGCTAAGCCCACAGCTTCACCATTGACAGCTGAGTCTGCGTAGAGCACGTTCTTGAGCTCTTCGTAGATCTCCTCCGATCCAGTGGCCATACCAGCAACACCCAGTCCCAGAGCTCCACCATGCTGTACGACCTCTTCTTGGGTGGCTTTGAATTGACGGCGCAAGTAGTTGAGGACGTGGGTACCGTGGTTGGTGTAGATGAGACCGAGTGCATAAAGCGAACCACCTTGGCTGTAAGTGCTGCCAGCACCCGAGTTGGCGTTCTCCTTGGGCAGGTATGGCTCAAGAAGCTTCTGGCCATTGTTGAGGTTGCCACGATGGATCACACCAAGCGCCGCCGTCGCTGTGAACTTGCTCCAGTTCACGGCCTTGCCCAACCACTCCAAGTTGTCGCGGAAGAATGTGTCTACTGTCGTGCCGGCATTCATGAACGCGTTGGCGAATGTGACAGAGGTGTGGAAAATGGAGTTGCGTGCCTCGAGAGAATCTCGAATCTTGTTCAAGATGGCGCGATCCGTATGTGCTGCCCTGAAGAGGAACTCCAAGTTCAATTCGATGCTCTTTGTGCCACGTAGAATGTCCTTGATCGACGCAAATGCCTTCTTTTGATCTTCAGTCTCTGGCTTCGGTTTTGTTCTCGATGCGACGATGGTCGAAGTCTGAGGTGCGCCAGCGGATTCGTTTAGTTCGCTGAGAAGCTGGTCGGATTCGGTGGCATTGTCGCTTTGGTTCCGATGTGGAGTCGCAGGTCGGACGGCGTTGCCGTTCATCGTTGCCTCTTCAGTCTTCTCGGACTCGTCTTCTGGCAGCTCGTCCATGACCTTCTGCAAGAACTCTTGTGTGCCGTTCTCGTAAAGGTCAAAGGAGAGCTGGTAGGCGATAGCCAACGATTTGCCGTCACCCTTTTGCACCAGCTGACGAAGCATGTTCGAGGCCATGGATTGCTGGTTGAGGTAGACGACGCATCGTGCAATGGCGAAGTAGTCTGGGCTAGGGATCTCGTTCAGCATGTCCAGGATGAGCTTCAAAATCTCGTTTCGCAGTCCACGCTCCTGCACGACGTTCATGCAAATGTCGAGAACATACTCCATGACATCCTGTTCCGTGTCAGCGCTGCAATAACCTCCAATTCCAGTGTAGTTCCATACCTCCGCCTGGCCAGGTCCTGAAGTTGCAGCCTTCTTGCCCTTGCTCTTCTCGTCTTGGGACGATCGAAGGATGGCTTCCTTGAGGACCTCCATGTTTCGAGCTTCAACTGCCAGGCCAACTACCTGCTTGTAAGCGCCGACCTCGTAGCAGCTCTCAAAGATCCTCCTGATGACCGTCTGCAGATTCTTCTTGACCGGGTTTGGCAAAGTCAAAGGATGTGGATGTGCTCCTGGAACCCCAGCGTTGCCTCCACCCGGTGCAGAAGAGTCCCACGCCTTCTCATCCTCTCGCGATAGCAGCGACTTTGATGGTATGGCGGATTGCGAGAAAGGTGTGGTAGGCGAGCTTCCAGCAGCGTTGGCGTTGTCGTAGTCGGCTGAACCTTGGCGAGCATTGCCAGACGCAGGGTTGGGAGGATTGTGTAGCGCGCAAAGCGAGATGTACGTGTCGATGCATTTGGCTACAATGGTCTCCTCATACTCGCCGGCGTTGTCCAAGTTGAACAGCTTGCCCGCACCCAGGGCGAAGACCATCGACTCATCGTACTCTTGCAGCTGGTAGTAGACTTTTGACAAAACCAAAGCGGCGAGCTCGCGGTGTGAAAAGGATTCGTCTTCGTAGAGGGCCTCTCTGTTGATGCTCTGTCAGCTCCTCGTCACACATAAAACGCCACCATTTGCAGCACATGTCATCGTGATGACTGCATAGACAAACAGCAATGGAGATTTGGATCGAACGTACATTTGACCGATGGAACCTGATACCTCTGTCCATACAGCATCAATCTGAGTGTTGAGTCGCTCGAGCGCAAACGCCTGCAAAGCCGGGTCTGGCTCGGACAAGAAGCCCACCAGGCCGGCAGCAGAAGTGAGGCCGACCATTCTGCTGTTGACGAGCTGCCGTCTGCTGCCTCTTTCCCGAGTGGTGTGTTGATGCGGTCGATGGAGGGGGTGTCGGCGAGACGGGTCGGCGAGATAGGGAGCCCAAACAGAGCCGCGCCGGGGATCGAGTCGTCGATGTGTGCTGATGGAAGGAGATGGATTGAATGGCCAGAAAGGACCGTCGGAAGGGGTTGCACTGCCGGAGCTGGCGATGGAGGGGCGATGGCGGTGGTGGTGTTGATGGGGGTGGTGAAGTTGCTCGTGATCATCGGCGAGAGGCCAGCAGCAGCGACAATAGCAGCAGCAGCACAGGCAGCTTCAACGCGCATGTCATCGGGCGCCGGAGAAGCTATTCCCAAAACAGCCGGAAGACGCTTGGCGCTAGACGGCCTTGCGATGCGGCGTAGACTCTCGGGCCACGACACGTAGGGAAGACGACAGGACGTGAATCTCTTCTAGATAGGACAAAACTACCATTTCCTTCATTCCGTCCCCGGTGTTGCTTTGCGACGAGCTATCCCTCCCCTGAGCAATACTTGCGATTGACGTGATTGACCGCGTCTCCACCCGTTTGCCCTTGCCAAGGTCCGCTGGGACGGCCTCGTTCATATCCATATCAACGTCTATCACCAAACACCCTCCTCACAGCCTCGCATCCACCCCGACTGTCGCCAATACATCTCGACGTCCTCCCCCGCCGGCCCAGCGATCGCGACCTCCATCCCACCGCTAAGCGAAGCGGCAGGAACCTGCTCTGGCGATCCCTTTTCACCTCCAATCCTGAGTCCGCCGAGCTCTTGCCTTAAACCGGTGAACCGTCCGCCGCCGACTGTCATCCCTCACATATGGCCGCTCGGTGCGCGCATCCACCGCTCTGCGCGTCCTAATCGCGCGCATATCCAGGACATTCCCGAGCGGAGGAGTGCGAACGGGGTATAGGAGTCAGGGCGGGGCACAGCGCAGGAAACAAGAACAATGGATCTGGCTGGTATGCTGAACGATGGCGATGCGCCGCCCAAGAGACCATCGCAGACATCTCCTCCGGCTTCAAGTCGGGTGAGCGGAGCGCAGGTATCTCCACCTGCGCAGAATGGGTCGTACGCGGCGGGACCAGGAGCATATGCGACGGCCAGGCCAAGCCAGCAGCAAACTCCGTTGTATGGGCCTCCCTCAGCTCCAACCGGTCTGCCAGGTCAGTCGCAGCGTGGAGGTCTGACTCCGCTGCAGACTCCCTCGCAGGCTGGAGGAGGAGGACAGTACCCATTCCCGCAACAACCGCCTTTGCAAAGCCCGGCCACAGCACACCCAGGCCAGCAGCAACAGCAGTATAGAGGATACGAGCCATACTCAGCAACGACGCCTGGTGCGAGACCGCCAAGTCATGGCTACCCTCAGCCCTCGCCCTCCTTGGGCCAGTACCAGAACACCCTCAATGCCGCACACAACGCATCGCTTTCTCCCACTCCGCCTTCGCATCCCAGCCAAACGCCACATGCAATGCGACAGAGCCCACTCGCGACCATGGGACATCCACCGCCTGCACCACCGCACCACTACCACCAGTCGCAACCCAACACCCCGCTTGGGCCACCGCAGCTCCCACAGCGGCATTCCAACCACCAACTGGATATGAGTAGCCCATATCATCAACGAACGTTCTCTGGTGCCTCAAATGGCATGGTCTCTGGCTCGCCGGCACAGCACCATCCCAGTATTGGAAACCTTGTAGATTCGCCCAGTGCCTACAACAGGCCCTCTCCACAGACCCGCCGCACAAGCGACTATCGAAGCTCGGTGGACCGAGAGCGTAGTGTGTCCGTTTCGCCCAAAACCATAGTACAGCCACGCCCGCCATCCCTTGGTTCACGGCACAGTAGTCAGCAAGAGGTGTACAGTACTCGAGGCTCTTTGCCCCCTAGCGCAGGCGTGGCGTCCTCAGGGGCCACACCGGGTCACGTGCCGCCACCGACACCAGCGCAGGCCCAGTCGCATCATTCCTATGCGGCAAGTGAGGTTGCACAAGCGTACGCACAATCGAGTGGTTCGTTGCCCGGCCCGCCCGTGAATGGGAATTCTTTGTCTCAATCGGACAATAAGACGCCGCTGCAGCACCAATCCCAGAAAATGGGCATGAGCCACTTGCTTGCACCTACGCAACACGCACAACCCCAGCAGCAACCGTCAATACCCAACGGCGCTCCCACCATGCCGGCCAAAATGACAGATTCATCGCCATCACAGTCGCAGTCTCACTCACAACCTCCACCACACGCCTCGGCACCACCCCTGTCACATTCACAGCAGGGGCACGTCAAAGCAGAGCCGCCAGAAGCCAAGCCCGAAATCAAATCCGAGCCATCTGCACTTTCGACTTCATTATCCCATTCAGACATCGCCGCGACAATGACGGCCGCCCCTGAGGTCCAGCCACCACCCATCAAGCAATCCACAGTTGACATGTCGGCGTCAGGTACGTATGCAGGTGCTGTTTGCAGCAATGACATTTGTCACGTCACGTGTCACCATTACACGAGCTAACCATTGGTAGCGGCTGCACCGGGCAAAGCGCCACTGAAGCGACCTGCTGAAGAAGAAGCGTCAGCCGAACCAGCCGCCAAGCGAGGACGAGTCCGCAAGTACAGAGAGCGCCCCATCTGGGCCCATCTATCACATCAGAATCCAAAGGCCAGAGAAACCGCTGTCGTGCCGAATGGTAAAAGCATGACGAACCTAAACTCGCAGCCGCCGCCGCGAGCTGCCCAGCAAAACGGCGTCGCAGGACCACAACCAAACGGCGTGAGCAACGCCAGACCACCACAGGCAAACGGCAATCAGGCCAACATCCCACCATGGCAGCAGAACCCGCCACTCGATGACGACCTCATTCACGCTCGACGAGTCTTGGGTCGATGGGAGAAGTCGCTGAAATGGAACGTGCCCAACCCCAGCTTTAACAGAGCGGTTGCCGACTGGCTGTACGAGCAACTAAAGAACAACGTAGACATTGGGACCGATCCTCAGGAGGGCACTATCGAGATCGAGGCCAAGATAGGGACGTTGATTGACGACAATGGACGGAGATGCGAACTGCCGGTCATGAATGCCTGCGTCATTCATCCTGCTGCAGCCAGACGCTTTCGTTTCGAGAGTGAGATGAATGAGGTATGTTTAAGTGTTGCTGCACCCACCGAACCCTCACTGATTCCATCACAGCAAGAGCACAAGTTCATGAATGCCTTCCTCAACGACTGCTTCGTGCAGTCACAGCCCAAGGCCACAAAAGGCCGGGAACCCATCGATTACAAGCACATCTACGAAGTGGACTCCTTCCGCACCCTCAGCAAGGCCGGCATGGCAGCTCTACCCGGAGCTGCACACCGACGGCGACCCGACCGAGACCTCAAGCTACGCACCTCGACCGACACCAAGACCGGCGAAGTCAGAGCACGCATCATCAAGGTCAAACTCGGCGAAGACCTGCACATTTTCGGCGCCGGCGACCCTTACGACGTCCGCATCTCCATGAATCTCGAGATCAACATGGACCGTCCTGGCTTCGACCCGACGCTCCTAACTGAAGAGCCCACCGAGACGAAGCGAGCGCCACCGAACCGACGCAAAGACCGTCTCTCGTACAAACACCTCGCGTACCAAGTCGACCTGACCCGCGTCGACATCGAGGGCATGGCGCACAAGTACGAGCTGGAACTCGAGGTGGATGCGAATGTGCTGCGGGACCAGATTGCGCGGTTGGAGCAGAGACAGCCGCATGCGTATACGGATGTGGTGGATGGGTTTGTGAGTAATATGTTGATGTTGATGAAACAAAACCGAGGATAGTGAAAGGATATCGAAGGAAGAAGGTGAAACAGGCCTTGGTTTTCTTCTTCTTGTTTCGAATAGGACATGGATGATTCGGTGGCATGGCTAAGGGGAGAGCTTCTGTTAATACCTACTTCTAACTCATGGGTAATGTTCTGCCGAGAGTGTCTTACAACCTTCACAGACAGAAGAGACGGCCCTTCCTAAACTTCTATTCAAAGATTAACGACATATTTGTCAACGCATCTCCCTTGAACATTCAACTAACTTACTACTCCCCACCCATTCTCCACCCTCAACCTACCCCCTCGCGGGCCCAACCCTCCCCCTACACTCCCCAAACCCCACCACGACCCTCCCATCCCTCTCACACCACCCCTCCAACACAACCTCATCCCCATCCGCCAAATACTCCCCAGCCCCCTGCGGCATGACATCCGTCTTCGTCCTCTCCGCCTCATACATACACCCCAACTCATTCATCCTCCCCTCGCCATCCCTGCCACTCCCAGAAATCGTGCCAGTCCCGATGAGATCCCCAACGGCCATCCCACACCCAGACGCCGCGTGGTGCGTCAGTTGCTGGTACGGCGTCCAGTACATGTACTTGAGGTTAGAGGTGGACAGGGTCGTTTCGTTCCCGTCTCGCACCAGACGGACGCGCAGCTTGACGTCCAACGCACCTGCATCCCTCTCGCTAGCCGGCCACGTCAAATGCGCAAAAGGCTTCGGATCCTGCACCAGCGTCGGCGCCGTGGCGAAGGGCTCCAGCGCCTCCATCGGCACGATCCAGTTGGAGATACTCGTGCCGAAGCCCTTGGAGTGGAAAGGTCCTAGCGGACGCATTTCGAACATCTGGTGGTCGCGCGCGGACCAGTCGTTCAGGAGGACGAAGCCGAAGATGTGTTGTTTCGCGTCCGCGATCGGGAGCGTGGAGCCGTAGGGGATGGGGCGGGAGACGAAGTAGCCCATTTCGAGCTCGAAGTCGAGTTTCTTGGACGGGCCGTAGACGGGGGCGCTGTCGAGGCCGGCGGTGAAGGAGACGTTGACGGGGCGCGGGATGGTGGAGGGGGTGGGGAGGAGGGAGGAGACGCGGGAGTTGTAGACGGAGGGGGTGATGAACCAGTTGGAGGGGATGTTGGCGGTGGTGAGTTCGCCGGAGCAGTTCTTGCAGTGGTCGAGGGAAGTGTAGAAGTCGGAGAAGCCCGGGATGGACATGGGGAGGTGGGGGCGGACATCTTTGAGGGGGGTGAGGGTGGAGGAGGGGAGTTTGTTGGCTTTGAGGGATTCTTGGATTTGGGAGCGGATGGTGCGGCGGGTGGGCCAGGGGAGGGCGGCGAAGGTGTTTAGGGCAGGCTGTGGGAGGAGGTGTTAGGATTTGGTGGTGGAGGTTGAGGTTGGGGATAGGACGAACTTGAGAGAAGATTTGTTCGAAAGTGAGATCTTGGCCTGTTTCGAGGCTTGAGAAGGCGCCTGTCTTTGCGTATTTGGCCAGGTCAATGGCATGTTCGCCGATGGCTACAGCGCAGCGAGGTGAGGGTTCCGTCGAGGTGGAGATCACGCCGTAGGGAAGCGTGTCGATAGTGTATGGTGTTTGGTCGAGCTTTGGAGACGACATCTTTGCTGGTGATGATACTGTGAAAGCTACGGTGATTGATTATGATGATGGGGTGTTGTTGAAATAGAGAAGTTGTCGGTGAACGGCGAACTATGGGAGAGTCGGCCCCGCAGTGGGGAGTAAGAGCAGCAGATGCAGGCTGAAGTCAATGTCAGTCTTCGGTTCCCGACGAAGGAGCGTACGGGCGTATATATACAGTCTGGGGAGACGTTATTCCGTCTCGTCCTGAATTGTACATTGTGGGCGCCACTGATCCAATACTTCGACACCCGCCTGCACACGCTTGCTCGAGAGGCTTGATCTTCTTCTTCTTCAGTCAAGTCCTGAATGGAGTCCGCATTTAAGGTTCATGCAGGTACAGGTGGTTCCGAGCTGAGTGCGAGACCTGACAGCTTAGCTGGGCAGTTTCCTTCGAAGGGCGTGTGCTTGATCTCACCTAGCTGGTGAATGGCCTGAAGTTTGGTAGTCAGATTGTTCTTCGCATAGACTGATCTCGGTGCAGATTCGAGGCCACGCATCCGATGTGACCGGGAAAGGGTCGATGTTTAACCTGCAGTCATAGTTGGATGCTTTTTCGGCCGCAGTAGGAGAGCGGTCGTGATTCCATGATAGCCTTCATGACTTCCAACTGCTGGCTGAGACCTAGTGGTTGACGCACTTCCGGGATTGCGGGAGCCACACCCTCTTCAGGCGGCCTTCTGTTTTCTCTCGCGTAGTTTCTTCAACTCTTTAATGCCGGACATGATTAGAGGAACAGCCATTGGACCAAGCAATGGCACGTAAACGGCAACTTTGTGCTCCTCAGGGAAGTAGACTTGGCCCACCATGGATGGTTCAAAGAACGCCTTCTCCACCTCAGTCTCAGCAATTCTCGCGTTCTCCAAAGCGAGCTGGAACTGGCCTTCTCGCAAATTGGTACAAGCCTGATCAAGGCGGTGTAGCGTCTCATCCACAGATTTCGCAACAGAGTCAGGGATGGCGATCGAAGTAAGTTTCAGCGTAAGCCTCGACAGAGCTCCTAGTGTCGACGAAGCAGAAAGAATGAGAGCAGTGGCACGCTCTCTTTTAAGGCTGGACATTCGCAGGGACAGTGAAGATGGTGAGGGTGGGACTCCGAGCAAGCCGGCAAGTTGGTCCGCGAAAATGAGCATATCCGGGCGGAGGTCGTCAAGCGTGAGGTTGTTTGGCTGTGTGCTAGGGGCATTGTGAATCTGAACACCACCCCACTGCGGGATAATCCAGCTCGAGCCATCATTTTCGTCGATGAGCAGTGGCCTTTTGTCCGGAGATGGGACGTAGAGAACAAAGTTGATAGTAGGGCCTTCGCCGATACTTGGACTTAGGGGCCACTCGGCGGCGTTGACGAACCCTGTCAAGTCGCCGTAATGAAGCGTCCAGTGATTCTTTTCAGCATTGAAAGCAGGTCCAGCAATAGACGGACTGAAAGATGCAAATAATTGCACTTGAGTGTCGATGGTAAAGTCGCTGATAGAGGAGAGTGGTCGCAGGAGTGGCGATATGTATTCTCCCAGAGCTTGGTCAATGTCCCAGGCTGATGGGGCGGCCCCAGGTGTGAACATCGAGAATGTGAGGTGATATGCAGGAGCGTATTTAAACGCTCTTGTCATGCGCCGGTCCAGAGCCGAAGACTTCTCGGGCGAAAGGGTAAGAGGTCGCACGCCGTTGGCATAAGCCGTGTCTTTAAGCAAGTGCCAGATTGCAGCGCTTTCGTCCTCAAATATGTTCGATATTTGATTTGCTAGGAACGTCGCAGTTTGTTTGAGGTCCTCGGGTCTTCCGACTTGATGTTCTGCGTTCAGGATCGGCCCCCATGATTGCAGAGTTGCCTGAGGCGTTTTCGGAGCAGAAACGGTATTCAAGATCACATTCAGGACCTGCTTCGGCTTAAGTGTACCGTCTGAGTTGTGTTCTGTCTGGATGTGAAATTTGTGAAAGCGGAAGTTCTGCTGTCCGTTCAATAATGTCTCCAAGTCCGATGCAAGACTTGTAGCATGCTCTGGTGCCAAGTCCGGCGCCGTCAAACCAACGTGCAGAGGGTAGTGCAACTGGCATGCCTGTAATTGATCAATACGCATTATCCTACGTTGAGGGTGCATTTACATACCTTGCCCTCTGCCCAGGCGTTCATAGACTCCAATGGTAGATCGGAGCGTTGAATGGAAGTGGTCCATATCCAGTGCGGGAGTCCCAAGCAGACGACAACAAGCCAGAAAGCGGCAATGATGAGACGTCGGGCCCAGACCGTGGCTGGCTTCTCGGGCGAGAGCTCTGCAGCCCCGTTTGAAGGCTCAGCCTTGCCGTCGTTGGGCTCCATCTTGATTGATGTTCTGGTCAAAGTCGCGACGAAGTTGGGATGGACGTGTCAACAGGGAGGTCAACGCCTGTTCACTTCTGATTGGCCCCGCACCTCGCTCTTTCTTCGGCTGAACTCTGACACTTTCACTTTCACGCCTCACTCTTTCAGCAGCATGAGCACACTTTCACGTGCAAGGCCGTGGTTTGACAGACTTGAAGGCCCAGAATCACATGTTTTCCTAAAACTGTAAGTCACTACGTCCAACTCGTCAATTCATGAGCCAGCATCCGTACCCTCCCTGTGAGAGCATGAGACAACGTCTTGCAAGGAGTGCCATTTGAGACTCTCTTCTACACACCTTCTCTCTTCTTCTCGAGACACCATTCCACACCCTTCCATCTCACAGTCATGGCCGACAAAGACGACGCCAATCCTAAGTTCGAGCAGTCACGGCTCGAACGCTTCTTTGCATTCATCGGTGCAGTGCCTGAAGAAAAGCTGCCCGCAAAGCTGCCCGACCCAGAGCCCGTCGAAGGAGAACCCATCGACGGATCAGACGACGAAGTGCCACCGCCTCCTCCCATAGATCCAAACCACAAGCCCATCTACGCCCGAGATCTCATCAAGACTGTCCAGCCGAAGCCTGCAGTTGCGATGGCAAGCGATGCCCTCGACTTCACCTTGGACTCCCGCAAAGGCCAGCCTGCTCCATTCGGCATCTGTTTCTGTCCATTTCTCGCAGTCACCAAGTACTGCTACAAGTTCGTCCCGAAGAAGTTGATGCAGCCACTTGCCACCGCTTTCTTCGATGCCGAGAAGATCTGGAACCGCGAGTGGGATCTGTGCGTAGGCATGAAAGTGCTCGTGAAAGCAGACGCTGACTTGTGAACAGTTACTACATCTCGTCATCCTACGGCGGAGTCTTCACGTTCATCCCCGAACACCAGCTTCGCGCCCTCCTCGACGAAATCAACATCGCATTTCCAGACGCCAAGCTTGACATCACCGACGAGGATCGTGAAGGAGGACTCGTGCTCGACTTTGAGGACTTGCGAAAGGTGAGTCTGACATCTTGTGATTTTCGACTTTTGACACTGACAGCCAAACAGGATCTCCGGCCACGCTTCCTCGGCCACTGCAACTCGCGCGCAAAGCACTCCGCCTGGGTTCAGCAAATCGAGGCACTGCCCAACATGGTCATCCCAGACTCTGCCGACCGCAGCATCGAAGCCTTCAAGGCGAAGATCGACGCAGCAAACGCCATCAACAAGAACAAGAGCAAGGCCGCCAAGTCTAGGAAGCTGCAGGAGAATGTGCTCAAGAGGCATCAGATGGTCCAGCAGGGCTCCAGATCTCAGCGCTACCTCGGCCTTCGTCGCAACAGCGAAGAGACTCTCATCTCTGACATGAACCAACTCAGCATCGACCCTGTCGACACTTCCAAGCCAGTCCCGCATCCCTTCGACAACGAGCCCATCTTCATCTCCATCGACGTTGAGGCGTACGAGAGACCACCTCACCAAATCACCGAAATTGGAGTGGCCACCCTCGACACTCACGATCTCAAGGGCACTGCGCCAAGCAAGAAGGGCCAGGACTGGTTCAAATTCATCCGCGGTCGCCACTTCCGCGTCAGCGAATACGACAAGTTGGTCAACTCCCAGTACGTCCAGGGCTGCCCCGACAGCTTCGAGTTCGGCGAGAGCGAGACAGTTGCCAAGGACAGTATGGCATCCGTCCTCGCTTCCTGTTTCCGCGAGCCTTTCAGCAAGCCCTCTACCCCAGACGAAGACTTCCCACCTCTCGGCAGCAGCAAGATCAACCCGACCGCATCTACTTCCGAGCCCGAGACGCGCAACATCGTCGTTGTCGGCCACGATCTCGGCCAAGACGTCAACTACTGCCGTGAGATTGGCTATAACATCCTCAACCGCGGCAACATCATCGACTCAGCCGATACCGTCCTCATGTACCGCTCCTACACCAAAGATCCCAACGCCCGTTCTCTCGGCAGCATCCTCTACGACTTCGACATCCCTGGCTGGCATCTCCACAATGCAGGCAATGATGCCGTGTACACTCTGCAAGCCATGCTCGCCATCTGTGTGGAGTCTGCGGCGGGTGGTGGAGAGGGTGAGAAGAAGCGAGCGCAGGAGGCGCAGCAGAAGCGTGAGGAGACTTTGATCGAGGGCGCGAAGGAGAGGGCCCAGGAGGATGCTCTCGGATGGGATTCGAGTGGAGACGATGGTGGCATCCCGATCAAGCCTCCGGCAAACTCGTACCTGAAGCCACAGAAGACGTTTGGGCCAGCACGTCCTCAGACCGGGCTCTACACGATGGGTGGTGCGCCGCTCGACGTTTGAAGCCTGCTCTGAGGATTTCAAGGTGGGAGAACTGTAAGATAAGAGGAGTCCAAGCAAATAGACAGCGTGTACCATAGCACTGTAATGTATCCAGCCGTTCACTCATGACCAACTCTTCACCTCCCACTCGCACACCCCAAACAGACCCTCCGATCCCCCTTCACCGCACACATATCACAAACCCTCCTCCTACACTCCCAACAACTCGTCTCCTGGACATACACATCCTCATCAATCTCCATCGCCTCATCATGTCGTAGCGATCCATCACAATCCTCACAGCGCGTATCCCGCTGAACGCCCACGTCACCATGATCGAGAACCATCGGAATCGTCGACGGCGGCGGCTGCTGAGGAATCCGCCAGAAAAAGTGGAGCGTACTCCTCTGCGGCAGCACTGGCGCTGCAACGTTCGGACTCGAAGCGCATATAGGCGAAGCGTTAGGATGTTCGCGTTGCGCGTTGTATAATCGATTCATTGTATGCTCTACAACCCCATTCCATCCACGTTAGCAAAAAGACTCTCTTCCCAATACCCCCCACTCATAGCATCTCCCGTGAGGACATACCGTATACAATCCCCTCCTCAGGCCTGCCATCCCGAAACCTCTTCCTCGTGCGACTGTTCAGGTGGTTCGCGTGGGAGCCTTCGTCGTAGGTCGGGAAGGACCAGGTGGGTTTTTGGTAGAGCGGTTCGAGGGGTTTGGTTTGGGCGTAGAAGTGCGGGAGAGGGCTTGATGTGGAGGCGTCGCTGGAGGAGCTTGAGGAGAAGGGGGAGGAGAGGGTCGGGGTTGAGCGTTTGCGTTTTAGACCCATGATGTGGGTTTAGAGTGTTGTTTTACTGGAAATGCTGTGGTGTCGGATATGGTATTGGAGGGTGGATGTAGATGTGACGTTGCACGACGCGAGTGGACTCGAAAGCACGCGTCACAGCGCGATTGAGCTGGAGCAGGGATAGCACGGGCCATATATGACGATCTCCCGCACCACTTGATTGAGCCTCAATCAACTTCAATCAATTGCTCTCCAGCCTCCAACCTTCCCACTTTAACCTCACCTCTCTCACCCCCACAACCAAACATCAGCCACCAAACATGTCCAACAACGAAACCATCCGTGAAGCCACCCATGCCGGCTCCTGGTACACCGACTCCAAACCCCAACTCAGCTCGCAACTCGAAGGTTGGCTCGATGCCGTCAAGCCGCCGGTGACTTGTATTGGGCCGGAATCTGAGGGCGAGACGGTGGGGGAGGTGCCTGTTCCTGGGGCAAGGGTGATTATTGCGCCGTAGGTGAATTGATCGTGGTTAAGGTTGTGAGGGATTGTGAGGACTGAATGTGTTGTATAGGCATGCTGGTTATTCGTACTCTGGACCGGCTGCTGCATGGGCGTATAAGGCTTGGGATATTTCGAAGGCGTGAGTGGTTTCTTAAATTTCCTTTCGTTTGTTTCTCAAGATCAGAAAAAGAAAACCACTACCTTTCTAGACTTTGTCCCAAGATCTTCTATTCATGACAAGAATACGTCAATCACGATCAACCTCCAAGGTCTTGTCTATAAAAGATTCTTCTCACAACGACCACAGCAAAAGAGTCTTCCTCCTCGGTCCCTCTCACCACTACTACCTCACCAAAGCCGCCCTCTCCCGCTGCACACAATACGAAACTCCCCTTGGCAATCTCCCCATCGACCGCGAAACCACCGCCGCCCTCCACGCCACCGGCCACTTCGAATGGATGAGCCAATCCGTCGACGAAGACGAGCACAGTCTCGAGATGCACCTGCCGTACATCTACAAAATCCTCTCAAAGTATACCATCCACCCCTCCTCCCAACATTCTCCCACAAGCTGACCACTCCTTGGCAGAACCTTCGGCTCCAACCCCTCCACCTTCCCACCCCTAACCCCAATAATGATAGGCAACACCTCCGCCTCCACCGAGTCCGCCCTCGGCCGCCTCGTCGCCCCCTACCTCGCAGACCCCACCACCGCCTTCGTCATCTCCTCCGACTTTGCCCACTGGGGCCTCCGCTTCCGCTACACCCACTACCGCCCCACCCTGACCGACCCCTCAAGCGCCACAAACCTCTCCTCATCCTCGAAATCCCCCTCCTCCCCAGCAATCCACGAGTCGATCAAAACGGTCGATTTCGAGTGCATGGGCGCCTGTGAGGGCGGAAGTCATAGGGAGTGGTTGGGTGTGCTGGAGCGTACGGGGAATACGGTTTGCGGAAGGCATCCGATTGGGGTTGTGATGGCTGCTGTGGAGGAGGTGAGAAAGGAAGGGGGTGGGAAGGAGGATGTGGGGAGGTTTCGGTTTGTGAGGTATGAGCGGAGTAGTGAGGTGAGGCGGGTAGGGGATAGTAGTGTTAGTTATGCGAGTGCTTTTGCCGTGGTGTGAGTTGGGAAAGGGGCAATTCCGAGTCGGCTGGGGTGTGTTAGGAGCTTGAGAGGATTGGCGAGTGTGGCGATAATTAGAGGAATGAAGTAAACGAGATCCAAGAGGAAAGGAGAAGACGACCATGAATGAGTATTGAATATTTTCAATTGTTTCGTGTCTTTTTTTGTACAATTCCTCTCCTCTCAAAAGTAGAAGAACCATAATCTATGCAAAGTTCGTGCCAAAACAACGTTGGCGGGTATGATGATAAGAAAAATCCAGCAGCAGCAGCAGACATTATCAAGCACCAGAATCCCTCTGTCCCATATCTCCAATCCCTAAACCCCAATCCTTTATACAAGCCAGTCGAAACTTTTTTGATACATATATACAAGTAAAAAAAGCTTCTGTCTGTCATCCATCATCTGTGTCGTGGGCATCTATCCATCTGTCGTCCAGGATGAGGCAAAGGAAAACTTGATCATGCACGGAAAGCAACTGCCTCCGGAGCAGGTGTCTCGCGCGAGAAGAGCGCAGTGCTTGTTGGAACCGCGGTCGCAGGGGCGAAACCCACACCTGAGGAGGTAGCGGGCGCGGTGGCCACGGCGGGTGCTGAGGCGTCGCCGTTGTAGCCGGCGGTTTGGTAGTATGCGTTCTCGGCCGCGATGAGGCTGGTCACAGGCGCGTAGGCGTTCAAGGAAGCGAACGACGAGACGGCGGCGTGTTTTGCGGAGTCGGAGAAAGCGTTCGCGTCGTAGTCCTTCGCGGTGAAGCGCGGGTCCAAGGGGTCGCCGAAGCCTTGGGTCGAATTGAAGTCGTAGCCTAGCGATGCGAGGATCGTGGTGTTGAACGCCGCCATCATGGTGTGGTCCTCGTGGATCAGGTTGTGGCAGTGGAACATGTACATGCCGTTCCAGGGGCCGTAGAAGGCGAGGACGTCGACGGTTTCGCCCGGGGCGAGCATCACGACATCTTTGAGACCGGCGGCCTCGTAAGGAGCGAGGCCGCGGAAACCGCCTGTGCGGGAGAGGACCTGCATGTTGACAAGATGGATGTGGACTGGGTGGACGGCTGGTCCGCCGGTGTGGCGGAGCCTCCAGCGCTCGACGGTGCCTTGGGGTGGGCGGGCGAGGACGCGAGAGTTGGGGTCGTTGAAGTTGGCGCCGTTGATGGTCCAGACGTCTGCGCCGCCCATTTGGAAGTTGAATTGGTGGTCGATGGTGCTTCTTTGTGCGGGCCAGGCGATGTTGGTGTTGAGAGAGGATGGGACGGCGTTGTTCGAAGCGTCGCTGACGGTGTTGCCGACGACGAAACGCATGACCTTGTCGGTGTTGGCGAACTCGTTGATCTGGGTAATTTGCATGCCGTTCATCATTGTCACATTCTGGCCCTTGAAGCCGGAGAAGTCGACGATGATCTCGTATCGCTCGCCCATGGACAGGACGACGTCTTTGGCGTTGACTGGAGCGGAGAAAAGACCCGAGTCGGAGGCGATGACTTGGAATTGGATGGGGTTGTTGTTCTGGTCCACCAGGTAAAGATCGTATGAGCGGCTAAGAGACATATCGAAAAGCCTGAAGCGGTACTTGCGAGGCTCGACATTGAGATATGGCCATGGCTGGCTGTTGACCTCGATGGTGTCGCCGAAGAAGTTAATAACGTTGCCATTGGGCGAAGCGAGATCACCGTTGGACTGATAGATCTTGTCAGAAAGTGCGAGGGGAACATCATATTTGCCACTTGGAAGACCAAGAGCGTCCTCAGCCGGGTCGGTGATGATGTAGCAACCTGCTTGGCCGTAGTAGGCATCGGCTGCGGTGTGACCGTGAGCATGGTCGTGGTACCACATTGGACGTGCAGTCTCAGTGTTGGGGTAGTAGTAGTCTTTCCATTGACCTGGTTGCAGCTCATCGAAAGCCCACCCATCCCAGGCGGCGTGGGTGTATGAGCCGTGAAGGTGGACGGACGAGGATTGGGATCCTTTGTTGGTGTAACGAATGACAGTCTCTACACCGCGAGGGATGTAGTATGTAGGACCTGGTGCGGTTCCATCTGATCGAATGTCAGCAACACGTCTTCTACCATCCTGTTGTTGAACTCACTGTAACCGATAAGATTAGCAGGCCCCAAGTTGGGATACACCTGCTGCTGGAAAGGCTGAATAGTCGACTCGTAGTACTGGATCGTCCGGCCGTTGATATTCTCCGTGAAGACAGGCTGGGCGACCGCTGGCACGGGCAGCGGTTTTTGGAAGATCCAAGGATATGCAGGAGACCCGGCACTCTTACCGGCTCCTCTCCAGTTCGGCCTTCCAAGAGGTTTGCTGCCGGGACGTTGAGGAGTTGCCTCGACCAGGGACGCCGAAGCTGCCAGCCCAAGGGCCAACAGGCCTGAAAAGAACGACATTGTGGGTGTTGGTGTACCGCGAGAGGATGTAGGCGTAATGTATGTGGCGAAGGGGTTGAAGATGAAGGTTAGGGGGGGAAAGGTTGAATGCACTCCCCAAGCAAGCGAGCGTGGTAATGCTGGTGATGTAGAGTAATGATCGGCCTGTTGGTGCGCTGTCGGGCTCACATATTATATCTATGATGCGAGAGCAGGAGTAGTGCTCTCAGCACCCTCTGCCTGCCCAGGAGGACGCCGTGGCACCGAGCAGCGAATTGCCAAACTGGTCCAGGCGGCGCCACGGACGGGCGTCCCACAGCAGACGCATCGACATAGATCCATGCGCGGTGCATGCAGCCGTGGTGGTGGTGTTTGAGGCGATGGATGATCGCTTCACATGTCCTCGAGGCAGTGAGGCTTGTCATCGCCTGGAGTTTATTTTCGGCCTTCTGCTTAGCGTAACCTAATCACGCGGACCCACAGACAAGCCTTTTAGCCTGCAGACGTCGTCGAATCATGTCCTTCACTCACCCGGCACGAGCCTCATCTCGACCGGGGTCCATCCTGAATAGGAGGACACAGACTCTTTCGTCTTTGCGCTTCCCACGCGGCTGTGGCATCGTGATTCCGAGACACAATGCCACGGTGGTGATGCCATATCAGATCCGGGCCTCGCATCCTGCTGCTGCTGCTGCTTCGTGCCCGCTGTCTTGGGAGGCGCTTGGCCAGGTCTCGTCGCACGTATCCGTTCAGTCTCAGGAGAGCGCAATGGCCACGACGGTGAGGCTGCCGAATCATCACCACACACCCCTCGCAAACCCCAGACCGCCACGCCTTTTCAGCCCGGCCAACATTAGGAGATGGCCCCAAGAGCCCCAAAGCTGGAGGCCTCGAATGGGATGGATCTCGATTATTACCTACGTGATGGGATAAGCGGACTGGACGCCAGATGGTCAGACTGCTCGCGAGAGCATCCCAACTTGTACCGATCAGTTCACCGGTGACGATACCTCTCGCTCGGAGGTTCCGCAGCGATTATACTGCATCGTATCAATAACCACCATCTCCACGCTCGGCGCCTTGCCGTGATGGTGTGGTGGGATGTGAATCAATAGCTCCAAGCTGCTCTCCACAACCTAATCTGCAGGGTCCGAATGCTATTCATTGCACGACTGGTGTTTGAAGAGGAGAACATCGCTATCCACTTTCGACCCGAATGCCCGTGGAGTCCTAGTCATTGATCGACTACGAGATGAAGACACGAGAATTTCTCGTTTCAGCTTGATCAACAGTCGAAAGTTGCGATTTGCGGTGTACAAGGATGCCGCTATACGAGCTCTCACAAAAAGTGACAGGCACTGATGTTGCAGGGCAGGTAGCCCGGCTGGTGCTGAGAGATGCCATGCGCTGCGATGCAACACTCGTGTTTGGTCTGCGCGCTCTTCAGGCCAGCCGCAACAAATGCAGAACTGAGCCTCAAGGCCACCGACCATTTCCGCAAATGGTGCTCTTCGTGCAGCCGCAAGCCACGGAATAAGCCTCTTCGATGCAGCGGTGGAACAATCCTCCATCGAGAAAACAGTCAGCATCTCGCCATATCGCACCCACGACCTGCCGTTCACCGGCTGTTCGCTCAGGCCTTTTCTTTCTCTCGCTTCTGGTCTTCGCTCAGACCGCGCGCGCGTGCACGCGGCAAGAAACGAGACGGGAAGTCGCTGTTCTCTTCATCTATTCGATATGGCGTATTGGACCGCAGAAACCTTAAAATATCCAGATGCGACCTTTCATGCATGCACGTCGGAGAATTGAAACCTTGATTCTTGCATGCTGCCGCTGCCGCCACATGACGATTCGGCAAGGATTTGTAGCTCGCATGGTGTTCATCCACACAAATCTCCTCTTGGCGCCGGCAGAGCTTCTTGCGAGAGATGGAAATTCATACAGTGAACTTTCTTCACCTGTAGTGTGGTATCTGTTGCGAGCGGAGGCATGTCAAGGCGAGGTCTGCCAAGTTGATGACGGCAGCGTTGCAGTTGACGATGTGATCTCGGAATGTGGTCTGGAGCTGCTGGTACAGTGACGAACTGGTCCAGATTTACGATATCGGTTTGTCAACAGTGGCTGTTGATCGACCGACCGAGTCCGACAGAGCTGTAACGGCAGTTGTTCGCTCGCTGGTACCGAAGCGTAGAAGGTCTCAAACGGACCACGCGAAGGCCATGACACGATGGAAGTTGACAAAGTCATGGCCAACGTCACACCATCGAGCCTCTCTTGAGCCATCAATAGGTATTGTTGTTTGACGCTTTCCTGATGGTATTTCCTCTCCGTTGCTATTCCAGTGTTCAATGAAACAGCGATGAGGGACGCCGTCTGAAATGCGACTCATGCGATGGATAGGGGCTGCACCGTCCGGAAGAGGAAATTCCCCAACCCGTGAAGATTCTTCTTTCTCTCCCATGGAAAGGCAAAGATGCCAGTCTCGTCCATACCGTTCTATCTACCAGATCGAGACCTCGCAGGACATACGCCAGTTGCTGACAGTCATTGTGTGCAGTGGAGACATGCTAGATCAGCCACAGCGCCAGACGAAGTCCCGAAAGAAGCTTCATGCTCCTGCTGACGCCTCTGGGCCGACTTTCGAGGAAGAAGTTCAACCTCAAGCCACAGTCCTGTCCAGGTTATTGGGTGCCGTGCGCCATCGACTAGTACAACGGTGTGGAAGAAGCTTAAACCCGCATACGCCTCGAGATGGTTGTGGGTCAATAACTTGCTCAGACTGAGAATTTTAAGCAAACGAAGCCCCTCCAGTGACTGCCGCTTTCTTCCATCGAACTGGGGCTCTTGTATCGTCCTCGAGTATGATAGTCTGCAAGGCCATGGATACCACGTCGACGATGTTCGATCGCAGGAGATTCTAGCCCGACAAAGCCGTTGCCAATGTCCACCACGTACGCCAACTGCCAACGTTGCAATCTGCACTTCTTTACCACGCGGGCCGATGCAGCGTATCGAACGGGCGAGGATGATCGATTCGCGATCGAAGGTCTGCGCGATGATGACCGTAGTCTGGCCAACCGCCGGCACAGACCTGGGTTCTCGACGTAGGCGCATAGTTCTGGTCTTCGCAGATGAAGGTCTATCGACGAGCAATGAGGAGTCTGGCTCATGAAGCATGCCGTTGCCTTCGGAGTCGCCGTGTGTTGTAACTTGTATCGGGAACGCATCTGGCTTCATGGTCGAGATCATACCGGCTTCGTTAGCCAAGCTGGTCTGGATGGGCGATGTGCCTTGGACTCCCCCTCGATCAGATTTGGATCAGTAGTGGGTTCACAGAGAACGCTGGGTCTTTGGAACAAGATGACAGGTCCCGCATGCCGTCGAGATGGACGCTCCGCAATCGCGTGCTGAATGGTAGGTGGGGAAAGGTTGTTCCGAAGGTGAGTCAAAGATCGAGTTGGAGAGGTGAGGTTAGAGCATGTTTCAGTCGTGATGGAAACTGGAAGGTGCGATGCCGAAAGAAGGCGGTCGCAACTCTCGAAGCTTGCTCCAGATATGGCATCAAGACATGGCGGAAAGAGAGGCAAGTTCATCAAGACCATGAGTTTATTCGTGAGAGAGACTAATGAAGCCAGTGCCGCTGTCCTCCTGCTGTATGAGAGAACATACCGATGAGTGCTCTCCAGAAACCAAGACATCCTCTCTGTCCTCATGTTGGATCTCTCCGTCCTCATGCTCGGTCATTCATACGCCATATCATTGCAGTCTCTTGTTGCCCACGTCTTGCTGGACGCAGCCTCTTCCCATCTTCAGTCGACATCATCCAAAGCACCACCTTCAGCCACCTCGCCATCCTCCCACCATCCCTCCTCGTGATCGTCTTGCGTGTTCGGAGCGTTTGCATTGGAAGCAGTGGTCGTAGGCGCCGCTTGACCTGGATTGGCAGCCGTCGGGCCCAGCGGAAATCCTGGACCTGGAGGGTTCTGAGCTGGTGGCTCCTGTGGAAGAGGGCCACCGAAGAGTGAGAAGATGCCTCCGAGTGCTGGGAGAGGAGGCATGTTGGGCCCCGCAGCTGGTGCAGCTTGTGCACCCGCGCCTGTACCTGGTGGAGCAGGCATAGGCACTGGCATTGCGAACATGCCGCCAACACCACCAGCGCCTGCAGGAAACTGGGCGAGGTTGCCCACAAGTCCATTGAAGTCGAGATCGCCCATTGGACCGCCGCCCAGGTTGTACTCTTTCGCGAATGTCGGCAGTTGCTCTCGAATCTCCTCGCCTTCTACGCAGATGTAATAGCCACGCTCGCCAGACTTGACTCCTGGGGCACGATGATGCTTATCTGTGCGGGCCAGACAGCCACTTGGTGATTTGGTCCCCTGCGTAGAGGAGGCTTGTGCTGCCTTCTTCACTGGTTTCTTAGCCTTGGGCCGTGGCATCGTTGAATCAACGGCCTCTTCTGGAGCCTCCTGAGGAAGTGAGGATCCTGCTGGATCCAGAAGATCTGGCAGGCTCTCTCCATCGTCATCATCATCATCATCTTCATCTTCTTCTTCTTCTTCTTCCTCCCCCTCTTCTTCTTCCTCTTCATCCTCCTCTTTCTCGTCACCCTCCTCGCCCTTCTCATCCTCATCCTCGTCGTCGTCTGCGTCAGACCAACCACTGTCGTCCTCGCCCTCGTCACCACCAGCTCCAAGAATATCTCCAGTGAGGGGATCGAGCCACGACGGTTCGGTCAGATCCTCGTCCTCGTCTGGCTTCTCGAGGAAGAAGCACTTCTGCCCATGAGCTTGAAGGTAGTACATGTGGAGGTGATCGAGACTCGGTAATTTCTCGAGAGCCTTGAGTAGTGGGACCCACGACCCATGACAGATCTCAACCAGCATGAATGTGATCATGTGAGCTGATTTTAGTTGGCAGACGATGGCAGCGAGCGTTTCCATGTCGACCAGAAAGCCGTCGAGCTGAAACTTCGTAAGCTTGCCCAGGTCGATGTTGCTGGCCAGTGATTTGAGGATTTGCCCAGACCATTGTCCGACATCAGCCGCCAACGTAAGACACGTCACGTTCTTCAGTACTCGTGCAAAGCTCTTCACCGAGCGAGCCGCGACTTTCAACTCCTCCTGACTGTCAGTCTTTCCGACACGAAGCGAGCGACTGCGGAGACAGAGGTCGACGGTAGTGAGGTTGCTGAAGGCCTTGGTCAATTGGTCGAGCGTGGTGGACTTGAACTGAAGGTCCGTAGTTGGCGACAGGCCATAGGGCTGGTCGAGGTTGAGATGCGTATGCAAGTCGGTAAGGGTGCTGATTCCGCTCTTGGTCACTGCCAAGATCATCGTTCGAAAGACATGGGTCAACCATGGGTAGTACTCGTCGGCGAACGATGCGTCGACGGGTCGATAAGAAGCTGGAATGCCGGTGGTTCGTGTGAACTTCCTCAGTCCGTAGCACTTCACGGATCTTGGAAGCTGCCGGGGTTGATCGACCAGAGTCAGGCGCTCGAGACGGGGGAGATGCGAGAAGGCCTCGGAGAGAAGCTTCAAGTCACCGCCCTTGTCTTGAAGCTGGCGCTGGTCGTTCTTGTATTCGATGAATGCTTCGTGCTCGCGGACGGTCGGGTTCCAAGCACATCCTCCACGATGGCAGCACTGAACCTGGCGCTCGGTCGCACTGGCGGTTATGATGTAGGCCTTCTGGAAGTAGTGCCGGAGCTTCTCGCTCTTGGCGATGTTTACGAACACCTTGAGACTCTGTATGACATGTCAGCGAGATCGGTCGTCCTCAAGCCGTTGCTGTGATGGCTCATACCTCCGTGGTGAACATGAAGCATTTCGACCCAAAATACTCGGTGGCGAACTCGTGTAACGACTTGTTCTCGAGGTCTCTGCATGTCAAGCGCAGGGCGAACAGGTCATCGGAGCCCAACTTGCAGGCGATGTTGGAGACCAGCTCTTCTGGGAGCTTGAGGAAGCCTTTCTGGACCTCCTGGAGGTTGTCGGTCGTGTTGGCATCTGGTACCATGGTCGGAGCGGCCGCCGATGCCATTGCCACCGACTTGTCGATGTTGGTAGCAGCGTCGGACGCCATGGTGGGTGGGTGGTGGATGTCGCGTTGACAACTGGAGGGTGGCGCTTGTTTACGCGGTGTACGTGCGTGTTCGGTGTCAAACGCTGAGGTTGAGCTGGTCAAGCAGCAACAGTTCAGGGATGTATGCAGCTTGCCGCGTGGTGACCGGGGTTTCTGATGTTGTTTGGTTGGTGACGGCGCTTGGAGCGCGAAGGGGAGGAAGACCAAAAGCTACACGTTGTTGCGCCGGCAGAAACTCGGCGAGGCTAATGGAAGGCCAACGTGAAAGTGAATGAAGATTGAACAGCATGTGAGGTCGTGTGGCTGCCTAGATGGGTCGCTTCCCACCTTTGCTGCGGCACCTGCCAAACAAACAGTGTGACGGCGACCAACTTACCCCTTCTACCACCACCTCTTTCTACGACATAGATCGCATCGTGAGCCTCGCTGTCTGGGACATGCATACCTTTTGCTTTGCGTTTATCAAAGTCGGGTGGACCTTTGATTATTGATTCCACCCATGATCCCAGCAGAACCCAGATGTCGACTGGATACTTCACCCATCTCCTGCGTGAAGCTACAATGAAGAAGCACGTTCATCCGGGGTTTGATGCCAACCAGGGGATGCGCGAAGAGATGGGCGAATAGTCCTGCATACAGCCCACGAGCCAGTTCAACGACAGATCATGCATGAGACATCACCTCGTCAAGAATCCTCCATTGGCCATATTTATACACAAGATACAGCCTCATCGATCTCTGGTAAACGGTCACGCACTCTTGGCTCCTTTCGGCTGGAAGACCTGCTGGCAAGATCCATTCGCGACCTCCTTGGCTGGGACTGAGGGCTTGCGGCCGATTGAGAGGGTGGTTGTCTTGGGCCTACTGTACGCTCGACCGACGGGCGTGAACGCGATCCATTCCATGATATTGCCAGCGTTCACTGGGCATTCCAGCCTGCATTGGGGAGCTGTTAAACCTGGCCGACGTGTCGCAAAATCAGATCGCGATTTCTCGTGGGAGCCTGTCACTTCCAGAGCTGCAGGTTTTCGACACGATGGAAGGGAGATTGATAACGCGGTGCCATGATTGATGGCGATATCTTGCTATAGCCAGGATCACGAGCTGATGTCACGAATAGCACACGCGGCTGAGAGGCAGAGGCAGGGTTCGCCAACCAAAACTGGGCAGGGTGGAAGAGACTCAGCCACGCGCGCAGCGAACGTTTCTCACCACCAGCGCTTCCCCGGACCCAGGATCTGTCTCTGAATCGCGACTCGCATTGCTCTCTTTATTCCACACAACATTCGTCTGGTCTGCGTTGTCCCATTCTACGTATCGCTGTGGTTGTTGTTCTATCGTTGGACTTCACGGTGCCAAGTTGGCACAGTGTCAGCCGCGTCAGCGACAACACGATCCTGCCAAACTCTCCACGCCATCTCCTTGTCGCCAGGGCACTCCGCTGTCTCCGTAACCGTTCTCGAACCCAGAGCCCGTGCACATTGCGCGCACGGCCATCTTCGTCCCAACCTCTTCTGTCAGACGCAACAGACAGTCCATGCGATACCTCTTGTCACATACCAGCGCATAGCTGCAGAAGCCGCCATGCTTCTCCCCCGAGATGTCGAGGCAGAGGGTGTGCTTAAGCGCCGACAGTCAGATCCCAGCAGTGGTTCCGGTGGAGGATCGACCGTGATCGTTGC
Organism: Zasmidium cellare ATCC 36951; assembly: GCF_010093935.1. Classification (NCBI taxonomy): domain Eukaryota; kingdom Fungi; phylum Ascomycota; class Dothideomycetes; order Mycosphaerellales; family Mycosphaerellaceae; genus Zasmidium; species Zasmidium cellare. The sequence continues at coordinate 804,422 of NW_022986948.1, read as the reverse complement.
GGTAATGACAGTAATATCATATACTTCGAGATAGAGTTGCTGATATATTTGCAGGTCGTGGTGGCCGTGGTCGCCGTCGTGTTGGTACTTATAGTATCATGGTATACCCTGAGAAGGTTACGCTTCAAGCACGAGAACCCGCGATACGTACCGACAGAGTTCCTCAAGAAGAGGTGGCGGAATTGGAAACCTCGGAAGCACAGTCTATCGAAGGGCAACTACAGTGCGAGGCTACAAGAGGACTCCGATGTGCCAACATTACAGCTGCGAAGCGAGAACCGAAGCGCCCGAACAAGTCGACAAGACCTGCCGGATCTCGAGCGACAACAGGCTGAGCAGACTACTACACAAGCCGGGGATGGCGTCAACCGTAACACCAGCGTGCGATCAGTCATGACACTGCCAACATACTCGCGATCGGTCCGCGAGAATGAACGAGTGTTGGGGCGAGAAGGTGAAAGAGACGGAATTGATGTTGTCGTCGAAGCACCAGAAGGGGAAGAGGAGGAGGAGGAAAGACGCGAGGAAGAGATGGAGAGTCTGTACCAGATCCGGCTACAACGACGAAGGGAAGTTGAAGAGCGAGAAGATCGAAGAAGACGAAGACGAGAGGCCAGGCAAAGAGGCGACTTCGCAGAGGTCGAGCGAATTCGACAAGAGGGTGTCGCAGCAACGTCGCAGAGAGAAACCGCTGGTGCGTCGGCTATGATCACCGAACACCAAGGGAAGAACAGAGACCGGAGAATCAGCAGTGTCAGCTATGCTGATGTGGGTGTTGCTCGACACGACGGCACCAGGATACGTGCGGGTTCTACAGAATCGGATAGCAGACCTCTCCTGGACTCTGCAGCGAGTATCAGTGGTGGTGCAAGTCTTCGTCCTTGGTCTACGCGGGATTCGCATGGTTTCACCCATCATCGAAACCAGTCGCAGCAGACCTTCAACTCTGCATCGGATGACTCCTCTGAAATAGTTGATATTGGGGATGCACCGCCGTTTGGTCGGGCTGGAAGCGACTACGAGATCGTTACCATGAACCAAGGCGGCCACTCACGCAATGGGTCGGCGATAAGCACTCCTGCGGGTGGTCGAAGTCGGGCATCTACGACAAACACCATGCCGGTGCGGCCCTCTATTGACACAGCAGTCAGCGGAGACCTTGGCGAGTCACAGATACCCAGCGCTGAGCCGCCTTCGTATGATGGCGACGGCTTCGAAGAGGCCCCACCCTATACCTCGCCGATCCAACAACGAGCCCCATCATTGCGTTTGTCGGCTACTCAGCAGCCAGACTCCGAAAGATCATCTTCCCCCAACGGTGCGCCTCTTTTACCTGAAATTGGTCGATTGCCCAGCATACGAATAGCGGAAGCCACTCCAGTGAATCCCGCCGCGCCCACCTTCCCAGCCACCGTCAGGGAAGACACTCATCGTGAGGGGGACTCATGAACAAGAGACGGAAGAATAATTGTTGACAGAGCGAACAAGCGAGCGAGCATTGAAATTTTGAAAGAAGAGAGAGCATCGAGATGTGACGGGAGTTAAAATGGACAAAGATGAGCATGAGACCAAGAATTTACGAGACCCGGGATATGTGTGTGTTTTGTTGCTGTCTTTTTGCATTTGTGTGTGGATAATAGGGAAGTTGAAGACAACTTACTCAATTTATTAGTACCTTATGTACGTGTACATATCGAATGCACAGTCATATCGCACAGCATTCTCACGGATATGGATAACTACTCTTCAACCTTCCCGTCATAGTTCTGCTTAATGGCCTTCTCCAATTCTTGCGCTTTCGCACCCGTCACGCTGCCTTTCAGGTCGCCGTCCTTGAAGATGTGGAAGGAGGGCATGTGCGTCGCGCCGAGTTCTTGGGTTATATCTTGAACCCGCATCCAGCGTTAGATACATGGTCAATTACACGGAGGGCAAGTCGATAGAGACTAACCAAGAGCTGTGTCCGTATCGTATTTGTAAAACCTTGCGTCGGGATACTTGGTGATGAGTTTGTCGACCTTTACCAACTCAGCAAACCGAGACGGAGACGTGTTGGAGTGTGAGAGGATGGCATACGAATGGTGATATCGCTTTACATTGACTGCACCAGACGGCGGTGGCTTCGAGGATGGCGAGGCCGTCGGCGTTGGAGGCTTTGAGGTATTCGGGGAGGGTGGTGAGTTCTTCCATTGTGATCCTCGTCCTGAAAATACTAGAGACGGTAGATGTGGTAGTGTTTCCGGGGATATCGAACCTCTCACATGCCAAACAGCAAGATCAGAAGCACAGATGTCGTGAAGGCGCGGCAACGACGAAACGAACGACGTCAGGTGGGTGAATGGAAAACACCCTTGCACAACTAGCACAACTTTGTGCACACCAGCCCGAAAGAACGAGAGGGCGAACCTGCAGCCTCCCTTTAGCTGCCGCCCACACACCATCAATCACCATTGCCCACTCTCTCGGTTTCGGTTCTGCGTGAAGTACTTTTCGTCCCTACGAATGAGAGGGGCCAGAGGGTGTTGCGCGGAGCGGAGAGGACCAGGAATGCGGCCAGCCGATGGTGGCCTTGGGGTGGAGGCCAATGGCGAGGGGGATGAGAGAGATATGGTTTTGCTGGGAGGTGGGTACGTGATGGGATGAGGAGTACGTACATCCTGAGCATTTATCGATACTGCTAGTAGATGTTGATGCTTAATGGAGGCAATGGCTTCGCTGATAATGAAGAGCCTGGTTACATCTCAAGAATCGCACCTACCGCAGCCTCTCAGTACATCCACTTCTCATCACAAACGATGTACTGTACACACTCCCTCCGACATCCTGATCAACTTAATAAGGACATCGTCAACGAACGCGACCACATCATCCATCGGAGTCAACAGCGGGCAAAAGCGAACATCCAGTAGTCGCCGACGTGTTTCAGCGAATTGAAGGTGCTCGTCGGACGTACCTCCTGTGCCGAGACTGCCGCGACTTGATGGAAGTTTGGCGAGAAAGGAGTCCACTCCGAAGGGGTTCGTGTCGGTTGTTGACGAGTTGATAAGTGCCGCGGGATGGGGGGTACAATTTGACGTCGGGGTCGTAAGGACTCTGGATCTGCTGTGAGATTTCTATGTCTGACGATGTCCATCATCGCGGTTGTATGGAGGATAATCTATCTCTGTCGATAATGCGGTGCAGACTGGATCACAGGGTTCGTCGAGACAAACGCAGAACGTACGCGGTATCGTGAGGGCGTGACAAGATGGACGTCGGCTGTGCACTTGTTGAACAGTTTCCTATCTTTCCGGTCCACTGAGACGGCGACTGTGCACCGATTATTCACATGCTTGCTTGTGTTAATCTCAACACTCTCGATTAGACGACGGTTCCAGCAGATCGAACAATGACCCATCCTCACCTGGACGAAGATGCGAGAGACGACTCCATGGATCCAGTATCAATCTAAACTCCCGGCCTAATTAGCCACATTCCCCTAGGCCGATGAACGAGTACAGATCGACAGGCGTATACCCTGAATGGTAAATCGGAAGAGGATGGCGACGAAGCAGCGTTGAAAGATCAGCCTGCCGAGACAGACTCCCTAGCCGAAGTCCAAATAACCTCTGAACAATCAGCATGTAGGCCGAAGACGCCGGAGAATGGGACCCGACTTTCTCGAGCTACAACGGCGCTGTCAAGATACAAGCTAATCCAGCAATTCCCTTTGGTGGCAGAGTAGACTTAACACGCAGGTACCAATATCCTCCCGACATGCGTCTCCCATACGAACCTGCAGCCCGTCCATACTCCCTGTCCCTGAACGAAGAAAGACCGTGTCATGCAAGGACGCAGCGCATGCAAAGAATCAAACCCCAAGCGACGACAAGACGATGGAACAAGTCACCTTGGCTTAAGTAAGATCTGGTTGTCCTCATGCACTCCCTGCGGCCACCCTCTAGCACCCGTGCCGAACGAAGCAAATCACCCGAAAGGCAGTAGTGGAGAAACACAAAGCGGACGACGCTCGAAAATCTCATCAACCACATGTGCGTGTATCACCTCCGTCGTAGCGGGGATCAGGTTGTCCTCATGCACTGCCTGCGGCCACCCTCTAGAACCCGTGCCAAAAGAGGCGAATAGCACGGAGGCGGTGGAGACAGATGATGGATGAGGCTCGAATGTGGCGTTTCTTTTTGATAGTGGGTGCCCCGGCGGGCTGGTTACCGCGCATGCGGATGTGCTAGAACGGTGACGGTGCCAGGGACGCGGGGGAATAGGGGGTTGTGAGTGGTTGAGTAGCGGGTCGTTCATGCGTGAGGACGGAAAGGTGGTAGAGGATGCGCGGTACTGACTCGTTGGCGTTGCTGAGAGCGGCCTGATGAGAGATCCTCCTCGCCTCCTTTGCTGCTTTCACCATCTCTCTCTCCCTAAGTACCCCAATCTAACGAACTACGTCCCCCAAAGCGAAAGCGACGTACTGTACAACCCCTAATCCCAATCCCATCACATCACATCACATCACATCAGCCCACGGTCACATGACAGCACTAGCTACAGCTACATGTGATCGTGGCTTGCATGCATACATGCATGCCGAACCCGCAGCGTCATCCACTCTGTCGGGAACTCGAAAGAGCCAGAACGACATCCGAACCAGGTGGCATGCAGTGGGAGTTTGGGCAAGAGCTGTTGCTGATCTCATGCACTCTCAGTTTGAGGGGAAGACGTTTTCCGGAATTGTGTTCGATGTCGAGTAGACAGGACAGGATAGGAAAGGGGAATTTTTAGGGCTTCAGCTCTTGGTAGGATGCAGAGCGACTAATGGGTTCGTGGCAGAAAAGGTTCTGGTCTTACCATCTGTATCTTCTTCTGTTCTTTGATGTTCGAAGTATTCCCTTCTTTCGCGAATTTACCGCGCTAGAGTACAGCACAGCTCCATCTAATAAGCTCGACATTCAATAACCGGATCGACGACCAGTGTCCGCGCTCGTAAGCATCGCGGATGATATGCACAGCAGCAGGTGAAGTTCAGGAAGTCATAGGCTATAGCGGCTGAGACCGAAAAAGCCCCCACGAGGAAATGGGCGGCAGGATTCGTAGGATTTATGCCTTGCAGTCTAAAAAACCACCTGCAGCAGGGCGTCCCTTTCCACTACTTCATGACTGTAGCTCTATCTATCTATCCTGTCGCAAGCGCGTGTCTAAACTTCTCCGCGAAGCACTTCAACGTCGTCTCTGACTGGGGTGGTACGGGCATCTTGTCGCCCACGGCCTTTTGTGCTTGGTCTTCGCTGAGACCGCCTTCTCCGCCGTCGACGTCCTTTCTGCTCTCTTCTTTGACGGATTTGTTCGCGCCGCTTCGCACAGGGCCGTGGGCGGACGCGGGTGTTATGGGCGTTTTGTCCATGAGATGTTGCCATCTTGCTAGGTACGCTCCTGGACCGAAAGGTGTGGCATGGTTGCGCTTGATGACAGCGCTTATTCGTGCTGCGGAGGCGGCGTGGAGGTCGTCGATGTATTTGCCGTGGGCTTCTAGTTCTTGCTTGACGACTTCCTTTTCTTTCTCCGGTAGTTCGGCGAAGGTCTTGGTCAGTTCGGCTTGGAGACCGCCTGTCACTATCTTATCGGAGACGACAGACTCGCTGGGAGGTGGCTTCTCGTGGTTTCTGAACATCGAGGCAGCTGTGTGTGAGTATTCTTTGAACCACGATGTGACCTCCTTCCCGTTCTTCGCCACTTGATGTAGGAATTTGTGTAGGCTTCCCTGATGTCGATGCAACAGATCCACGAATGCTTCCACTGATGGCGTCTTCTCCTGTCCCTTAGGTCCGCTTGGCTTCGATATCTTGAGCATGTCTGTAAGGAACTGCTCCAAGTCCCATAGGCTGTCGCTGAGGTTGACTGCTTGATGTATGTGTCTTATTATGGGAGTGTACGCATCGACGGCGTCTCGGATTGCAGCAGTCAGAATGTCTGGGTTGCGTTTGCAAAGCACTCGGACGATCTCCTGTCGATCTCGAACGGCCAGATGGAGTGACAGATATTCCAAAGCTTTCGAATGTTGCTGCTCTGTCATCTCCACGGAAACAGAAGACAGAGACAAGATCACGGCGACGATCGACATGTTCTGTTCTTGGCTCTGTCTTCGAGTTTCATCGTGCTCGGCTCGACTTCGCTGGATCCAGCTCTTCAGCTCTTCCCGTACTTCTTTCGGTGGTGCATGATGCTCCTTTTCGATTTTGTCGGCACGTTTCCTAAGATCGCGCTTGTCCCAGCTTAGCACTTGAGATATGATCCTACAATAAGGTCAGAAACCGTCATATGTTCGTCTGGGGCGTTTGACGTACTGTTGCAGTAAGTTCATGCCCTCGTCAGCTCCACTCGAAAGTCCGATCCAATTCGTGACAGAGGCCACGCTCGCCTTGGCCAGCACGATTCTCATAATCCCGCTCAGCATGGTGGCGACGTTGCCAACTTTCAGAGTCTGTCGAACCAACATGTATGGAATGAGATGATGCACACTCTCAATCATCCTGAGCAACGTCGGCCCCTCAGGAGAGAGCACCAGCGTGTAATGCATGATCGACGCAAGACTATTCTCGTCAGCTCATTCTCGCACCAGGACGACGCCAGGGTCAAAGCTGACTTGAAAAGGCCTACTTTACAACAAGAAACTCATGCATAGCCTGCACAACGGGCGGATGCGAATCGAGATTGTCCGTCTCGGCGGCCTTCGCGAACAACTCATCGATCAAATCGCCGTAAACAATCTGCTGTATGCAGTCCCGCCACGACTGCAACACATCGTCTGGATTCGCCACATCGTACGTTCGGTCGTGGTCGATATTCGGCTGCTTCGGAAAGCCACCCAACGCCCCTCGAGCAGGATATTCAATCAGGGCAGCGATGGCCGTCGCGAGCGTCTTGCGGATGCCCAAAATCCCCTTGTCGTAGCTCTCGCTCAGTTCCGCGTCCGCCAGGTCCTGGATGAGGTTCTCGACACGACCTCGCCAGAATTCCTCGGATACGTCCCTCAGACCGGGCAATTTGAGGATGAACTTGGCGAGGAGGGATTGCAAGATGGGGGACTGGGAGGAGTTGACATCGTCTTGGAAGGGTGGACCATAGCTGTAGATGGCGCCTGGGAATTTGAAGTCTTGGATTTCTTTGTAGGTTTCGTGGTGCGTGAGGATGTCGAACAGCGCGCGGCTCTGCTCGGGCGTGAGCGGAGCGGCGCTGCTGGTGGTTTCGGCCATGATTGTTGTGATGTCTAGGGAGTCTCATGCGGCGGGGTCGATTGGTAGGTCTTCTTAAGGCTGCTTTGATATGCTTTGGTGTGGTTTAAGGGAAGCCTCGGAGTTCCATGTGATGGAGTCTCTGCCTAAAGCGTAAAGGGAAAGCTTCATCAATGACGTGGGCGGGGAAGTGAAGGCGAAACTCGAGCTCCCTCTGTTCTTACCTCACCATCAATATCTACGGCATGTCATGTTCTATCTTTGCTCCCTCGGCGATACGAAGCACATGCATGTGTCTGGATGAAAGAATATGATGAAGAAAACCGATTCTATCTAAACGAATCTAACAACCCCTGACCACAACCTCTCGGCAAGTTCCGAAGTCACGACGATGAAGTGAAATTTCCGGGGGCTGGCTGGTAGTCGAAAACGAAAACGGCCGTCCGTCGCCATGGACACCACCTCGACTTCACCCCCTCATCAAGAAGGCCGCAAGCTGCTCGATCCAAGTGAGCTGGGGACCAAAGAATAGTACATCTCAAAATATCCTTCACCACAAGATCATCGATATTGACATTCTTTCCAGCTGGGAAGCAGCCTACACCCGCGAACTGCACAACAACACCGAAGACGCCGACGATGAAGGCATCATCTGGTTCGACGAGAGCAATGCCGAAGATACCGTCCTGAAGAAATTGGCCTCATACGTCGAGTCTGAAGAATCTGACGGACGAGGTATTCTCGTTCCCAACCAAACGAGTTTCCTCGACTTAGGCACCGGAAATGGCCACATGCTCTTCGCTCTCCGCGAAGACGAGGACGAGGATGGCGAGGTGAGATGGCCAGGGGCGAGGCTGGTGGGCGTGGATTATAGTCCGAAGAGTGTGGAGTTGGCGAGGCAGTTGGATGTTCAGCGGCGCGGAGACGATGAGGCGACTGAGATCCTGTTTGAGCAGTGGGATTTACTCGGCGAGGAGCCTGGCGATTGGCTTGACGGAGGCTTTGACGTCTTGCTCGACAAGGGCACCTTTGATGCCATCTCGTTGATGCCGCATGATGGGGCTTCGCCACATCCTTGTGAGGTGTATCGCGAGAAGGTGGTGCCGCTGATCAAGCCTGGAAGGTTTCTGCTTATCACTTCGTGTAACTGGACCAAGGATGAGCTGGTATCGTGGTTGGCGCCGAAAGGGGGAGCGCTTGAGTTGTTCGATGAGGCGAAGTACCCGACTTTTACGTTTGGTGGACAGACAGGGCAGAGTGTCGTTACGCTGGTGTTCTGTAGAAATGCCTGAGAGAACTTCACAACGCTACACGCCAATGCATCACGATCTATATATGACTCTCCCTCATCCCTCCCCCTTGCCTTCCGAACTGATACCCATCCGCCTCCTTAATCGCATCATATCCCTCTGTAAACGCATAACTCTGCTCCGTACTCCACTTCGCATTCCCCCGATACGGGCCCTTCCTTCCTGCAACTTCATCATTCACCATCGAAAACCCCTTCTTCCCAATATTTCGATCCCGCTCCGCCTGCTTCTCCCCATCCGCCAAGCTAAAAATCGCGACATTCGCTTTGACGATCTGTCGGATGCCGTTGACTCGTGGTCGTCGTATCGTCTCATACGCCGTTAAGATGTCGTTGAGGCTTATGGAGGGATCTCGAGATGCGCGGGCGATCAGTCGAGAGAGGACCGTGGCGTCTTCGATGGCCATGGCAGCGCCTTGACCCGCGAAGGGCTCGAAGGTGTGTGCTGCGTCGCCAATGAGGACGATGCGGTTGGTGGGGCTCCACCAGGGCATAGATAAGGGTGTTTCGGCGATTCGCCACTTGGTGCAGACATTCGTCTCGTTTAAGAGCGTTCTGATGGCTTCGTCGAAATCCGACCATCGCTCGCGGAACGCGGGCATGTTTGTGAAGGTGCTCACGAAAGGCGATTCATCCTTCTCGGAAAGACCGTACGCTTTGCCGTCTCCGTACTGGAAGTCGCAGAGTTGGAGGTGGTAGAGCTCGCGGGTGGTTATGGTCCAGGAGACGATGCATCGTCCGGGGCCGACGGTGAAATGGAAGGGATCCTCGCCAGACTTGTAGAGGGCTGCGGTACTGGGGCTTTTGTCCATGATGGATTTGGGGACGTCGACCAGGAAGCAGCAGTCGCCGGTAGGTTGGGCGTTGGCGTTCCTTGCTGAAGGGATGAATTTGCGGACTTTGGAGTGGATGCCTTGCCATGCTTGTCAGTGAAGTGTCTATGCTGAGTGGCTTGGGAAAAAGACCGTACCATCAGCTCCAACGACTAGGTCTGCTTGCAACGTTCTACCGCCGCGAAACTGTATGTTGACCTGCTGCGTCGTGTCCTCTAGCGATTCGAAAGTCTCGCCCGTGATAATCTCGACCCCAACTTCGACAGCACGTTGATAGAGAATCCGAAGCAAATCCTCTCGATGGACCATTGAAAAGCTGAAGACAGAAATCAGCGTCCCAACATCTTCAAGCTCAACAGAAGCATCGACACTCACCTCCTCTTCTTGGTGATCGCATTGATCGTTTGTCCATCTGAGTACCGCTTCACCTTGACATCGTAGCTCGAGTCTGCGATCTTGTGAAAGGCTTCCTCGAGACCCAAAGCATAGAGACAGATCTTCGAGTTGGCGGTCTGGTTCAGGCCTTGTCTGACGCTGCCAGTTTCGCCTAAGTATTTCGCTCTCTGTTCTACGACTGTGACCTGTTGTCCGGAGAGTCTGAGGCCTATGGCTGCTGCCAGGCCGCCTATCCCTCCTCCAATCACGACGACTGAGAATCGTCTCTTTGGTTCTGTTACTGGTGTGTTTGCCATGGTGGGTGATGAAGTCTTCTAGGACAGTGACGACCACCGGGTCCTTCACAGTAGAGCTTGGTGTTTGATTCAAGTGTTCTCCGGTGGTATTCCTCAGGTGTGAGCGTTTTCTAAATGGGAGCAGTCGGGGCCGCAAAGGATGCACCGAATAAACCCTCGCCCGTATCATACAGTAGTAGGGCTCGACTCATTAGATCCGCTGCTTACTGTTGTCAAACTCTACCACCACCGCAATCGTTTAAACCCGGAACCCTTGCCATTGTTCTCGGCTTAATAAATTCCTCCTCTACGCGTTCGAGGAGTACTTTCTCTGCCCAATAGTATACATCTACAGCTTCTCGCTGTAGTCCTTGATTTGGCTAGGGACAAGTTCCACGGGAATCTCTTCTTTCAATCCGAGTCTGCGACATTGCAACTCAACTGCGCGGCGCTCGTTCCATGCCTTGCCCATGACAAGGATGAACGGAAACCCGATGAGGTCAGCGTCGTTCAGTTTCCAGCCAAATGGTCTTTGTCGATCATCGATGACCACGTCCAGGCCACTTTCGTGCAACGCGCCCAGACTGTCATACACCGACACAACATCTTCCTTGGGCGTGCTGCCCGCGCCGACCAGCACGACTCCAAATGGCGCAATAACCTTCGGCCAGTTCAGACCCTTGTCATCTGCTATCAGCGAGGCCGCAGCAGCAATAAGTCTGGACACGCCAATGCCATGGCAACCCATCTCGATTTCGACCTGCTTGCTCTTCTCGTCCATGACCGTCGCTTGCAAAGGTTTGCTGTAACGTCTTCCGAGATGGAAGGTGTGCCCAATCTCGACTGCTTTCTCGAAGTGAAGGCTTCCTTCAGCACCACACTTTGGGCAAGGGTCATCTTGTCGTGCCTGGGTTAGAAGGAAGGGCGCTTTCTCGATTTTTCCCGGTAGCCCAGTAAACAAGGGATGCTTTGCCCAGTACTCTGCACTGGATTCGACGGATTGCACGGACAACCTCGGATCTAGAAGAGTGACTCTTTCGGGTTGTAGGTGACCATTTGACATCCCTTGTGCCGCCTCCTTGTTGAGGAGTTGCTTCAAGTCCGCAATATCCGAAGACTGGCTGGTATCTATTCCCGGCACCAGATCCTTGATGGCGTGAATGTTCGGCTCGAAGGGCCCTTTGGGAAGGAAGACCTCCACAATCGTGGGGGCCGCTGTGACATTTGCTTCGGTCTCGCTTGTCTCGGTAGGCTCCTGATCATCGCTCTTGGCTACTTCGCGAAGCCGTTGGGGAGCCTTTTCTACTGGCTTATATCCATGCCAGACCTGGAAAGGAATTTGGGCATTCTGGTCGATCCGAGAATCCACATGATCTGGATTGTATTGGCCTCGGAACAACTCCTCGTTGATAGTCATTCTACAGCTGGCACAGCTGATTACCGTGTCTTCGCCCTTTGGTGATGGAAAGTGATATTCGTGGCTATGATTGCCACCCATGTTGCCAGAGTCTGCAGTGGCAACCAGATAGGGCAGGTTCAGCTCGTCCAAGAAAGCTCTATAAGCAGCGCGGACGCTCTCATACGTCTCCAGCGCTTGCGCCTCGTTCACATCAAATGTGTAAAGGTCTTTCATGACAAATTCCCTTCCACGCAGTAGGCCTTGTCTTGGTCGCGCCTCATCCCGATACTTTCGAGAGACTTGATAGAGCCGCAGTGGGAGATCTTTGTACGAATGGACAGCGTTCTTGACGATCATCGTAATCTCTTCTTCATGAGTTGGTGCCAGTAGATACCCAGCCTCCTTTCTGTCTTCAATGTGGAACAGTTCAGCGTTGCGGCCATCGAGACGTCCAGACCTCTGCCATAGCTCCTGTGATGACAGGGAAGATAAGGAGACCTTCGATGCGCCGACGCTTTGCATGTGCTTGTCGATCAGACGCTCGATCTTGTCCTGTACGCGAAGTCCCAGGGGCAATAGATGGAAAATCCCACTGTGAGCTTGGCGGAGGAAGCCAGCCCGCAGGAGCAAGTCGTGGCCATGATCGCTGGTATCTTCTGCGTTTGCCTTTCGGGTTTGAGTAGGAGTCCAAAATGTGCTTAGACGATTTCGGCCATCAGACTGGAGAAAATATCAGCAGACTCCTTTGGTGTAGCTCTGATATCCTCGTACGTGTAGCGAGCGTGATTGAGACCGCAGAGCGAGAGTATGAGTCCTACCACACCGCCATAATGTGGTCAAGCTGCTGCTTGATGGCATTGATGAAGAAAAGAAATGACATGGAAGCCAAAGTGAGCACTTCGTTCGCATCCCAGGTCAATTGTGGTGACGGCTGAAATGGCAGGTGGGACGAGCCGCAACTTTAATTGGTTCTCGGTCTGAAATTTAGAGAAGTTGCACTGCTCCACGCCAGAATAACGACTGCATGCGCCAAAGAGCGTCCAGCAACAACCATGGGCGCCAAACGGAAATCTGTCGACCACGACAGCAGACCGCAGAAGAAGGCCAAGCAGGACACTGGCAAGAAGTTCGAAAAGCCAGCCCTCATATTCGAAGCGCGACCCGACTGGCACGCCGCCCAATTACCCTCAGTTGAGACGAAAGACGTGAAGACTCTCCCACCGCAGCGATCGATCGACGAGCTGTATCGATATGCGACGGCCCTTCTCGACGAGGAGAATAAATCCTACAATGACTCTCATCTCTCCGGCTCTGCACAGCACAAATTCTTGTCGACGATTATGTCCTCTGGAACGCTCGAAGATAAAGTTTCCGCCCTGACCTTGCTTGTACAAGAGTCGCCGCTGCATACCATGAAAGCATTCGAGAATCTCTTAGGGTTGGCGAAGAAAAAGAGCAGGAATCAAGCGCTCATGGCTGTGGCTGCGCTGAAAGACTTGTTGGGCCAAGGTGTGGTACTACCAGATCGGAAACTGCGTGCGTTTGGCAAGCAGACCATCCTTCTGGGCGCTCTGCAAGGAAAAGCTGGGAATTGGACATCCGGCGACGCTCTTCCTGGCGGACTGGCAAAGATTCACATGGTTGTCTGGGCATTCGAGGATTGGCTAAAGAAGAAGTACTTCGAGCTTCTGCAGACTCTAGAGGCTTGGTGCAACGACGAAATTGAATACTCGAGAAGCAGAGCGATAACATACGTGTGGGAGCTGCTCAAGGACAAGCCTGAACAGGAGGAGAATCTCTTGCGGCTACTGGTCAACAAATTAGGCGACACCGATCGAAAGATTGCATCCCGAGCATCATACCTGCTTCTACAACTTGAAGAATCTCATCCTGCGATGAAGATCATAATTACGAACAGTGTGGAATCAGACTGCCTGTTCAGACCTGGACAAAGCAACCACGCCAAATACTATGCGATCATCACATTGAATCAGACTATCCTGTCGCAGAAGGACCAAGTGCTTGCCAACCGATTACTGGACATTTATTTCAGCCTCTTCGTTCAGCTTCTGAGGCCCAACGAGAAGATCGAGTCTGTTGACCGCCCGGCCAAACCGATGCCAGCGCAGCGAACTCAAGGGGGTGGAGGCAAAGCAGGGAAAATGGCGGCAAAGAAGAGGAAAGCTGAAGAGCGTGACGAGGAAGCTGTGGTGCAGTTACACGACAAGATGATTGCTCAAGTGCTGGCCGGCGTCAATCGTGCGTTTCCATATGCTGACACGGACGATCCAACGTTTGAGAAACAGCTCGACACCATCTTCAGGGTGGCACATTCTGCCAACTTCAACACTATCATCCAGGCCCTCATGCTCCTACAGCAAATATCGTCGCGGAAGCACTTTGGCGCAGAGAGATTCTACCGGACATTGTACGAGTCACTGCTGGATCCGCGTCTGTTCACATCCAGCAAGCAAGTCATGTACCTGAACTTGTTGTACAAGAGCTTGAAGGCGGATCTTAACGCGAAACGTGTGCAAGCTTTCGTCAAGCGACTACTTCAAATCATCACAATGCACGAACCACCATTCGCGTGCGGAGTACTCTACTTGATCAGCGAGTTGGAGAGCTCCTTCCCAAGCATTCGGAACATGCTGAAAGAAGCCGAAGTCAATGAGGAAGATGAGGAAGAGCACTTTGTGGATGTGCCTGAGGACGGCGAGTCGACGACGAATGTCCAACAACCTGACAAACGCAGATCATCATACGACCCCAGGAAACGAGAGCCCGAGTACGCCCATGCTGAGCGTACATGCCTTTGGGAGATACTGCCCCTCCTGCAGCACTTCCATCCCTCGGTGGGTTTGTTCGCAGAAGCTGTCTACGGCACGAAAGAGATGCCGCCCAAGCCAGATCCGACACAACATACCCTTATGCACTTCCTGGACCGCTTCGTCTACCGCAACCCAAGCACCAAACCGGTCAAGACGCACGGAAGCTCCATCATGCAGCCTCTTGCAGGTAGCAGCGCTGCGGATCTGCTCGTTAAGCCCCGTGCAGGTGGTGCTCGAAGCGCACCTCTTAACACGGAGCAATTTTGGGCGAGGAAGGTCGAAAATGTGGCAGCTGATGAGGTATTCTTCCACAACTACTTCAACGCCGCTGGCAACCAGAAGAAGAAGGCTGCAGATAAGAAAGAGAAGAAGGCACGCGGGGAAGACGAAGACAGCGAAGAGGAGGCTGAGCAGGAGATCTGGCAAGCCATCGCCGCCTCGAGACCAGAAGTCGAGGGCCCAGAATCAGATGATGATCTCAGCATGGGTGACTTGGAGAGCGCATACGATCGCAGCGATGACGACGAATCAGAAGCTGGAATCGATCTTGGTGGCGGTGAAGGCGATGACGATGGAGAGGATGCGTTTGGTGACCTCGACGGACTGGACGACAACGACGCTGACGAGATGGATGAGCTTCCGGAGCTCGAGAGCGACGAGGATGCAATGCTGGGTGATGAAGATGAAGTGGCTGTTGAGGAGTCCGACGACGAGGAGGAAGAGGAGGTGGAGGAGAGCAACGCCGCACGCAACAAGAAGAAACGCAAAGAGAAGAAGAAGCTCAAGTCGCTCCCGACATTTGCATCTGCCGAGGATTACGCCAAGTTATTGGACAATGAGCCCGACAATGTATAGTTCTGGTTTACATACTGCAGTGCGAGGGCACGAAGCTGCAGGAGACAATCGCCTCCTCATCTTTGACCAACCATTGAAGCTGGGGCTGAACTTCACTTACAACTTCCTTGACTGCCACACATGGCTAGCTCCAATCCTTTGGCTCTAGCTGCGAGGGCAGGCTCGGCTACAGCACAAGTCTTTGCCAACACGTTCCACAGCACTCACTGGTCGCGGCGCAGTACAAGCTCGTTAATCAACGTGCCCAGGCCTGCCCGGGCGTAACACATCCTGTTCGCAGCCGATCGCTCATCCCTGCCGCAGAGCTTACGAGATGAGCGGACTTATTATATACTGGGTATCACAACATCGTCGACACTACACCTACCTATCAGAGGCGATTGCTTTGTCGCTTCAAATCTAGGGTCGGGGGCATCAGCAACATCTGGCAGCAGCCTGTTGGGGGCTGAACCCACCCCTAGACGAGCCCTATCACATGGTTAGTTGGCCTCGCGACCTGCCCAAGTCACTGCTTGGAATATATGCACTGCAGACGCCTTCTGTGAAGACTTGCCAGAGACCCTCTCTACTATCAGCGCTCTGCCAACATGCTTTTCCTCGTTCTCATCCCCCTCCTCCTAATCTCGTACCTCTTCGTCTCCTTCGCCCGCAATTACTTTCGCCTCCCACGGTCCTTCCACGGCCCCTTCTTGGCCAGCGTATCCGATCTCTGGCTCTTCAAACAATGCATCACGGCGAATCTCCACTACGCAGAGGAAGCTCTACTCAATAGAAATGCATCGAAACTGGGAACCACTCCAAACATCGCGAGGATCGGGCCTAACGTTGTTGTTACCAACGATCCTGACTTGCTTAGACATATGAGTCTGCCGAAGAGTCGATGGACTCGGAGTGGGTGGTACAGCGGCTTCGAGATGGGCGGGAAGACGCCGCATGTTTTGGCTGAAAGGGACGAGGCGAAGCATAAGGATTTGAGGGGGAAGTTGGGGAATGGGGCACGCTGTCCTCTTGTGCTACAGAAGCAGATTTAAGTTGCTGACTGGGGATATATAGTACTCCGGCAAAGGCGTCGACAGCCTCGAGCCGTGCATCGACACGGAAACGACCAACTTCATCACTCTTCTCAGAGAACAATACGCCCGACCTCGCAAGACGCTGGATATGACCCGCCTCTCGCAATTCTTCACCCTCGACGTCCTTTCATCCATCGCCTTCGGCGAGGCCTTCGGTTTCATGGCCTCCAATACGGATAAATGGTCTTTCGTCGCGGGCAATGAGACCTTCATGCCCATCCTCCAACTCATAACAGACGTCACCTTCGTCCGAAGACTCTTCCACAACCCCCTCGTCTCAAAACTCTTATCGCCCAAAGAAACCGACGAAGTAGGCCAAGGCCGCGTCCGACGTTTCGCAGCAGAGGCCATCGCTCGTCGCTTCGAAAGCGGCAAGGAAGGACGCAACGATATGTTGGGGAGTTTCAAAGAGCATGGCCTGGGGTTGGAGGAGTGTAAAAGCGAGAGTCTGATCCAAGTCATCGCAGGCACAGACTCCACGAGCACAGTCCTACGAATGACCATGCTGTACATCGCCTCCAACCCCCTCGTCTACCGCCGTCTCCAGGCTGAGGTCGACGCCACTGACACATTCGAAGACGGCGTCATCACCGATGCTGCCGCGCGCCAACTCCCCTACCTGAACGCTGTCATTTGGGAGGGCCTCCGCAAGACCCCGCCGCTTTTCGGACTCAAGGCGAAAGTCGCTCCTCCAGAGGGAGAGACTGTCCATGGTGTTTTCTTCCCCCCTGGTGTTGAAGTTGCGACTTGTCTTCATGCTGTCACGCATCGGAAGGATATCTTTGGGGAGGACGCGAATGTGTTCCGTCCGGAACGATGGCTTGAGGCGGATGGGGAGACGAGGAAGAGGCTTGAGTGGGTGACGGAGCTGGTGAGTCTTGGGAATTCAGACTTGTTTGTGAGGGCTATCTAACGGTTCTGAATAGGTCTTCGGAACCGGACGTTTTGGATGCCTAGGGAGGAATATCGCTTGGATTGAGCTGAGGAAAGTGTTTTTTGAGGTACGCACATCTAGTCCCTTGATGTGGTATTGGTTCGCTAACGATAGTGTTCTATAGCTTATGCGACATTTCGACTGGGAGATTGTGAATCCTTTACAGCCGATTGAGCGGAGCAAGGGGCATGGTATGTTCATAAGTATCAGGACCGGTCGCGTATGGAGACACTTGCTGACTTTGTCCGGTTTGGGATCAGGCTCATGGGTTCAGAAGGGAATGTATATGATTGTTCATGAGAGGGAAATCGTTGGTTGACGTGAGGGAACCGGTACCTGGAAGTTACGAGCGTTTCGCCCCTTTGCAAGCGGTTTCCTTACTCGTGTTGCAAGCAATGATTCAACTGTCACTACTTCGCAGGGCGTTGGCAGTGAGATCATTGCATGAGCCATACCAATAAGCCATAGGCCACAAAACAAGTCCGCGTTCGTGGAGTTGTGCTGCGCAAGCAGGACAGATGTTGCTCTTCTTTTGCGGAGAGTCTGATGGGAGATAGCGCGCATCAAGGAGGGCAACGGCACGCACGTTGCACAAGGAGGCTATGTTGTGCTTCACTACGGCCACCTGTCTTGCAGCATTGTTCTCAAGGCAGCCTCGTGGGTCAGAGCAGAGTAAGACATCTCTAAAGACCTGGCGGAAAGCACTCTCAGAACGCGACCCGATTTGACCCGAACTCGGCACAAGATTTGCCGAGGAGAAGGTGGCTAACTTCACCTCATGCCTGAGCCTCGACTGTCTCCTTGGTCAACCGAGAACCTTTTACGATCCTCATGCATGGCTGACGACTCACAGCCTCGTCCTCAAGTGTGGTATGACCTGGCTGCTTCAACCCATGCACGAAGCGCTGGCTGAATGTCCTCGACAGTGACCGATGCAGACAGTTCGCCATCTCGCTGTCGAAACTGCTCGACCGGGGGTTGACAGAGTTATAGGAAGAAAGTTGGATGTGATGGCAATCGGCCTTCTGTAAGTCAACTATTCAATGTCCTCGGACTTGTCAATTGACGAAGTGCGTTAGTGTGCTAGATGCTCTGCTGCCAATGTGGAATGCATGGTCTCGGCTCAGCTGTCTAGGAGGACCAAACCGAGGAGGTGGGATCCACCAGACTTCGTTCATGTGCTAAAGTAAAAGATCTGACGAGGACTCGGCTACTTTTACAGATTTGCGAGAGCTGAGGTGACCGAGATCGAGTGCCTTCGGAAGGAGAACGAAAGGCTCCGCAAGGCCTTGGAAACAAGTCGACAACAGTCAAGTGCGTGCCCGCCCTTGACTGAGGCGATGAACAGGGAAGCTACTGGCGCTCCAACCCGAGATCGTGTGGACATTTCGAGACACAATGATCCGGTCATCAAGCACGTCGGACGACTAGTCTCTACAGGCCCGGGAGAAGATGTTTTCGCAGGCTCTACGACCGGCGTGCACTTCATTCGCTCTGCTGAGCTCAAGTACCAACAAGTCTTCGGCTCGAGCGAGGCTTTTGGAGAGGTCTTTTTCCGCACGAATCTTCTTCCACATCCTGGATCTCCGAAGAACAATTTAGCTAGCGGTTTAGGCACACAGATCGACTATGCGGCCCTATTAAGTCGACCCAAAGAACACTATATGGAGAGACTGGAGAGATATCTAATGAAATGGAATCAGATGTTTCCTATCTTCTGCCGTCGTCAAGTGAAGGAGATGTTGGCAGAGGTTCTCGACGCAGTCTCGCGGCAACAGCATGACAAGTTGTCTGGCTTGTACCAAGTCCTCCTGATACTGGCTGTGGAATCATGGAGCTCCGATAACACCGAGAATGGTGACTGTGCTCCATACTATACCGCAGCAGTCCAGCTGGAAAACCATGCTGCCGCGCAGACAAACCTGCAGACCATGCAATCTTTGCTCCTCAAAGCCATATTTGTACAGCTCTCAGGCCAGCACGCTGATATGGTGCAGGCCGTTGGACGCCTCATTCGCCTTGCACAAGCATTGGGCCTTCATCGAAAGTCGAGACGCTTTAACTTCTGTGCTGGGGAGAAGGAATTGCGAACCCGGCTGTGGTGGTGTGTGTCCATGCTTGAGATGTGAGTCCCACAAATCCTCTTAGAATTCCAGTGACTGACCTGAGACTGCTAGAACATCTAGCATATCACACGGCCTTCCAAAGCTCATTCGAAGCGTGGATGTTGATGTTGGATTTCCTATCGACTGTGACCTGGACGACTCTACCCTCTTGGACTTACCCGTCCCCCTTCCAGGCGAAAGTAGCGGTTCGGCCTTGTTCATCGTCATGTGCCAACTAGTGACTATCATGCAACGGACCACCGAGGTCTTGTTTACCACCACTGACCGACGGAACGGAGAACGGAAGATTCGCGAGTTGAGCGACCAGCTACGATCTTGGACAAACAGCTTCACCATTCTCATGGACGCTTCGCCAAGTCTCCGGCGAGACAATGTCTTCTTCATCGGCTACCTCCGACTTCTGAACCTGTTCAGCATCATCCTCATACATCAGCCTGGACTTACATTCGACGAGCATGATTCTCAATTCAACAAAAGCCTGTCGGCTAGTACAGAGGCAGCTATTGCAACCTTGCAGCTATTACAAGATCTCACAGATCAGCGACGAACGTTCTATCTACCACCAGAGGGTACCAAAATTGTCTTCCAGAGCTTACTGATTTGCTTCTTCTACGCTTGGCATAGTGGTAGCTTGCAGATGCCGAGCTCTGGGTTATTACGTGAGGACGGCTTCTCCAATTCCGGCTCTACTACCCTTCAGGACGTTGTAGAGGTGGGCCTTCGCCTCATTGCCAATCTTACTTCGGAGTGCCCATCTCTCGAGGTTCGTGGCGAACTTGAAGGTGCTGCGCATACCTTCATTTCGATGTCAAGAAGAACGTATGACCTCTACAGTCAGCGTTTCGGAGACGCCGCATCATCTACAGAGCCTGGATCGGCAGCCTTTGGCGATGAATTGCTGGCAGATCACTTCCTTCCGGACTGGCCTAGTACTCTGTGGGATCTGAACGATTCTGACTTCATAGAGTGGTCCGAGACGTACGCTCACACTTTGTTCCCAGTGGAAGAGGCTTCGTAAGAAGGACAGATTGAATGTAAGTACCATTGTGATGTGGATGAGAAACGTGGAGTGTACTGAGACTGCATCAGTGCTAACTCGATGCCTAGAGATATCGGCACCGTACACTAATGGAGCCCATTGGTCTGACCGTTCGAAGATTTATCAGTTGCAGCACCATTTACAAGCACCTTATCTGAACGGTCTCTTTCATGCTCTTGTAGCGAGGCTGTCGTTCCCCATTGCAACACCCGATCTGCCATCTGCCTGCAGCAGCCCATGTAATTCAATGGATCGCAGAGCTTCTCAAGTTCAGCCTTGGGTATGTTCTCAATGACAGCTTTATCTGAGAGGAGCGAATCAATTAGGGGCCGTGAAGTATCGATGGAGTCGTGGCAAGCTCGGTATACAATGTCGTGTGCTGGCTGACGACCAAGAGAAGGAGCCAGTCCCATCATTACAGCCTCAGCGACGATCAATCCACGGCTGGAAGCCAGATTCTCCTTCATGGCGTCAACGTTCACAACGAGACCTCCCAGAGCAAAAGCTGTCTGATGCAGCGCGCCGCAGCAATAGATGAAGCTCTCTGGAATACAGACCCACTCCAAGTGCCACGGCCCTGAGGCTCGCTCGAAGTCTGATACCATGGCGTCCATGGCAAGTCCAGCATTGGCTCTTAGCAGTTTCGAGGCCGCTAGGATCACTTCACTTGAGATTGGATTTCTCTTTTGCGGCATCGTTGACGAGGCTCCTCTATGAGGCACAAAGGGTTCCGATACCTCGCTCAGCTCGTTCGAAGACATGATGATCACATCCAAGGCAATCTTGCCCAGCGAGCCACCGATGAGACCAAGGAAATTGACAATCTCAGCGATGTGGTCGCGGGCAACATGCCATGTGATGGATGGGTCTTTCAGACCAAGCTCTTCTGCAAGAAGTCTTCGTACCTCCAACCCAGTCGTGTCGGATCCGAGAGAAGCCAGTGTTCCCGCAGCACCTCCGAACTGCACCAACAAGCAACGCTGCTCGATCTCCTGCAGTCTTTCGAAGTGGCGTTGGAAGCCTGAGAGATACACTGCGGCCTTGTATCCGAATGTTACTGGGAGTGCGTGTTGCAGATGCGTTCGTCCCGCCATCGGTCTGTAGTATGTTCAGCAAGTCGACTTCAACTTGGGGGAAAGAGCCGGTGTCTTACGTATTCCTGTGGGTTTCAACAAGTTTCTCCAGGACCTGGATCACCTCCAGCAGCTGCCTACGCACGAGCTCTAATGCTTCTTTCATCTGGCACATCGAAGCGCAGTCCATGATATCCTGCGTGGTGGCACCCCAATGGATGTACTTGGCATGCTCTTGCGAGATCATGGTGTTCATCTGCTCTACGAGGGGGAAGACCGGATAACCGACTATGTCCGTGTCGCTAGCTAGTTTGTCGAAACTGGTGTCTTGTCAGTCACCTGCCATGTTGCACGGCTCTTCGCACTGCTCACTTGATCCTATCGGTCTTGCAGCCTTCGGTGATGGCCACTGCTGCCTCCTTAGGAATCACTCCAGCTTTCGCCTCTGCCCTCGCCAGCGCTCCTTCTACGGCGATCATCTGCGACACGAAAGAGGTGTCTGAGAAGATCTTACGAGCATCCTCTGTACCGAAGAGATTGCGAAAAATGTTGGAGTCGATGGCGGTGGAATTCATCTTGGCGGAAAAGTTGTGTCAACAAGTCGACTTGTCGAAGAAGTTTTGAGAAATTAAAGACGACGGGAACAAATGGCGACGGGAAATCAAAAATGTTAATCCTTCTCGTCCTGAATATATTCTCCACCCACATGGCGCGGCCGAAGACGCCGCGCAGCCTCGCCTCCCTATCCCGGCCGGGATAGCTTATCCCGAACTCCCACATGGCCTCCATGTTTTCCCCCAAAGGTTCCTACTCCACCTCCACGGGGAACTTGCATTGGTGCGAGCACTCGGTACGGGTGGGTCGTAGAGCGGCACGACTCGTGCCATCTCGCCATGCTAAGGATTTGCCATGTTTGCCTGCGATCGCTCGAGCGGGCTGCGTTCGGGATAGGGGCTATTCCGAGTCAGACGTACTTCAATGTCTGGAGACAGCCTTGCTACATAAAAGCGATGATCACAGCGACGATTCTGACAGACTTAGCAAGCGAAAGTAAAATTCTGTCCCACCAAGTCTTCAATCGTCTGGACCCGTTGGTCAACCCCAATTCATCCAGGCCAACATGTTACGCGGAAAGCATGTCGGTCTTCTTCAACTCGTTCTAGTCGTTGCGCCCGCTTTTATTCTCTTCGGCTACAACCAAAGCAATGTCGGCGGCCTGCTCTCAGTTCACGACTGGGCACAAACCTTCCCCGAGATCGATACGCTTATGACCAAAGGCGCACAGAAGAAACATAACAGCACGATCCAAGGTGTCGTTGTAGCTTCATTCGTCCTAGGAGCCTTGGTCGGCGCTCTTAGTTGCTCGTGGATCGGCGACAAGCTTGGAAGACGGAGGACTATCTTCTTGGGAGCTACGTTGACTCTGCTGGGCGAGGTCCTGGAGTGCAGCTCGTTCCAGCTGGCACAACTCGTCGTCGGTCGGACGATTTTGGGCTGTGGAGTCGGGGCTCTCAGTGCCGTCGTGCCTGTCTGGCAGTCGGAGACATCCTCTTCGTCAAAGAGAGGACAGCATGTCGTCCTCGACGGCCTCTTCATCTGCATAGGCTATGTCTTGCAGGCGTGGATCAACCTAGGATTCTACCAGATCAAGCATGGACCACTTTCATGGCGTCTACCTCTGGCGCTGCCGTCCATCGTGTCGATCCTGCTTATGGGCTCCATCTGGCTGTTCCCAGAATCACCTCGCTGGCTCGCTGCCAAGGGCCGGACACAAGAAGCTCGACGCAATTTAGCCATCTCACGGAACGCCGTCGAAGACGACCCACAAGTTGTCTCTGAGATGCACGCTATCGAGCACTCGCTCGAGCTGAATAGCAAACACGCCTCCCGTCTTCGAGACATCTTCACCAGCCGCGAGGACAAGCTCTTCTATCGCTTCATGCTCTGCATAGTGCTTCAGTTCTTCCAGCAGATGACTGGTGGGAATCTCATCTCAGTATACAGCACCGTCATCTTTCAGCAAGGTCTCCAGCTCGATAGCCAGACATCTCGAATCCTATCTGGGGGCACCTTGACATGGAAGTTCGTCTCGTCGTTTGTGGCTTTCTTCACGGTCGAGCGATTCGGTCGGAGGAAACTTTTCATGTTCAGTGGCGGCGGCATGGCACTCTGCATGATGGCTTTGGCTACTGCGACAAGTTTCCCCAAGACAAATCAATCGGCGCAGATTGCTTCGGTATTCTTCGTGTACTTGTTCAACTTCTTCATCCCGATTGGTGAGTGGGACAGACAAGGCAAGAGGTGAGATGTACGATCGCTGACATTGAATTCTATAGGTTTCCTAGGCGCCAACTTCCTCTACTGCACAGAAGTCGCTCCTACGCATCTCCGAGTTAAGATGGCTTCCATATCCACCGCAAACCATTGGCTTTGGTACGTGCATCTACTTCGCATGCCGTCCAGCACGACCTTTTCGAGACCTTGACTGACACATCTAGGAACTTCGTCGTCACAATGATAACCCCTGTCGCGATTGAGAGCATTGGCTATCAATACTACATCGTTTTCACCTGTATCGGCATCTGTGTCCCGCTGTCAGTTTACTGGTTCTACCCAGAGACGCAGGGCAGAACGCTTGAGGAGATGGATGTGTTGTTTCGAGACCAGGGGAGCATGAGGGCAGTTGTGAGGGCTTCGTTGACGAAGCCTGCGAGGGTTGGAGATGACGAGTCCGTAGGGAGTGTTATGGATGAGAAGAGGAGGTTGAGCGTGGAGGAAGTTGAGGATGTCTAGAGAGAAATGCGAAGGATATGGTGATACGATCCTGCACCCCGCCATTGAAAGAAAACAAGAGTACAGTTCTGTGATGCACAATGGCTCTCGACTCAACATAATGTTCATTTTGCAGAAGTATCCGCGGACCCTCCGAATTCAGGCGTGCAACATACATAAAATGGTAACACAGATCTTCGACACCGAATCTCTAATTGAATTCGGAGCCGAGGAACTGACAGTAAGTGCCTTGTGACGGCTATATAAGGGCGTGGCAACTATGGACAAGACGCTTTCCCCGTGTCTACATATCTCGAATCTGCGGTTCTTTCTGCCCAGCCTATCGTCCAACGCGAGCCTTTCGACGGCCTGTACACATTGACAATGGCTTTGATACGTCTTTCTCCTCGCTCGCAAGGGCCCCTAGAGCCTTCCACCGTTGAAGCTCTCAAGGCCCGCATAGCCTCATTCGACAAAGATGCCCGTTCTCACGGTCTGTGGTATCAAGAGATCGAGGATCCAACGAACTTCTAGTATGAATCGCCCAAAACTGTTGACCATACCCTGAGTAGGGATACTTACAATGATTCGTCAGCTACTTCCAGTTTGCGGTAGCAGGCGATAAAACCGACAAAGCGTCGAATACGCTTGAGCTGCAGGCAGGCTCCGAACTCATCTCTACTCTTACCAAGGAATTCGACTTCGTCGCCGAGACCATCATCTTCTCCCCCTCCTCGACCCACATCCACGCCGCGGCCCTCCCCTCCTCCTCCCCAGTCATAGCAATCGGGCACTGCCACATCGCCCCTCCCGACAGACAGGCCTTCCAACGGACATTCGACGAAGTCGTGCACGTCCTCGAGGACTTCACTGACAAGCCTGTCGGCAGGGCGTGGGTCGATGGAAAGCCGGAGTTCTTCATGTTCTCGGGATGGGAGAGCGTCGAGCAGCATGTGAAGGAGTTTGCGGAGAGCGAGGGGTTCAAGAGGGATTGGGTTAGATTGAGGGACGTGGTGGAGGGATTTGGAGTGAAGCACGTTATGAAGGTGTAGATGGGAGAAAGGCATGTTTGGGGTTGGACGTCGGTTGTAGGTGAGATAGGTATCTCAGACAGGAACAGTTGTTCATGCATGTGTCATGCTTCTGCAGCAAGCTTTTGTCAACACAGTGTAAGCATTTCTTAGCGAGGTGTTGTATTCCAATTAGGGGCCGATGATAGGTTGACTGCTATATGCGGACAGCCTGATGCACGAGAATCCTGGACCAACTTCCTTAGCGAGATGGGTGTGGTTACACAGATTGTTCAGCGTGGCGTATTCACGAACGACGAACAGGGTAGACTTCTAATGTGCATCGTTGTGGATGTCGATGCGGGAGTATGTAACCCTCGTGGCTGCTCGACTTTGAGTTGTCCATCGTGGGTATCCGAGGTTCCTAACGATCTTCGAGATGCCTCACCAATCTGCTCACCATCAAGGCTACATCAGCCACCCAGGACCAGTGTACGCTCCACACACAAGAGGAGGCCACTCTCACTCGGGAGCAAGAGGAAACCAACAGGCGTTCCACATGCAACAGATGTCCAGGGGTCATCATCCTACAAGAGGACATCCTCAACACCCCCCTCATGGATCAAACCACCATCAGCACGCTTCCCACCAGCACGCTTCGCACCCCCACCATCAATCTGCTCCGCAGAGCCACCATGGTTCCACAACTCATCAGCAGCATCACACTGGAGGCTCTCACACCGACCACGTTGCAGGCGCCGCAGCTTTGGGAGTAGGAGCTGCTGCGGCGGGCATGTGGGCGGGATATCAGTACTCTGAGAATAACAACAGTATCACAAACGTGACGTATGAGGAACAGAATAACGAGTATGAGCCGGGGTGGACGGGCGAGAATTGGTATGGCGACGATCAGAACCAGGGGCAGGAGGATCGATGGTCTGAGGGAAGGGTCGAGGAGGGTCAGGGGTCGAATGAATAGAGACCTCATAAGACTTGGGAGGATCAGAGTGTTGAACAGGATGATGATGGATGTTGCTGCTGTGGAGATGGGGATTGTTGCGGTGACTGCTGCGACTGCGGTTACTCTGGAGTGTGTTCTGGGGCAAAGGGGGATAATGACGATGGCTGTTGCTGTTGTTAGTCTTTGCTCTCTTACCCAGATGATGATACAAAGTGGAACGCCAAGTGGCGTAGACAAGAGTGCATCGAGTTGTCATTCCATCTGAATCAACTGCTCCTGATGTAAGTCCATCTCCTTGATGCTTCCTTGCCTTTGTGACCCCTAGCCCAAGTCGGGTCTTACAAGAGTCTTTCTTTGTAGAGTCTTTCTTTGTGTGCCACAAGAATTAAGCTTCTTGCTACTCGAGATCTTAGCCTTAATCCATGCTCTTCACCATCGACTCCGTCGCCACCTCGAACCAGTCCTCGTTAGCCTCCTCCTTGCAGACCAACACATAGTCCTCGTCATCACCCTCATCCGAATTCTCGTGTCCATTCTCCTCTGGAAGGTCCTCGTCTTCCTTGTTGATGAACTCAAGATCGAGCACACGCGACTCGATCTGCATGAGCTCTTTCTGAAATTGGCTCCATTTGTCCCCCACCGAATCCATCAACTCTTCGATCTTGCGAGAGCCGGAATCTCGAAGCAACATCTCGTTCGCCATCGCCTCGTCGGTCTTGCGAGAGCCGTCATCTCGGACCAAGATATCGTTCCCCATCGCCTCAGCGATCTGCTCCTCCAGCCAAGACTGGGTGACAGCATCCTTTGAATCCTGGTCCTCGAGGTTCTGCAGGCGAGAATGGAGCGAATCTTGCTGCAAGTTCTCGTCGTTGGTGGGACTGAACTTAATAGACATCTCTGGTGGCTGACTCGGATCGGAGAATGAGCCCGTGGACTCCTCCTCGATGCGCGCCAGGGGATGTCCACTGGACGCGATGGGGCTCGAGTTGCCGTCGTTGCCGTACGAGAGAGTGGGCATGACGAACGACATCTGAGCCGCAGGTGCGTAGCGTGGAACAGAGCCCAAGATGCCATCGCTGCTGAGGGTCGGCTGGCTATCGACCAGGACGTATGATCCAGTGGCGCCGTCAGAGTGTGCTGCTTGCGACGAGGTGATGCGGTGACTCGAAGTCGGATTGAGGGCATCAAACGCCTCGAGCTCGCTCGTGGTCATGGTCTGCGGCGTGTAGTGCTCATCGTCGTCGATGTCGCTCAGAATGTCGTCGAAGTTGAGCTTAGGCTTCGGTGCCGTTGCATACTCAAGCACAGCTAGAGAGAGACGATCCAAGCGAACAGCGTACTCGTGCTCGGCTCTGGTGACTGCAGCAAGATGGCGGAGGCTCTCGTGGTCGGACTTCTGGCGATACTGGTCGTAGGCGGCGATGCGTGCATGATCTTGCATCTCCTTGATCTCCTCGGACAAGCTGTTCGAGCTCGAGTCGGTCGATGCGGCGGTTTCGAAGTCGTCGTCGCGAGATGGTGGTGGTTGGATGACCTTGTGTTGGTTAGTTTGTGGGTGGTAGCCGCGACTCAGTCGATCGTTACTTACGAGCTGGTGATTTGGCAGCAGGACTCGGGGCCGTGGGCGAGCCTTGACGTTGCGAGTTGGACGATGTTGGCGCTTTGCTGCTTGCGGTGGCATACGCGCGGCGAGGTTGGACGTCAGGAGGAGGTCGAGGCGGAAGTGTATGCCGTCCGAAGGGGAAGGAGCGGCCATGTTGGGAGGGCGGCTCCTCGGAGTGTTGGCGACTGGCATAGAAGCCTTCGACGAGGTTGTGCGACAACGAGAGGAGGTGTGTAGCAAAGCGCGACGAGGTGACAAGTTGGTGTAGGTCGATGTTGGCAGACGTCGAAGGCGTCAAAGTAAATTAAGGCGCACGGCTTCTCCCGCTTCCACCCTTCACATGCATCGCGCGAGTCATTCTCGGCAGGTGAATCTTGCGCTTCTTCCCCTTTTACAAGTCTTTGATCCTCGCCTACTAGCAAACACCACCCGCCTAAGACTTAACAATGACCTTGTTCATCTGCCTCCTCTCAAACCCCCTGTACGATCCCCCTCTGCCTCCTCTCAAACCTCCTTAACGACTCCTCCGCCTTCTCAACCGCAACGTCCTCCTCCACGAAATCTCCCGGCCTCGCCCTCTAGGGGACTCTACGACCTCGCCCTCCCCTCGACCATCAAGCTCACAAGCGACAGAGCCAGCTTAATACCACGTCAACGCAGAACCGAAGAAACTCGACAAGTCGAAGGCTGCCTGGTCCGTGAAGCGTGTCCGCACGAGGGACAAAGGGAGTTGAGTTCATGAGGGATGGTTGACGCCTAGGACCCCAGCTGCACCCTCCGAGCGAGTTGATGCGGAGAATTTTGTGAACGAGTAGATTGCCAGCCTGCGGTTCGTACCCTACGGCGTCGTCACTTCATCTTACACCGTTGACTTCTTTGGGGAAGATTCGGGTCGACGAGGTCGTGGTGGAGAAGCTGATGGGGGCGGCGCTCATCGACTTCGTCAGGTGGGGACAATGGGCGACATGATCGACCGAGTGTACCTTGACAGCCTCACGGAGGATGGTGAAGCAGGCTGCCATAAGATCTATTGAACCTGCGCAACAGTGGCTCCAGCGTGGAAACCGTCCAGAGCTACCCAGCCTGCAGCGAAGCAGTCCGAGACCATAACACATTTTTACTCGAGGGAAGGGGTTTCATCGGTCTCGGGGTCGTTGAGGGTTGGACGAGGCGGCACTTGAATCAAGGCTTCATCGATGAGAAAGAGGCGGACATACTGTATCGAAAGGGACAACATCAACATCAACATCAAAAGCAAAGGCACAGCAGTGTTTCACTCACCCTGCGACCCATCCACCTCCCACACCCTGCTCGAAACTTGTATCCAACGACCGCAAATGCCCCCAGGCTTCTTTCGTTTGGTGGCGGTTCGATGGCATTCCTACATCTGTTCTGTGATCAATTCGCCCTTTTCTCGCAATCGTCGTATACTGAGCCTGATTGAGCACAACGGCGCCAGTGGAGACTGTGTAGTATCCCAAAGGGCAATACGATTAGCAGCATACATCTTTACTATGTCCAGTATGTCCGTCAAAGCTTTCCTGTCGTCTATACATCGCCCTCTCATCTGTACAATCGCCTCGTGACTCGTGCGTGTTCTTCGTCCTGTATGACCGACGCCGTGGATCTCGCGCTCGCTGCAAAGGTCATCATTCCCTCCTTCTGGGCTCCTCAGACCATATGTATCACAAACCCCAAGCCAGCTCTTTTTCAAAACCACCCAATATCCAACGCCTCGCCATAAATCACAACAATAAATCCTTCTCCCGAATCTCTTAACCCCCAGTATCCACGCAAAGCCCGCCCAGGAACTCGCATACACTGTCGTCGTCCAACATCCAATATCCTCCGATTTCTCTGAAGGTGTCTTGGAAACCTGGAGCGATCTCCTCCAGCGGTCGTGGCTCGACGTCCCTGAAATGCACACATGATGCGGGAACAAGGTTCTCGGGCTTGTTCGGCATGTAGTCAAAGTTATCCCATCCAATTTCCACGTGCGTGCTCTTGGTGTGATCTTCTTCATAAGGACTTCGTTTGTATGCCTGGTAGATGCCTCCACTTTGCTCGAGATGCCATCTGACAACAGGTTTGCGCAGGGTTTTGAGGAGGCCGCCGTGCATGAAGGCTACGTAGCCATCGGGGTGGTATTGGGCAAAGGTGTGGCCGCAGTACGTATCGCCAACAAGTGTGCCTACGCTGGAGAGCCATTTCGAGGGGAAACCGTACTTCGTCTTGAGCGCGTGCCACGCGAAGCGGAAGCAGTCTTTGTCGCCCAGCATGTAGTTCTTGAACTGGCCGGTGTTGTCGGGAGCATCGATGAACCAGGCGGCCAGCTGAAGGTGGTAGAAGAACTTCCTCTTGTTGACTAGAACTTGTCCACTTTCTTGCTCATACTCATTCATGCGACATTGGGTGTTGGTGATGGGCCAGATAGGGTTGTTAGGGCGGGTTCGAGCAATATCGGGCCAGAAGATGGAGCCGTACTCTTTATATACGTCGCTCTCGTACAGGGTCTCGGGATTCACCAGGGGGACGTTGTCGGAGTCGAGCAGAAGGGGCTCTTCGAATCGAGAGTTGACCATAGCTGCAGTCTTGAGCTGGTAGTGGATACCGACGTTTGTGTTATATGCGGACTCTTTGATGTTGTGGGTCGAGGCCAGATCGTTAAAGAAGATGACGGGCCATAGAGCTGCAACTTCGTCCTGCACGCTGTTGGACATCTCGTGGCCAAAGTAGTGCATCTCGACGGGCAGTGTGCAACCGAGCTTGGCAAGCTGCTTGAAGATGACCTTCAGTCGTTTTAAACTTCTCCCATCGCCACTGACTACCACGATACCGCGTCCATGAAATCTGTCCGCCACCTTCTCGTAAGGCACCAAGCCGTTCATGACCTTCTTTTGCCACTTGGCTCTAATAGGATCAATCTCTCGATCCTTTTTGGTCTTGGTGACCCAGCTCAGATCAAGAAACCAGCCCGACTTTTCGCCGAAAGTGAAGTTGACATCGTCGTCGTCCTTGGCCCAGTTGCACGTCGATTTGGCCTGCTCTATGCTCATGGGTGGGAGTCGCGTGACGTTGGTGAAATGAGGCCAAAACTCATCAGCGTCATGTAATTTGTGTGCGTTGTCGTAAACTACGACTGGAGGACCGCGATATCTGGTCACGCGAATGGTTTGTTGCTCTATCCATCCCGTATGCCAGCTAAATATGGTGATTGTGGCAAGTAGGAGGACCGCGAAAGCTCCAACTCGGTAGGTTCGTTTGGGTAGAGAAGGCAGCGCTGGGAGCTGCATCTTCTCCATCACCTGATCCATGATGGCCGTTACGGACGCGCTGGCCCTAGTATTCGGAATATCTGGTATATCAGCAAGGCATCGATTAAGGATGAAGAGACAAAGATTGGGGAACGTGGAGAGGCACAGAGGGAGGTGGAGTGTGGCAGGGGAGTCGAATCTCCGCCGATCTATTCCACATTTCGGCTGTCTGCAATGAACTCTATTGCGGAGAGGTAAGTAAAGTCAATCTTCCTCCACCGTTGCCGAGAACGAGCGATTAACCAACTCCATATCAATCATGCTCTCTTTCTTCTGGCGAGATCTGGGACAATGTGCGTCTTTGGGCTGGTGTTGCTTTGTTCGCTCCCAAAATGTGTTCATTGTCGGCTTGTTATTATCGATGAAAGGCAGAAGAAGAGGACTTCAAGATTAATCGTTCATGCAGGGTGCCAGCGGCATCCTCCGCGGCACTAACGCCGGTAGACCTTGGCCTCGAAATGCCCCATCCTCCTTCAATACCACCGAGGACAACTTCTTGCATCTTGTCCGTCATCGTTGACATGCATCAGCGGAAGATCTGTCTCTTTGCGAGTACCGGGGACCACCGGCTACTACGCTCGTTAACGTGCTGTGAACAGTCCATTTGAAAAGAAGGGGTTAGACGCGTCGCGAGACATGGAATACTTACGAGAGGCATGCCCTCGTTTCTCAAGCCTCACAGTTCATGCATATCGAACGAGTGAACTGGAGTGGCTTTCGACAGCTTTCGTAGACTCTGACGAGAGGGAGAGCGAGAGAATTTACCGCGACTCGATAGTGAGCCCCTGCTTCAATTCGCAACTCGAGACTCGCGACGCGGTCTCGGTCCCACAAGTCAACATCTAGCGCCACGAGCCTCACGACGAACATGCTCTTCGGATCAGAGTACCTACGCATCTTCCGGGCTCACCGTCAAAACGACGACAGCGGACGGCTTATCCTCGAGAGCCCGAATTCTGCCACGGATTCCGAGGACTGCGATATCGTTGAACTCGAATCACGATATGTGCCAGGTTCAGGCCAGCAAGAGATGATCAATAGAGATTCGTTCGCGCGTATGGGCATAGTGCTGGTGACTGCGGTGCGTGAACAGTTTGTGCAAAGAGCAAGACAAGGGGGTATCAATGTACGGACGAATGCTGGACAACAGCCGCTTTCATCCGTTACTACACGAACGAGACGGTCGGTATCCCTAGGTTGAGTGGCTAATGCGGATACGAATGGACTCATGACACCAGATCCAGAGTCGACTAATCATCCCAGACTCACTCGATGCCTTGGCTTTGGCATATTCCTGGACAGTGTCCTTTCATGCGGACAAACAGGTGGACGAACCAGAGAGTAGCAGCCAGTCGCGGGTAATGCCCTCTCGCTGACCACATCATCGTCGCGTTCGCGATTCCATGGCCGATCTATTCTCAAGGCGAGCCCAACATCTCATGGTCGAGCACAACGTCTGCTAGGCCTCTTATACCTCGACGGATATCGAGTTGTCGAAATCCAGTACAATGTACATCTGAGCAGATTCAAAACGGATCATGGAACAATCGGGTTTCCGAGGATCCCAAGGCAAAAGTGAACGACCACACCTGCACGGCAAAGTCGATCCCCCGGAGCGGGCCGTCCGACTTTCCACGTCCTCTTTGCAGGGCACGCCCTCTACCGTAAGAATCCGGTTCGCTGTTGGTCTTGACCGTTCTTATGTCACTTTGGGATCACACGCCTTCTTCGCAGTCGACAGCCTTCGCCATGACCGAAACCTGGTTTGGGGTCGCGTCAGCTGCTCCTGCTCGTGAGTCTTCGCAATGATGAAGTGTTGGTCTTGTAATGTCCGGCGAAGGCGATGGACGTAATGTAGGTGTACGTGGTGAGTATTACTACCTACCGTTCTTACCCTGCTCTCGTCTTTTTCACCTATCATGCTTCATTTAATACTGTCTGCCTAATCTCACGGTCTCGTTCTTTCGTACCTCAGCCTCTCTCAGCCGGACCTGGTCGTGGAGATGGCCTGCGGCCTGCCAGGAACCAAACGACGCCGAAATGGCAACAAACACACGCACGAGAGACCGAGTCTTCGTATCTTGATCACGAATGGACGATTTCCCGTCTCCCTGGACCTAGCTCGCCAACTCTACACTGCCGGCCATGTCGTCTTCTGCGTCGACCCGATGGAGTACCACGTGTGCAAGTTCTCCATATCCGTCTCACAATCGCAACAAGTCCCAGCACCGCACGATGACCCCGCGGGATACATCGAAGCCGTGAAAGATGCGATTTCAAGATGGGACATCGACATGGTGATACCCATCCACGAGGAGATCTTCCACTTAGCCGGCAGCAAAGAACCACAAATCCTCTCCCGACTCTTCGCGCCGCCCTTCGACCTCCTCGTGCGTCTGCATCACAAATTCGAGTTCTCGAGGTTGATGAGAGAGGTCGGCCTCGATGTCCCCGAGTCGTATTTGTGTAAGGATATGCACGACGTAATGAACCTCCCCGTCGACAAATATCCCCACGGCATGGCTTTGAAGCCCTGCTTCGGTCGCGCTTCGTCCGGCGTGTACCATCTTCGACCTGGCGAGCCGATTCCGGATGATATCGATATTAGCGAGGACCGCCAGCACGTTGCGCAGGAGTGGTTGATTGGGAACCGGTATTGCAGCTATAGCGTTGTGCAGCAGGGGAGGGTGGAAGCTACGGGGCTGTATCCTGTGCTGGACACGATCGATGGGAGTAGCAGTGTGTTTTTCGTGCAGCGGTATCATGAGGGGGTGTATAGGTACATCGAGGATTTCGTGAAGAGGGTGCCGAGTTTTAGTGGACAGGTATGCGTCCTCCCTCCCTTGTGCCTATACATTGGCGATGACTGACGATGATGCTTTAGATCGCCTTCGACTTCATCGAAACCTCCACCCGCCTCGTCGCCATCGAATGCAACCCCCGCTCCACCTCCGGCCTGCATCTCTGGTCCAACACGCCGCACCTCGCCCACGCCATAACCCACCACCTCCCCAAAGAAGAACTCATCCGCCCCATCCTGCCACCCAAAACCCGGGCCCTAGGCCGCGAATCCCACTTCCAAGTCGCCGCCGGCATGCTCATGTGGGAACACAAAAACGCCACCCTGTCCGTCTGGGCATCGCACATGCGGAGGTTAGTACTCGCACGGGATGTAGTCTGGCGATGGCTGGATCCCATGCCGACGGTTGCGCAGCCGTTTTTGTTGACGGAGTATTATCGGATTTGTCGACGGGAGGGGTTGCAGTTGCCGGAGATGTTTCAGAGGGAGTTGGTTTGGGAGCCGAGGGGGGCGGAGTGGGCGGGTGTGAGGAGTATGTTGGAGGGGAAAATGGAAGATACCAGGCCTAGGGATAGTCATCAGGAGGATGAGAAGGTCGAGGTGTGGCAGGTGGGATTTGTTTGATACCCTTGCTGTTTTTTCCGGCGGATGGGATTCGAGCACGATTCGTGGCGTCGGTGGCGATTCTTTGGATTTCTTTCAACACTTCAGGGTTTCGTTGACGATTCTGATTTCCCGGCTGCGATAGCAGCCATGGCGGCCGCGAGAGTCGTTCCCTTGAAGACGGTTTCGTATTGCTCGGCTTTCATCGCTGTGTTGAACGGTTGGCGGCGGATTCGCCAGAAAGCGAGACTTGTCGCGGTGGCGTAGATTGTGAAGATGATGTGGTACTTGTATGCTCGGAATAGTGATGACTGATTGATTTCGTCCATTTCGGGCCCCTCTTGAGAATATTGTCCACTGGGAGGAGTTCTGGCTGTTGGACCATGAGATGTTGTTAGTGACGTTGAAGACATATCGTCACGCCAAGCGCAAACCTGAGCATGTGCTGCTTCTATTTTTGGTCCTCCTGCCTCTTTGGACCTCCTCACCCTTTCGCGGACGGCCAGCAGCCTTTCTCATTGGGATCGCAAGGTGTTTAACGAAGACATCGTTGCGAAGTGGCGAAAGGAGGCGTTTAGCTCCAAGCCTGACCTGGATTATGTCAGGAACAGCTGAGGGCGAGATTCCATAGGGACCTTTCAAACCTCAAAGGAGAGAAAATTTGAACGTGGATGGATCATGCTGGTAAATGCTAAACCAACCAAGCACGCACAAATAAATCAGTGTCCAAATCTCTCAGGTATCCATCAATCCCAGGCGCCGTGCCCGCTTCGCGCGTGAACGCTTCCAAAATCCCAAAATTCCTCATGCAATGCCCCGAACCCCCAATGATGGTAATCATGCAAGTGTCCTCTATTCATGTCCCTCGTCGCTCATGCCCAAAATTTATCAAAATGCAAATCATGACGCTTTCCTGCTGCCGAGTAATCGCGTTCTCGACGAGTTCTGTCGGTCCTCACCATGCTCCTCGTCATCGTCTTCGTCTTCTCCTTGTGTGCTCATCAATCTCGTAGACGACGGGCCTGCGAACGGCTCCGTTTCCCCATGGTCGACCCTTTCTTGTGTACCACCAATCACGACTCCCTTCACGCCCTGGTCTATCTCATCAAGCTTGTAGTCTGTCATCAACAAGCTCAGTACTATACATGGGAGCGCCACGCAGACAGCCACCGTCAGGATCATGGTCATCGTCTCCTGATATGCTTGGTTGATTGCCATGCGAGTTGGGCTTCCCATGGGCCATCCTGTCGACGCAAGTGTGATGTTGCCGAATATTTCACTCGCTTGGTCTTTCGTCTCTTCTGGCAGATACATGGCCAGCTTTTTGGGCACGTTCGATGTCCAGATCGCGCCCGAGATCCCTGAACCGACCGCGCCACCGATCTCTAGGAATGTAAGGAACAGTGCAGTAGCTGCTGCAACCTCTGAATGGCTCGCAGATGCCTGCACGCCAAGCTGCGCAGGAACGTGGGTCAAGCTGCCGCCGACGCCGAGGAAGATCTGTGTCCCAACGATAACGGTTGGCGACGAGTCTTCGGTTCGATAACGTATCATGAGTCCCAAGCCAATGACATAGAGGATAGTCCCTGCCACCATGTACTTCTTGTAGTGCTTCGTGTACTTGATCGCAAAGGAGATGACGATCGAGGTGATGGTTGAGGTGAAGGTGAACGTCTGTACGATACGACCAGCTTTCGTGAGGGGGAGATTTTGCACAACCAGTAGATATGACTGGAAGTACGGATAGACCGAAAGGTAGAAAGCCACTGCGACGAGTCAGCATACGATCCATGAACAGACGTGTGCAGCTATGGCATACTAAAGTAGAAGAACGAAAGTGCAAGCCCAGCCATGATCGTCTTGTTCTTCCAGAATGCGCGAGGAAAGAAGGCATGGGGTGCCAGCGTTTTGCTTCTCTCCCAGAAAGGTATGGCGACTAGGCAGGCAGCACCAACGACCAGCATCGTGACCAGGTTCGGGTTGTTCCAGCCAGCTTTCGATCCTAGCGTGAGAGGTATCAAAATCAATGTAAAGGCCACGCAGATAAGAAGCAGGCCGAAGAAGTCGAGCTCAAACCACAGGGTCTTCACCATCTCCCACCAGGACTCGCCATCAAAAGGCGAAGACGGTAAGATACCGCGCATGGCGGCCTTGCGTTGGTTGATGACGAGCGCCAGTGCGAGTGGCAAGAACGCAATTGGCAGTATGATCGACCAGATACCATATCCCCATCTCCAGTTGAGTTTGGTAAGGATAGTCTCTGCCAAAGCGGGCCCAAGCCATACGTTGGCCAGGAAAGGGATGTCAGGAATGGTCGAGCAGAGCGCTCGATTGACCAGATCGCTGGTGTCGGCAATGAAGATCTGAATAAGAATTTGCAGACCCGTCTGACCTGCAGAATAGAAGATTTGAGCCGCCGCATAGGTGTTGACACTGTTGGAGGCCGCTTGTTGAATGAATCCAATGACGTAAAAGAGGACTGAGAGACCGAATGCTTCGAACCGCCCGAAGACATCCGCAATCTTGGACATTGGCGGTTTAACGACCGAGAGCACGACTCCTTGGACGACGAGGACGGTCGATACTAGGGAGTGTGCTTTGAAAGCACTCGTGGCGAAGATGGTGAGGTTGGTCGTCGTTTGACCCTCCAGCGACGTGGCGTAGGCCAGCAATCCGATGCCGATGTACGCGACGTAGAGGCCAGTCTTTGACCATGTCGACGAGATGGCCTCGAGGCGCTTGACACCAGCCTGGGCGGACTCGTGGCTGCGCTCCGACATGACGGATCTCCGGTCGTCGTCCAGCAGCGGACGCAGGTCGTTGTTGTGCTCGCGTTTGTCGCAGCTCGCGGGGGTGCCTATGCCGGAGTCGGCGGCCCTCTCGACGTCTGGGCCAGCATCAGTGTCGGCGACAGAAGGCAGAGTGCCGTACGATGGCATGGTCGATTCAGAATCATAGGGTGAGGTGGGAAAAAGAAGCCAAAGAAGGTTTGGGAGTTATCTGATCCGCGCGCAGAGATCTTATCAATAGAGAGAGAAGAGGGGCATCGGTCATAGTGCCTTGGAAGGGCGCTGCTGCTGCGAGCCGGCGGGTTTTGAAGCTCGCGAGAATGGAATGGCCCCTTGCACGGTGGATCGAGGGACGCTGGTGACTCTTAAAGAGGAAGGCTGCAGCGCTCGGCGCACAGCCCGCGTGGGAAGTAGGCCGCAGCCACGGGGGGTTGTGTCAGTCAGTCGTTGTGCGAGAGGATGGGACGATCGCGGTGGGCGCTGTCCTAGTTTCCTGCGACACAGAGGGCAGCGTGGGCAGGTCACGTTCCATTCGACGGGCGACGGGCGCTGGCGGGCGTGCAGGCGGCGAGGAAGACGAATCGCTGATGGCAGAGGGATGCGATGCGGCAGCCCGACACCGGATGCCTGCAGCGTCCACCCAAAAATGTCCTCCTGTCGCGTTACCTAATCGTGGATGGGGGTCCGTCCGTGATAAGCGCGAGAGCCGTGCCACCGTGGCTTTCCGATGCCTCGCTTCCCTGCAAGATGATCAGATGGTCGCGTGCAAGGGAAAATTGCTGGAAAACGAGATCAGATAACGGTCACCACAAGCAGTCGCGTCCGTTTTTCAAGGAATAGTGGGAAGCACACTCAGACTTTTGGCTAGGTCTCTGACCATCTGTTCCCAAAATTAAACTCCATTAGCAGCGCGGGATCACGGGATCCGGCACATGCCTGGATAGATCCGCGCGGAACACCCTGATTTAACACAGCGAAAAGATCTCGTCCTGTTCAATGCTCCCTAGCCCGTGCAACGCAACGTGGGCGATCTATAAACCAAGCCGAACCCTTCAAACACCCTCTTCTCCGCCTCCTCCATCGACTTTGCGCGATTTTCCACCCCCTCCCACCCCTTCCAACTGTAGTAGCCTTCAATATCGACCACCTCGCCATTCCGACGATCCCTGACTCCGGATGAATCGAACTTCCAGCCCTTCACGTTCTTAGCGTAACGGCGCAAGTCCCTCTCAAACGTGGTCCCTCCAGACCAGCCCACGACAGCGCATCCAACAGTCCGCCACGGACTCACGATGATGTCGACCCGCCTGTGGACGTTGGGATTCTTCGCCTTGGGATTCTCGGCTCGGTCGCGGGTCTTTGTCGGCCAAGATGGGTCCTGCCAGACAACAAGAGCCTTGTCCAAGGTGTCGAATCCGTGACCTCCACCTCCTGCGCGGAAGGGCAGTGTCTGCTGGTCACGCTCTGAGTTGTTCAGTGACAACACCAACGTGTGCGTTATCCAATCGTCCGCCTCGAGGCTGCTGACCACGTCTTCGACGAGATTCTTCGTGGCACGCTCGTCTGGATGCGACAGGATAACATCCACATCTCCACTTGCCTCTTTGCCGCGCCGATACCCACCGACGATCATTAGCTGGATTCCTTCATCACGCACTTTGACTGCGTGCTGTCGTACGACTTCACCTATCTTCTCCACTTCTGTGCGCGGTATGAGCTCCTTGAACTCGTCATAGTACTTCACACCAATCTGCTGTACGCGGGTAATCTCCTTCCAACCAAACTCAACAACGTCGTCAAGCTCTCGCCAACCTTTATCGTAATAGAACTCTCTGGCAGTTGTAGCTCCAACACCCCAAATGTCGTAGAAGAGTCGAAGGACCTTCATATCTTCATCGGCTTCCAAGTCTTCAACCGCCTTGATCTTGCCAGTGTTCTTGTACTCAATCCATAGGTTGGCAATCTTGAAGTCGCACCCAGGCAAGGCCAGTATTTCCTTTGGATTGCCGATCTTGTACGTGTACGCAGCGATGGCGGCAATGGATGTACTGTAAGCCCTCACTCCAATTTCATCGTTGGTCAACAGCCGGGCGAGCTTGATTCGTTTCAATAGTTCCAGAAAGGGGTCATTGGGATTGTCTTTTGGCGTCGCCCGTTGACAAGCATACTTGACGCTCTTCTTCACCCATTCTGGCATCTCCGGCAGATCGCTTGATGAGCCGCCATCGTGCTCCGTCGTCGTCTCCTGGAGTAGATGTGCATACTGCGCATTGGCACCATGTCCAGCCTCCCAACTGGAGGGATTGACCGAAGGAGTGTTTAGACCGAACTTGCGTCTTCCGAATCGATCGTGCTTCGAACCCGACTTCGGAGAATCTTCTTCGGCGCGCTGTAGTATGTCGCTACTGGTGGTGGGTTTTGAAGGAATGGGCGTGGTGGTGCTGCGGAGAGTAGCGGTGTGGTTGTTTGAACCATGGATTGACTGCGTTTTCTGTGGCGCCTCTGCAGAAGGCTGTCTCTCCACACATCTGCCTTGATACGAGATGTAGTCATCCAACGGCCGCACGCGACCAGCCGTCCTCGAGTCGGTGAACCACTCAATCTTCACCACCTTGACAATTCTTTCAGAGACTTGCTCTGGAGACGCTGAATCTGTCGGGCGATGAGCCTCTCTGCTTTGAGCGGCCATTCGTGAGTTGTTCCGTGAGGACTTCTTAGACTTGTTGCGAGAGACGGCCTCACTCTCAGATTCAGTACTCGAATCCACCAGGTTGATCACCGCATTCTCATCGATTGGCGCTTGTTGGGCATTCTCAAGCCGTCGTTTCTTCGCCGGACGCTCAGGCAACTCATATGAAGTATCGCGATCGTTGCGAATCTCATCTGGCTTCAGTTCCCTCGTCCAAAGCCCTTTGCTTCGAAGATCGAACTGGATCCTGGGCTTCTTGACCGACTTGCTGAGGACGATCTCCGCTTCCTGAATATCATATGTCAGACTCGCGCCGGCGTTGGCCAGGTCTTCTTCCAGTTCGTGAAGATCGTCCGTGTCGAAATGGGTGCTGAAGACATATATAGGAGGCAAAGTCGACAGATCCAATGAAGCCGGAGAACCATGTTGAATCTGTGATGTTCCATTCTGATCTTCAGCCATGGCTATGTCCAAGATGTTTTTGTTCCAAGTGGTTATGTGATCGGTCGACTCTCAAGTCATCTCCAAGGTGATTAATGGAAGGTGCCAGCCAGAACTTCGGCGTTGATGCTCCCTTCGCGGCTGCGCGACACCACGGATAGACATGATCATGTCGCTACAATCACAAGCAGAGACGGTGCGAACCTCGTGAAGCCAAGCGAGTCTTTGTATTATGACAGAAGCATCTCGCCCTCGTGACGCAAAGAAGACGCCCTCGGACTCGCAAGAAAGCTCAGACCATCGTCCAAGCTTGAGCCCCAGATCTCCAAAAACATTCACCTCACTTCTCTCTCCCACCGTAATCCCTCTACGTGCCAGGGGAGAACAATGTCTCCCTCCCGAGGCCACCCTCACCACCAACGCAACCCAACAACAAAATGAAACTCCCAACCTTCCTCCCCCGCACCATCTTCCCAACCCTCGAATCCCTTCCCCGCTCCTACTACCTAGGCCACCATGCCGCAGGCCTCTCCAAAATGCGCACCATGCTCTCGCAGATTGACTTGATCATCGAATGCCGCGACTACAGAATCCCGCTGACGTCGCGGAATCCGTTGTTCGAGGAGAGTCTAGCGGGGAGGGAGAGGGTGGTGGTGTACACGAAGAGGGATTTGGGTGGGGGTGGGGAGGATGTTTCGAAGGTATGGACACTACACAACTAAGAACATTTGAAAACAGGGCAAGCTAAGAATGGTATCTGTCTATACAGCGCCACGCCACAATCCGCGCCTGGCACCACCCCACCCCCACAATCTTCTCCTCGCACCGCTCCCAAAAAGACATCCGCCAGATCCTCTCCCACATCAAAGACGCTAGCACCGCCCGCAACGCCCTAACAGGCTCGCACCTCATGGTCGTCGGCATGCCCAACGTCGGCAAATCCTCCTTGCTCAACGCCCTCCGCCGCGAAGGCGTCAACAAAGGCAAGGTCGCCCACACCGGCGCCCAACCTGGCATCACGCGCAAGATCGGGACGGGCGTCAAGATCGTCGAGGCGGACGAGACGGGTTCGGGAGGTGTGTATTTGCTGGATACGCCGGGGGTGTTCATGCCGTATGTGCCGGACGCGGAGGCCATGTTGAAGTTGGCGCTGTGTGGGAGTGTGAAGGACACGGTTGTGCCGCCGTTCAATCTGGCGGATTACTTACTGTTTCATGTCAATTTGCATGATCCGTCGTTGTATGGAGAATATTGTCCTCCGACCAATGATGCGATGGAGTTGTTGGAGGCGATGGCGAGGAAGACGGGGCGGTTGCAGAGAGGGGGGACACCTGTTTTGGAGGCTACGGCGTTGTGGATGATACAAAGATGGCGGAACGGTCATCTGGGGACATTTCTTCTGGATGATGTCTCCGAAGAGGCGATCGAGAGGTACACATCTGGGAAGAACTCGCAAAACAGCAGTCTCAGCCAAGCGCGTAAAGCGGGAAAGGAGGCTGCTCGCATTCGTCAAAGAGCAAGGAGATCGGGAACAACGGCGGAG
Source organism: Zasmidium cellare ATCC 36951 (assembly GCF_010093935.1). Classification (NCBI taxonomy): domain Eukaryota; kingdom Fungi; phylum Ascomycota; class Dothideomycetes; order Mycosphaerellales; family Mycosphaerellaceae; genus Zasmidium; species Zasmidium cellare. Next base: position 762,534 of record NW_022986948.1, on the reverse strand, counting down.
TGATGTTGCAGGATTTGGTATGTGTTGCATGATACCCCTTGGCTTTTAGTGTACAGACATGCACGAAGCATGTGCAGTTAGTAGATTACGTCGTCCTCGTCTCCCTCGACCACGTGGTCGCCATCGTCTTCGTTGTCCTCCTTCTTTTCTTCCTCGATAGGCTCACCTGGAGTGGGGTCTTCTGATTTTGCTCCTTCTGGCTTGGGCTCCTCTGCTCCCGTTGAAGCTGGCTTAGGCTCATCGCCATTAGTGTGCTCACCTGGGTCAGATTCCGGTACCTCTGAGCGCCTCTCTGTGGGGTTATTAGTTGGCGCATCTTGAACATGCTTGTCGGCGCTGTCACCAGAAGCATCTTGTTCAGGTGCAGCCGTGTCCTTGGAACCCTCATCAGGGGCCGTCTCTGCCTCGGGCTTCGAGTCTGGGGCCTTGTTCGCGGGGTCTCCTATTCTTCATTAGTGTCTGGACGAATATAGGTCTTCTTGTGTTTGCTCTTACCTTCGGGACCGTTGAGCGACTCTAACCGCTTCTTCTTCTCATCCTCCCAGTCGGCTAGCTCCTTGTCGATCTGATCTTCGGTGTCTTTGATCTGGTCGTCGATACGATCTTCTTCGTCGGTCAAGAGCTCCCATGGCTTGTAGTACTGTCACAAGTCAGCAAGTGGTACAACTTTGTCTCGAACACTTTCTGACCTACCAATCTGGGCTCTGCTTTGGTCTGCAGGAAGTTGGCGTTCTTCAGCATATTCTTGTGCCGTATGTGCATCTGCCCTCAGTGTCAGTACAGCGCTCTCCCACTTCCTCTCTGCCACTTATCTCTTACATTCTGCTCATCGACATTGATCTGCTCCTTCTTCCGCTGCACAGCAAGCTTCTCCAGTCGTTTCTGGCGATCCTCGAGGCGTTCGTCATCCTGCTTCTGGAGCTCAGCCTTTCTTCGTTGCTCAATTTCCGACCGCCGCCTCGAAACTCTGTCGCCTGGTTGGTTCAAGTTGCCCAGTAATGCGCCGAACAGTCTCTTGCTGCGCTGCTTCTCGTCGGTGACGCCGCTCTTTCGTCGTGCTTCCCGGGCGTCTTGGGGCTTTTGCGCGGGCTTGACGGCCAGGTCGTCTTCCGGTTGCGGTCGCGCCTTCTCTTGCTCTTGCTCATGCTCATGCTCATGCTCTTGCTCTTGTTCTCGTTCATCCTTGGGAGCTGTGGTTGTTGGTGAATTCTTACCCGGACTTGTGCGCTGCCTCTTGCTATCTTGCTCCTGCTCCGATGCCTCTGAATGCCGCCGCTTCAAGCCATTATTCGTGGTTGGCGACTGCTCGCCCGAGTCCTCGGGCAATTCCACCGCGGATGCCACCCTATTCAGCGGCGTCAGCTCGTTGTTCGGTGAGTTGGTGATATTCGAGGTAACCGACGATTTCGTTTCCGCCATCGTAGCTGCACGGCGGTGGTGCAGTGGCCCCACGTGGAAGTTGTTGTTGTAAAGTAGAGGTTGAAGCTCGCGTGCTGAGGTCCAATGTCTTTGGCTTCGGTAGCGGCAGTGCCAAGCACTGAGTTGCTTTAAGGACTCAATTGGTCTCCCTTCTTCCTATTCACCCAAAAAATGATGAACTTAACAGACATATGCAAGACACTAAAACTGCAAAAAGAAAACGGCGTTTTTATGCCCTGCGATTCTGTCCCGACAAGCATTCCATGATGTCCCATCACGACGGTTTTCCAAGACTCTCCTCCCGCTCCAAGGCTCGAGTCCCGATTGTACGACCATCCCAACGACCATTCTGGCCTTGATGAGCCTTGCATGGAGGATACCGACTTAGGGCAGCTCGCACACTTGGCTTGCCTCGTACCATCCATGTCATGTCAGCGACGAACCCATAGCAGCTTCAAAGCGAAGCCGAGGTTTGAGCTTTTGATCCCTCGCAAGCTCTTACAACTACGCTCTGTCTATCACTCATCTTGATATCTCTCTCCTCCCGGGAGTAATCTAAAATACCACTATTCTTACCAGACATCTCCTATAAATTTGACCTGCATCTCTCATTTTCCCGCGTACATCCTTCAAAGATGGTGGCCAACGTGCCGAAGCTGTCCGTCAAGGACGTCCAATCCCAGAAACGATACACCGAAGTAAACGGACGGAAATGGTGTAAGTAGAGCCAACAAGACGAGCCAAAAGCCTCGCAATGGGTCTACTCTAATCTCTCGCCCTAGACTACATCGACTCCCCACCCAGCACCACCTCCCAAAAAGGCACCATCGTCCTCGTCCACGGCTTCCCGTACGCAGAAGACGTGTCCAATGCAAGACGTAAATGCTGACCCTCACCTCAAGAGACATCTCCTTCGGCTGGCGGTACCAAATCCCCCTCCTGAACCGCCTCGGGTTCCGCACCATAGCCCTCGACAGCATGGGCTACAGCGACACAGGCTACAGCGACACAGGCACCTCCCCCAACCTCTCCCTCTTCGGCTTCAAATCCCACGCCGATGCCATCGCCGGAATCGCCAAAGCCATCGGCGCGCATAAAATCATCATCGGCGGCCACGACTGGGGCGGTGCGGTGGTGTACCGCGTCGCGCAGTGGTATCCCGACCTTGTGACGCATGTGTTTACGGTTTGCACGCCTTATACGCCGCCGGTGGACAGGTATATCTCCACCGAGCAGTTGTCGAAGACGACGTTGCCGCAGGTGAGTAAATGCTGGGATGGGGATGTATCTGCATTGTCCGAGTTGTCAGTTGTTAGAGGGACATGTGCTAATGCGGTGGTTTTAGTTTGGCTACCAGCTGCAGTTTGGGAGTGAGGACGGGAAGATCGAGAGGGTGGTGAAGGATGAGAAGACGATGCGGAAGTTTTTGTTGGGAATGTATGGCGGGAGGCCGAGTAGTGGGAAGAAGTTCATGTCACCAATCACGGGAATCGATCTCAAGCAGGTGGAGGAGGGCGAGTTCAAGATGACGCCGTTGTTTGATCAAGAAGTGAGTCTGAACGCATCTAGTACAATGGCTTGTGAGGGGCTGCTGACAATGGACTCGCAGGAGTTCGATTTTTACGTCCAGGAATTCCTCAAAAACGGCATCAGCGGACCGTGCAATTGGTACCGCACCAGGAAAGTCAACTGGGAGGAAGAACTGTCTCTCCCGGCAGCCAGCAAAACAATCGTCAAGCAGCCGACTCTGTACGTCCTCGCGACGAAAGATGAAGTCCTCACTCGGAAGATGAGCAAGCACATGGAGAAGGCGGTGCCGAACTTGACCAGAGGTGAAGTTCCCGCGGGCCACTGGGCTCTATGGCAGACGCCTGAGCAGGTGAATGGGATCTTGAAAGACTGGATCCAAGGGGTGGTGTTGGGTGGGAAGAGTAAGCTGTAGTCTACCTACACAACCTCGATCTTCGCTGCCTGAGCCCACAAGCCTGGGCCATTTGTGCTCTGCTGTCTCACGCCGTACAGCTCGTCGATGAAAGCAGGTACGAATGTGCCCGGCCCCTTGACGTCTGCTCGCTCGGCGGCCCGCTCGGCCGCGATCTCGTACATGAGGATGCCGGCGACGGCGGCTAGTAATTTGTCTTCCCGCTCCACGGCCATGACGCTCGCGATAGTAGTTCCTAGCGTGCACCCACTGCCCGTGATTTCACCCAGATACTCGTGACCGTTGCTAATGGTCACAGTCCGCTCCCCGTCGGAGATGATATCTGTGCCGCCGGTCATGAGGATGATGTTGTGTTCTCGCGAGGCTATGCTCTTGACGAGAGCGGTTCGTTGGTCTAACGAAAGCTGGGAAACACCCGAATCAACGCCATGCTGCTTGACCCCTGATGCGCCCGAGACTTGTCGGATCTCGCCTTCGTTGCCCTTGATCACGTCGAAGTAGCCGCCTGCCATGAGTGCCTTGACGCCTGCTCGTCTTTGCTCCGTTGCGCCGGCGCCGACTGGGTCCAGCAAAGTTGGGCCACCGACGGCGTTGTATGCTGCGAGGGCTTTGAGATGGTTGTCTCTGATCTCCGGGGTCGTCGTGCCCATGTTGATAACTAGACTTCCACCTAGAGACGCGAGGTCTGCGGCTTCGAGTCCGTTGTTGGACATGATGGGCGACGAGCCTATGGCTAAGGCTACGTTGGCAGCGAAGTTCTGTACGACGAGGTTGGTCATGTCTGCCCACGCAGAGGGGTATCAGCCATCTGGTCCTGCATGTCTCACATATGCACTCTACCCTTCAGACTTACTGTGGCAGAGAGGCTTCTTGCTTGCCATTCGTTTGATGATGCCTGGGACTTTGCTGACGATGTCCTGCCGTGAAAGTGGATTTTTGGAAGATGATGTCGCGAACGGCGGAGGCTGCTTGACGAGTGATTGTAACTTGGAAGCCGCTTCTTTGGGCCGTTCAGATGCCATGATCGCGCTCACAACGGCGACTCCATCCAGCTTCTTCTGTGGCGAGGCTGTTTGGAAGAGGACGCGTTGGGTGTTTCCAGCATTGATGCCACCGATGCAGACAGTCTTCACATCATGGCCTTGGCTTGCAAGTGACGATAGAATGTGTTGGACTCCCACAGTGCCGATGATGGATTTGGTGTTCTCCTTCGTTGGTGTGGCGAAGACAGTTCCAAGACCCAGATAATCTGCCCCATCTCTCGCAGCCACGAGAGCTTCTTCCTCGCTATTAGCCGTGACTCCAATGATGGCATTTGGTCCAAGAATCTGCCGCGCAGACTTCAAATCGAGATCGTCTTGGCCGACATGAACGCCTTCCACGCCAGCAGCCAAAGCAACATCTACGCGGTCGTTGATGAGCAGCGGCACATTCGCAGGCTTGGTGACACTGTGCAGTTCCTTTGCGATTCGTACGAGGTCGGCTGTGTCAGATGTCTTGTCACGGTACTGCACAATGGTCGCTCCTGTCACCGGATGAGTGCTGCGTCAAAATTGGTACTAGTTGCGTGGCCTCACCTCCTTCGACGGCGGCCTTGACCACAGCCACAAGGTCTTTGTCTCCCAGAATAGCCGGAGTGGAGTCTGTGACGAGGTACAGCGAGTAGTCGACTGACTTTGCCATGGTGTTTGTCGAGGCTAGGAGAGTGAAGTTGCTTTCGACCTACAGCTAGGCTTGATCTGGATCGGAGTTGGAGTCATTAGTGACTGGACTTGGTGACGCCAACGCTTGGAGCTACGGTGATGAACCGACTTCGATGCATCTGAGAGAGGTAGACGTCTCATACAAGCAATCTGGCAGTGCTCATCACTGTTTCGGCAGTCTGCAGTGGTTGATACAGAGCTACAAGGAGCGGACTCGGGATATTCTGAGACCGTGTCACCTTCTAGAAGGGCGGGAGAAGCGTGTTTGCGTCCGGCGTAAAACCCGGCGTCATCATATTGGCGTGCTCGAGCGGGCCACGGCATTCATGGGCGCCTCGTACGAACGGTGTTTGTCTGCCATCAGGTGACGAACACGGGGGAAGACGGTGCATCTGACGGGCGGCGCATGTGTTATGTAGTAAACAGATCGTGGCATGGCTCGAGTCGGCTGATTCAAGGAAGGGTCTCCGGCACAGCGGTTGCGCTAGCTGCAGCCCGTGCACGTTGAAAAGGCAGTCTCTCTCGCGCCTCGCACTCTTTCTCCTGCCAACAGCCACCACGCACGCTCAGCACCACGCCTCAGCGCCATCACCACCAAGCATCTCGCTACCTGCGGCAGCAGCCCCCGTCAAACAGCATCCCACCAGCCTCACAGTCAACATACTACCTACCGCCGGCGACCCTCCCTCGCCCGCCGCCACCGCACCCATCCCCGAGGCCCCTCACCCGACCCAGCACCTCTCCGTCGACCAGAGCGCAGGGTTTATGTATTCGCATTCGAACGCCATCCCAGATCCGCCGCCTGTGCAGCAACCATTCCGCATATCTCGGAAACCCCGTAGTAGCGGCCACGAACGCAACAACGGCTGACTCTCTGCCTAAGACCATCCACCCCGGTCAAAGAGAATATCCACCCAAAACGCCTTCCACAAAGCCAACATTGCTAGATACGCAGCATCAGCAAACGCTGGCTCGTGTCTACTGCATGTCTCTGCAAACTTTGTAGAGTCTGTCGCCTGTTAAATTCGCACCTCTCTCGCTTGCCAAGTCCAATCATCCAAACACCAGCTATACCGCAGCCATGGCCAACATCAACATTCGCCGGGATGTCGCTGACCCCTTCTACCGCTACAAGATGGAGCGTCTCCAGTCCAAGGTCGAGGGCAAGGGAAACGGCATCAAGACTGTCATCGTCAACTTGAGCAATGTCGCCCACCAGCTCGCCCGTCCTCCAAACTATGTCATCAAGTTCTTCGGATTCGAGCTCGGCGCTCAGACCAATATGGACCCCAAGGACGACCGTTGGATCATCAACGGCGCTCATGAAGCCAGCAAGCTTCAGGACTACCTTGACGGTTTCATCAACAAGTTCGTCTTGTGCAAGGACTGCAAGAACCCCGAGACCGTGGTCAACGTCAAAGACCAGGAGATCCTCCTCGACTGCAAGGCATGCGGCAAGATCACCAAGGCTGATACCCGCCACAAGCTGGGCTCCTTCATCTTGAAGAGTCAGCCGAAGAAGGGCAAGAAGGACAAGTCTACCAAGAAGGCTGACCGCAAGGCACGCAAGGAAGCGGAGAGGAACGGCACTGCCGGTGACGATGAGGCTAATGGCAACGGTCACAGCCCAGGCGACAGTGGCTCAGACCAGGCCGAGGATGGTGATGGTGACGGCGCGCTCGATGCCGGTAGTGACGACGAGCTCACCCGTAAGATCAACGCCGAGGCCAAGGAACTCAACGCCCCAGAGCAAGAGAAGGAGGTTGAGTGGTCTGTCGACATGTCCGAGGAGGCCATCAAGGCTCGCGCCAAGGCCCTCCCAGAGGACCTCAAGCAGAGCTTGGTCATCGAGAACGGCGATGACGAGGATGGCGAAGGCAATGTCTACGACGAGCTCGGCAAGTGGATCGAGCAGTCCGCCAAGGACGAAGGCGATGTCACCAAGGTCAAAGATGTCGACATCTACCTCAAGGCCAAGGAACTCGGTATCGAGAGCAAGCACAAGACTCCTGCCGTCCTCGCTCAGTGCATTTTCGACGACCAGATCGTCAAAGAGATTACCCCTCGCGCTGCCATGCTCAAGAAGATCATCACTTCGGAGCGCCACGAGAAGGCTTTCCTTGGTGGTATCGAGCGCTTCGTAGGCATCGACAAGCCCAACCTCATCCCACTTGTGTCTGGCATCTTGATGAAGATCTACGAGGCCGACATTGTCTCTGAGGAGACACTGAAGTCGTGGGGTAGCAAGGCTAGCAAGAAATACGTCGACCTGCCGACTTCTCGCAAGGTTCGCAAGAGCGCCGAGAAGTTCATCGAATGGCTCAACACCGCCGACAGCGAGGAGGATTCTGACGAGGACGAGTAGGCTATGGCACCTACGTCGACAAGTCTTGCCACAACCTAGCTGGCTGCCTCAACCTGCGAGAGACTACATCAGATTGTGATTCTTGTTACTGCTTGTTCTGTGGGTCTGCTTTCACATAAAAGTGTTTCAAAAGGCGTATTCAGTTCTACTCCACTTAATACAATGCCCCTATGCTGCTCTAGCTGATGCCCCCATCTTTCTATTATGTCTGCCGCATGTCCATACCGATGCTCCTAACCCTCATGGCCTCAGATTCGTCTTCCTGCGGGGTAAGGTGATGGACGAATGGATGACAACGCCGTCGTATCCGCCTTTCATCCTTCCCTGGCTCTCGTCTCTTACCTTTGTTGCTTGCGGTCAGTTTCACGAAACACTGACTTTCACGACCGACTTCCTCGGGTACTCGGCCCCAAATCAAGTACGTACATCCGATCGACCTCACTTGACTTCATCAAGCTACTCCTCAATATACCTCAACTCTACCTTGACAAAGCCCTCTCTCTTATCACAACCCAAGAATCTACCCAAAGACCTATTCTTCCATCCAGTCTCTTTTTTCCTGACCATGGGCTCCATCACCCCAACAACAACATCATCATCCGAAGAAGACCTCACCTTCCCCAACCTCCCACCTTTTCCCACGGACGTCCCCACCGTCCCCCTCCTACGCATCTCTCTCAAGAACCTCCTGGCCGGTGACCCTGCAGAAGAAGAGAAACTCTGGCGGGCGTGCTGCGATCTGGGATTCTTCTACTTCGATCTCCGCGGGGGCAAAGGTGGCGATGAGGATGATGAGAGCGTCGATGGGGATGCATTGCTAAGCGTGGCGGATCGGATGTTTGGGCTTGGGGAGGAGGTTTTTGCGTTGGATGGGGAGGTCAAGGAGGGGTTTAGTATGGTGAGTGACTCTTTTCCCGCTTCCTTGAATTGTTGAGGGGTGGGTAGGCTGATGTATGATGCTCGATGTAGATGGGTCAAAACTCGTACTTCGGGTATAAAGGCTACGGGGCCTTCGTGGATCGCGGAGGAAACAAAGATCGGAATGAGTTTTGGAATATCAGTAAGGATGATATTTTGGGGATTCGCAAGGAGCCGCTGCCGAATCCGGAGGTTTTGATGAGAGGGGAGAGTAGGGGGTTGGTGAAGAGGTATATGCTGGGGAGTCATGCGCTCGTGAGCTTGATTTTGGGGGTGTTGAATCGGAGGTTGGGATTACCTGAAGGTATGTTCTCGCTTTTTCCCTTTTATCGAACTTTCAGTCAAGACTAATGTACTTGATGCTCCTAGGGACCCTCCCCTCCCTTCACGACCTCCACACCATCTCCGGCGACCAAGTCCGCTGGGTACGCTCCCCGCCCCAACCGCCCTCAGACCGCCGCAGCGCCCTTGGGGAACACACCGACTACGGCAGCGTCACAATACTTTTCAACCGCCTCGGCGGCCTGCAGGTGCTGCCCCCTTCCGATCCACCAACCTGGGCCTACGTGAAACCCCTCCGCGGCCACTGCATCGTCAACCTCGGCGACGCCATGGTCAAGTTCACCGCGGGCGTTTTGAGGAGTAATATCCATCGTGTAGCCAATCCGCCCGGCGCACAGGCCGGGGAGACGAGGTTGAGTTTGGTGTATTTCAATCGGCCTGGGGATGAGGTGATTTTGAAGGTGCTAGAGGGGAGTGAGGTGATTGAGGAGAGGAGGAGGGAGAGCGGGATTGATGGGGAGGAAGGGGAGGGGGTTACGGCGAAGGCGTGGATTTTGAACCGGGCGTTTGGACGCGCGAAGGGGACGGAAGGGGATCGATTGGAGAAGAGGGATAGTGGTGTTGCGGCATCGTAGCGGGTGGGTTTTGTAAATGGAACTTTTGAAAAGGTTGTGACGGAAACTTCCTTAACATGCCTCGAGATCTGGAAACCACGGTGCAGGTTTTCTAGGCGTTCACTGCCTTCGAATGAGAGAGATGATGGCCCGTAGCATAGGTTCCGCTCCCTCGTTCAACTCTCGCAGGGCAACTGTAGACACCGCTGCGGCTCCTAGATTCCCTGTCAGCTTCCTCTCCACAACCACTGGTGATCCTGTAACTCACGCATCGCGCAACAGTACCACCAGGGCAGAGGTATCTCTCTCCGCAAGCGCGCCAAAGAATCGACTACCTCCCTCGTTAGCCCAGTGACGGCCACCAAGTCCCCTCCCTACAAGGCCACCTACACCACCAGGACACGTCGCTTTCCCCCGACATCCTGCTTGAGCCTACCAACGAACGCATCTGTCAAGTTTCCGTACACGCATCAAAGCAATCGATACCTCTCTCTCGAAAACCTCACCCGCTCCCATCTGCTGCGCGGAAACCCCGAGAATCGAGCCGAGCAGCGTGAACGCCGCGATGGAGAAGAACTTCATGATGGAGGTCGTGAGGCCAGATGGAGAAGGGAAACAAGAGACTCTGGCTGGGCAGCCTTATATAGCCTTTCAGGGCATTACTCCTAGACGGCAGCCGTGTGTTCGCCGGCACTTTCGGCGCGCTCTGGTGTAGTGGAATACCAAGAGGGCTATGTACTGATCAGACAAGTCATTTATGTTGAACCCCTTGTTAATAAGCCATACCTAGGCCCAAGGACAACGCCCCAAGAATCCGGCCTGAGACCCCGAGGACCGAGCGGAGTGGTAGCGCAAAGACAGCGATTGTGGAGGTAGGGGGTTACTCATAGTAGAATTTCCAGTACAGGCTTGTTACCTTGAGGGAATGCAAGTGCCCCTGTAAAAGGGCTGGGAGGCAATAGTGTCTGTTCGTTCGGATTAAAGCGAGTGGCAGTGCTTGCATGTGGCAGAGCGGGCGGCTCGAGAGACAGCCTGGCTTCGAGCACCTACCATTGGCACCTGCTATAGCCTCTCTGGACCATTCAATCTCATGATCGTGTGGGAGACTTCGTCGGGGTTCGATTATCCTCCGACGCTTTACTGCGTCAAAGGGATGGCCATGTTCACTTCTCTTGTCGAGGTCGCTCGACACCTGGATCACAACGCCGCAGACTCGCTCGTTGTCTAAGACTATGCGTTCCCCAGTGGCTGAGCTGCATAGTGGTCGATCGGGCACAACATACGTGTTTCAAGTGTCTTGAGATGCGTGTGTCTAGAATAGCTTCTCGGAGGCGATACATATGTGTTGACTGCTGATCATAATACGACTCTCAAAGAGTTCATTAGTCACCTTCATCATATTTTCAAGTCCTTCAATCAGCACATTGTTGTCTTGACAACATGCCTCGATCAAATCATCAGCCCCCTACCCAATGTGATCGCTTGGAGAAGAGGTATTGTGGTCGTATGGGATCGAGAGGCTCTCATGCCAGCGAAGGGGAAATGACAGCCAGTCGACGTTTTGATCCCAAAAGAAAGCGATGTTTGACACTTACTCTCTTCATTCAGCAACGAGCATATGCTGGCAAAAAGGCTCCGGAGTGGCGTGATCAGCCTCATGTCTCAGGGGTTCTCCGTGGCTCAGGAACGCACTTCTCTCTGCCTGTAATCAGCAGCGTGGCTGTCCAACGCTACGCTTGCGTCTTTTTCTGGCGTCGTGATTGTAGTTGAAGGTTTGAGACACTGGTGTCTACTCGCTTAGGACGAAGCGAGTGCTCGTGCGCAGCGTCGATGCATGTATGCGGCACAGCGGGCGGCTCGAGAGACGGCCTGGCTTCTCTCGCACATACCATTGGCAACTCCTCGACGATTCGACTTCGTGGGTATTCTGCAAGATGTGGTGACGAGAGATGATGTCTCAAGATGTCGTCTTCGATGTCTCTTCCTTCGGGCCTCGAGCATCTTGCTCTGAACCGCAGTGGCGTAGACTCGCCCATTGTCTGAGACTATGCACCTCCTCGTGGCTGAGCTGCACTGCAGCCGGCCAGGCGCAGCATGCGTGTTTCGAGTACCTTGCAGCATCGATGTCTCCCTGACGAGGATGTCTTATATCTTCTCTCCGTTGCACAGAGCGAACCTGACCAGCTTGTCCACACTTTCATCTCTAGCAAATCAACCATACTCCCAAATTGTCAGGGAAAGATGCCGCGACCTCACCAACAATCCACCAACCATTCCGGCCCAGCATGGGACCCATTCAAATTACTCGACCTGGAGATGGTTGCAAACCAAGACAAGAGCTTCAACTGCGTCGGTACGAACACCAAAGGCTATCGCTGCGGACAGCCAATCTCCAAGGCAGATAGACAAGCGGCTACGATCATTCTGGAACGTCTACCGAGTCGCTCCCAGGATCCCAAGACTCTGCGTCAAGATCTCAAAGTACTCGCGAATCTCCTCTTGTGCAATGGCTATCATCGAGAGAAGCTTCGACCTGCAGGTAGACCTTGTAGGCCTCAGATGCGAGAAACCGTTGCAAACTGGGAGTTGATCATTCGGGAAGAGAACTTGAGAGCGAGTGCCAGAGCTTTCCATGGGCGGTCGTCGAACGCAAGACCGAAGGAGGAGAAGAGACCCGGTTCTGAGGAACGCAAGTTCAAGCGAGAGGACGAAGAGCAGAATCAGAGCTTCACCGAGCCAGAAGACGCCAGCGAAACCGACTACGAAGACGATGACTATCCCGACTTCAGCAGCGGTGCCAGAAGGAACTTTTCTGAGCACGAGGACTTCCTCAGGCGTGAGAAGGAGCGCTGCGAAGAAGCCCGCCGTCAGTCGCAGCGTGAACGTGCCGAGCAAAAGGAGTCCAAGGCACGAGCCGAGCGAGAGCGGGCCAAACGAGAGCAGGAGGAAGAGGCCAAACACCGGCAGCGGGCGGAGACTCCTCCCCAGTCTCAACCCAGACGAACAAGCACCGAAGACTGGGATAGTTCTTGGGCCACCTATCGCAAACGTTGGAACGCCACTGAGATCCTTGCGCGAGACGCAAACGCCACCCTCGCAGATCTCGAGAAAGTCTTCCCCTGGCCATTGAGGAACATCCAGCAGCTCGGTCTCTGCAAATGCAAGCTTGATGCCTTGTTCGAGAAGGAGGTCGAGGCGTTCTTTCGCCACATTGTCCCGCAGCAGCAGACGGCTGGCGTAGCTGTGGATGATAAGAAGGTGATTCTGAAGGCTCTGAGAAAAGAGGCAGTGAATTGGCATCCAGATAAGGTGCTCGTGCGGTTTCCTGTGGGTGCTGTTCCGAAGGCTTTGTGGGAGTTGGCGACGAAGGTTACGCAGGTGTTGACGAAGTTGATGGTGTTGTTTCGGGGTTGAGTAATGTTTTACAAAGGTTGTGGTTCTCGGCGCCTGTTGGACGGATCCAGGGGGTCTTGCTTTGTGGTTGTGTTAGAGTTTGATATCCCCTTCGCGATGTATTCCTTGCATTTCTATCCAGTTACAGGGAGGCGGCCTGCTTCATAGCTCTCATGATATCTTTGGCACATTACTCATGGATATAATAAGCCTCTCGCCTTTTCGAATGGACTCATATTCCAGTGGTCTTCGCAGCCAAAATATCGCGATTCGTTCAAGAAGAGGTACACTCGGCCAGCTATGAGGGACCTGTGAGAACTGTTCCGTCTCATCACGAAGATAAGTTGTGTCCCTGGTAGGTGCCACATAGTATCGTTCTCCTCTAGGCGACAAGCAGCAAGGCCATCGAATACACTGCTCTTGATGTGGAAGCAGGTCATGTAAAGTTGATAGACTCGTTCGTCTGGGTGGTTGGCTTCTTATACAAGACCGTTTCCAACGCAAGTGCGAAGGTAGGCGTTGGATCTACTGCGACGACCTATCCAGCCGAGTGTTGGGCTTGGGACATAGGTCGAAATCGAGCGTGGCGGAACTGACATCGGATGTCGAAGACCTTTTTAGCCGACTTTCGGACTTGGGCAATGGGGACTGCGAGTAGGTATAGTGGCAGCGGCTACCAAAGCGGTGCTGGCGAGAAAGCAGGACCAGGAGGGGGTTTGGGGTTCGATAGCAGACGAAGTCGTGGTCGGAACGCTTGTCTGAGCTGCAGATATCAGAGCCTGGCGACAAGTATTGCTTGAGCAGACCTGGCACGCAAGAGATCAGTGCGAGTGGCCGTGCGTCCTTTCGGGGCACGGATATGTGAATTGGGCAAAGTCGGCTGGTAATGGTCACCTGAGGCTTCGTAAGCTTATATCATTGAAGCGCGGATGGGCGAAGCTTGATTTGAAGCACTCCATGACACCTATTCCGAAATGATAGCGCGGAATTTGCCATTCAAGAGAGTTCAAATATTTCCTTGTGCCTGTTCCCTTTTCTCTTGCAAGAGCCTCGAGACAAGTCCAACAACTTCAACCACATTCGCAGCCATACACCATACCCACTGAACATGGCCGCCTTTGAGTCGACTGTCTGGAATCTTCGCCGAATCCTAGGAATCGGGAGAAATCACCCAGATTGGGTCCCTTGCGTCGCTTCGGGAACACTAGAGGCTCGCTGCAACAATTGGATCTTGCGCCAGGATGCCGAAGAAGGAATGCGACTGCTAGGGCAGCTGCCGGAGCATCTGGACAGACTTGCTCTGAAGCCTCGTCTTGAGGAGGTGGCGGCCAAGCTTCTCTGCAGGAGTCAGCACCAGATCCAATGTCACCGAACAGCTGAGATGTGGCTTGACCAAATTGCAGATTGGAAAGAGGACAAACAAAAGCAGGTCGAAGTCAACGACGAGCAGGCAGCAACTTCACCTCCGGCTTCTCGTATGTCGAACATGGTCTCAGCATCAACTCCTGCGACTCCTCAAAGGGCTACAGCATCCCTGAGAAGTGCGAGAAGACGCACAGCAGCGATTACGATAGATTCTTTTGGAACGCGGCAAGCTTCTCCACGGCGACTTGGAAGATCTCGACCGTCGGTTCTCGCCAGCACTGCATCAGATGCTCCCAATCTCTCTGTGGAAAGGTCTACACTTTCCTCGACCGTTACTGATACTCGCCCGGTGATGCCTCTACATGAGGCCGCACTGGATGGAGATTTCAGCCCACCAAGAAGCCTTCGCATGCCTGATCACCCACGAATCAGCCATCGCCGCGTTAGAGATGATCGTGTGACCCCAACTGCGATGCCTCATAAATCCGACGCAGGACACCGTTCGCCACCACCGCTCATACATCCGGGGTCTGAAGCTCAACGGAATCCAGGTGACTCCTCGTTCTGGACGTCTGTCCAATCAAGCATGACCAATCAAGACACGGAATATCCCGCGAACATGCTCGACGCTTATCCGGTGCGCGAAAATATTGGGATTGAAGCACCAGACCCGTATCATTTCTCATCGTATCGGGAACGGCATCCACATGCCGATTTGATTGTTGGGTGGAGGGCCATGCTAAGGATGAGAGCTGCGGAGCAGATGCAGCCACGACCAGATTCGGCATCGCGAGCAGCCCCTTCCAACGCCGACAGAGTTCGAGACAGAATATTTCTGGTTGCGTCCATGCGTAGAATACGGGAAGATCATCCGGATTTGTGGCAATCCGTGGCACCAGACGATCATCAAGCGAGCTCCGTCAACGACATAGAGATCGCATGGCCTCGGACGCTGAGCTCCCGACGCGAGGCTGACATCTCACACAATCGACTGTTAGTCAGATCAGAAGGAAATCGAGCTGAGCACTACAGAGTACAGCTCGAGGATGGAAATTGTTCAATCTGCTGGGAAGCCTTCAATGATCCGTGCGTGACGCCATGTGGACATGTCTTCTGTCGTGGGTGTGTCGGGGGCTGGATCAACTGGAAGTTGACCTGCCCAACTTGTCGTCGGAGTACATTCTCCAGCGAGCTTCTCAGGGTAAATTCTTGACCGAGGAGTTCGCTCATTTAGCTGGAAAGCCGCAGAGTTGGAACAGTGGCGTTTCTGGATGGCCTCATGATTGGCATAGGCGAGATCGATGACAGTCCAGTATGGCTTAGTCCGGGTGGCGACGCGGGATGGGAGCAGACGCTCGGGGTGAAACCTGGAATTCGTGGAAAAGCATTTGTTGTTTGAATCGAACAGTGGCACTGGCCTGTCTTAATGTGCTAGCCGTGGTCTTGATGCTGAAAGAATCGGTTTGGAACCTATTCTAGAGCCTCGATGTTTCAGTAATTCAGCCTAGATCACGTCTGGAGAGGTAAAAGAGAATTGTAAGTAGTGGTAATCACAAATCTCGTGCTGGAGATTGAGGTGAAGTCGATTAGACTTTCGGGACTCGGGCCGAACGGCGAGCGACAAAGCAGGTGGATCGCAAACGTGCTGCCAACTTGGACCTCGACCTCGACCTCTTCTGAAGTCGACAACTGCAGACGCAGACCATCGTGACTGATCATGGACCGCTCCCTTGACGAGATCATCGACGCCCGCCCTGTTCGAGGAGTAAGAATTATCTGCGACTGGCACTGGAGGACAAGACTGACGACAGACACAGCGCGGCGGTGGTGGCAGACGAGGTCGCGGCGACAGACGACCAGCTCCAGCGAGAGCACCCCGTCGGGAGGAATACCCCAGAGACGGCGTTCGAAAGGTCGGCACATTCATTGAGCACTGAGAGAGCTGTGCTAACATCTTGAACAGGTGCCTCTTCCTCCCTGTTCCTGAATGATGCCGTGATCCCATTCGATCCTGTCGACGGAAACCTGTTCCTCCTACGAACTCGGCGACCAATCAATGGCGATCGGCGGTGCGACACTGAGACCGGAATGAGCTGACCAGCGCGTGACTGCCGTACAGTATCGACGCGACGAGCCCGCAAACATCGACTCGTAGGACAACCACGGCAGCAAAGAGTTGGGGATGGGCGCTGACAGGATGTAGCGACTGGGTGCACGACCGATTCGAAGACGACCACTATGGTGAGAAAATACCATACTAGACGGACTTCGGCATTCTCTAATGCGAGATAGATCGCATGAACAGACGACCACCCATTGATGACGACCGCGCACCACGAGGTGGCCAACAGTAAGCACAGCACCTGTCGCGAATGAAACTCGAAAGCTCACTACGACAAGGAACGGCGCCCGACTCAAGGTCGACAACATCCACTATGAGTTGACCGAGGACGACTTACGTGTAAGTGAGCCAACATGGGATCCCTGAACACCGCGCTCACGCAAACCCCAGGAACTCTTTGAACGAATTGGCCCCGTCGCATCTGTTCGCCTGCTATACGACCGCGCGGACCGGTCCCAGGGAACCGCATTCGTCATCTACGAGGACTACGCCGATGCCCGTCAAGCAATCCGCCAATTCGATGGATGCAACGCCAACGAGCAGCCAATTCGCATCACCATGATGCCCAGCGGACCAGCTCCTTCAGCACCAAAGGTGTCACTGTTTGACCGGATCGAGAAGCCACCACGTAGCTTGTTCGAGCGGATTGAGGCTAGCAGAGACGACGGTGGCCCGCGTAGGGGTGGAAGGAGAGCAAGAAGCGACAGCCCACGCGGCGGTGGCACTTTGGCGCCACCAGATGTCGACCGCTATGTGCCTGGCCGCGCTTCTCGCTCGCCGATTAGACGTCGTGGCACACCGCGCGAGGGTGGACGTCGCCCTGGCCAGAGGAGAGAGGAGGGTGGTGGTGGAAGAGGAGGCCGTCGTCCCCGTACAGATGACGAGGGTCGACCGCTTGTCGGAGGACGACCCAGGAAGACAGCCGAGGAGCTCGATGCTGAGATGGCAGACTACTTTGGAGGCAAGGGTGAAGCAGCGGCTGGTAATGGCGCTGCTGCAAACGAGACGAATGGCGGTGGTGACATTGACATGGATATCTGAAGGAGGCATGATTGATATCCTGCTGAGAGCCTTCTCCACCTCCAAGATATGTACAAGAATGGTGGCTCATAGGTTTCCAGAACGCCTCGCTATGCAAAATCAAAATGAGGGAGGCCCAAGCCAATTCGTATGCAAAACGCTCGCGCAAAATGCAATCCTTCATTCAAGCCTTCACCGCAACTCTAATCCCTCCAACTGGCTCACCAAAGCCGACTCATCCCCCTCAGCATGCCCAATGACATCCTGCGCATCCAACCACCCCTCACACAATGCCAGCAAGACCAAATCCCCCGCCGACCAAATCTCATTCGTACAAATAGCCCCGGGATCCAACAACTCCTGCACCTTCAAAAGCACATGCTCCAGATCATTCGCCCTCTTCCAAGCCCTCCACTCCACCTTCCTCGTCTTCTTACTCGGCGCCTTCATCGCCGAAGGCCACTCGAGCTGTTCCAGCAGTTTGTACAGCACGAGGTGCAGCCAGACGAGGTTCGTTTGCGGGTGGTACTGTTCCCATGTTCGGCCTGTGGCGGCGAGGTCTTTGGGGCTGTAGTGGTGGATCTCGGCGAAGGCGTTGTCGCCGTAGAGCACGCCGCGCATGTAGCGGTAGATGTCGTATTGGTATTCGTCGGTGCTGTCGCCTTCGAAGAGGGCGGGGTCGGTGGAGAGGTCTGTGTAGGCGATTGATGGGTTGGAGGGGGAGGTCATGAGGCAGCGGGAGATTGTGTAGTCGATTATGGTCGTTTCTTGGGCGCTGAAGCCGAGTTTGCGGGCGGGGTCGAGGGGGTCTTTAGTGGTGGTGGTGGGTGGAGAGGAGCGCACGCAGATGTTTCCGAGATGCAGGTCGCGGTGCTCGAATTCGGCGCCTTCCTCGCCCTTGGCGAGCGAGAGGACGACTTGCCAGAAGATGTCCCAGACTGTCCAGATGGATGTGCATTCGCCGCTTTCGACCATGAGTTCGAGATCGTTGCCTGCGTCTTGCATTTCGATGACGGCCCAGAGTTGGTCTTCTGAGTAGCTGGCTTTCTTGCTTGGGTCGGGGAAGTGGCTGAGGTCCTTCTTTTTGGTCTTCTGCTCTGCGTTCCAGGCTTTGAATGCTGTGGAGAAGGCTTCTGGCGGTCGGCCTTGCAATACTCTCATATCTCTGAAGTTTGTGAAGCCTGGGATGGCGCTCATGCGTTGTAACAGCTTGACTTCGTTCGCTACGTCTTCGGGCTTGCTCATCATCTCCTGTTTTGTGAGAGCGGCTTTGCGTTTCCGCTTGTCTGTTGGTAAAGTACTTGATGGCGCTCGAAGCGGGATGATTTTGAACACAGACTCATCTGACCGACATATGTCTGGAATTGCCTCTAGTAGGGATAGTCGGTAGACTTCTCCAAAGGAAGCTTCTGCAATTTTGTTGATCGAGAAGTGCGAGGAGAGTTGCGTTGACCAGCTCTCGAAGCATCCGATGGGATGTATTGTGAGGTCCAAAAGCGGTGAACAGTGTTGATCGAACGAATTCGCTGACTTTTGCTGTGTCTGCTCGTCCTGTGCTTGTTTTTCCTTTTCTGCAACATGCTCCCTTGCTGGAGGATTGCGCTGCCCGCATTGCTGAGTGCCCCTATCGTCTACTAATCTCTCTTTGACAGCCTTCTTCGGCGACCTGGAATCACAGACTTTCACTTCAGTATGCTGGAGTGCTTGTTTCCGACGCGGACTTCTTCGTGGTGTGAAGGTCTCATTTTCTTCGTCGCTATCCAAGACGACTCTGTTATTTCGCTTCGCTCGTGGTATTCGCTTCGGCGTCGCATCTGCTTCTGCATATCTCAAGACCTCCAGCGGTAACACGACTTCATTGTTTTGGCGCTCCCCTAACGCTGGTCTTTCACTCTTCTTCTCCCTCTTCCTCGCTTCGTTGGCTCGGACGGGGACGTCTATTTGTTTGACCGTGGTCGTCTTCGTGGTGGGTTTCTCGCAGGGCTGATCAGGACTCGAAATGTTCGCGCCGTTAAGGTCGTATATTGCTCGTGAGCGCTTTCCGTACACCTTCTGACGAGGCATCTTGGAAATGCTCGTGCGCACAAATATTGCATTGAAGTGAAGTTCTCTGGTGAAATCATTGTTTACATGGGAGGGTCTCCACAGCAACCGACCGTATCGATTAGAGGACGACGAGCTTTCAAACTTCGGGATCGCCCGAGACTGCATGCTTCGGTTTCTTCTACAAAATCATTATTGCTTCAACGACCGATGCCTCATCATCACCGCCACTCACCCGCTCGAGCATCTGTCACGCTTGACCCGTACTCCCACGCTCTCGTGTAGCTTCCAAGGTACTTGTCGCACTCGTGCAAGGCCTTACCGTATCTGAACCAGTAACAATCGAAGGAGGGAGATGCCTACACGAGCTCAGCGATCGGCTACATCACGAAGAAAGCGTAGACTATAAAAGACGAGTTTAGCAGTACAGCCAATTCTTGAGGCCAACCAAGTCTTCTGCCATTCTCCTTGCCCCGAAATCTACAAGCACCAGCACGATGCCATGATTTCCTCATCAATCATGCGATCTTTGACTTTGATCGGCAGAAAGTGGAAGCCTCTAATATTCCCGCAAAAACCTTTCGCCCAGATTGCTTCCTCAGAAAGAATCGAGGAAGAGACCTTTCGAGACTACGTAGCCTCACGCTACTATCCGACCCATATTGGCGAGGTCTTGCGAGACCGCTATCAAGTAGTCGGGAAATTGGGTTACGGTGCATCGTCGACGGTATGGCTCGCGCGAGATCTGAGGTAGAGCTGTCCACAGACGAATGCGACGCCTCCAACTGACACCTGTGCAGCGGCAAGCGACACGTCGTACTGAAGCTATTCATCACGTCTTCTTCTCTCGGTAAACACTTAGACGATGAAATCAACATCTACAGACGCCTCAAGAAACAAACCCAAGTTCACCCTGGCCGCGACGCTGTACGGCAGCTATTGGACACGTTCGATATTGAAGGGCCAGATGGCCAACACCGCTGTCTCGTACACCCGCCTCTGTGGGAGAGTGCACTGTCTTTTCTGCACCGCAACCCGATCGGTAGACTTCCCGTGCCAGTGTTAGCATTCACGCTGCGACGACTCTTTCAAGCACTAGACTTTCTGCACAGCGAATGTCGTGTCATACACACAGGTAAACAATAATTAACCATATCTCTGATGCTCGAGAGTTGCGTTAATCGAGCGTTTCCATGACCAGATATCAAAGCCGACAACATCATGTTTGGCATCCAAGATTACGATGTCTTTCGAAAGTACGAACAACTCGAGCTCCAGGAGCCCAGCCCGAGAAAGGTCTTGGACGACCGGACGAGTTATACCTCCCGGGACCTGAGCCCGCCGAAGCAATGGGGAGCGCCTGTCCTTTGCGACTTTGGCTCTGCGGCCTTGGGAGACGCCGAGCATACGGAAGATATACAGCCAGATATATACCGTGCGCCCGAGGTCATACTAGGAATTCCCTGGTCATATGAGGTTGACATCTGGAATACTGGCTGCATGGCGAGTGCAATTTCCTCAACTTCGTTGGGACTCTGCTAACGCATATTGTGTGCAGGTCTGGGATCTCTTCGAGGGTGGACATCTCTTTACCGGCCACGATCCAGAAGTCCATCGCTACAGAAGTCGGTCGCACCTAGCAGAGATGATTGCGCTGCTGGGATCGCCACCGCTGGAGCTACTCGCGCAAGGCGCTGTGAGTGACCATTTCTTCGCGAAGGACGGTGAGAGGACCAATTGGAAGACTTCGTTTGAGCAGCACACTGACACATACGCCCTGCAGGAACACTTCACGCGGATATTCCACGGCCAGATGCGGTCTCTCTGGAGCACAGAGAGGACTCACTGATTGGCTCGGAGGATCGACAGCTTTTCCTACGCTTCATGAGCAAAATGCTACAGTGGGAGCCATCGAAACGTCACTCGGCCAAAGCGCTAGCGGAAGATGAGTGGATTCGAAAAAACACGTAAAATCATCGTGGATAGCCACTCCGCACTTTATCGCTGCTAGGTCGGACAAAGTGGCCGATAGTGCGTCAACCTGACACTTAGGACACCTCGAAGTTATGCAGCAGCTTGGACGGTTGTCACCACAAAGCAAGGCTTTGTCGAGTCAACTATGCAACGAGAGTCTGTTTTCGAAGCAGAGTCGGCACTGCGACGAGGCAGAGCCGTTGTTGAGAAGTATTTTGGCAACTAGGGTTCAAATCAGCGAGCCCACCAGTATACGAAGACCAATAGATGATACGCACCGTCAGTGTGGTGACTCGAAGACCTGCATGATGGTGAGATGAATGGCATTGGTCACGGTGGGGTTGCATGCATCAAAGATGTCGATAGCATATGTTCGACAATATCTCTGCAACTACTACGAGGTCTTTCAAACGCAAATGTTGTTCTTAGAGTTCACCAGACAAGTGGCCGAAGTACAATTGGACTCAGCTAGGTTAAGCCCATAACCTCCCTCTCCAATCGCATCTGCTATCCAAGTTGCGCCTCTTTTGCATTAGTGAGACAGGGGAAGAAGTACAATGTTTACGGGGTGGCATCTCTACAGCAACCTTATCGATTGGCCTTTAGACTTCGCGCTTGCCCCGAGACGAGCCTTTCAGTTCCAATCACACCTCCAGACTTCGGACATCTTGAAGAGATTCAAAACACTTCGCTGTGTCCTGAACGCGCTTCCGGATCACTCAAAATTCTGTCCAATACAAGAATGATGTGTAGCGAGGTGCTCTGGAGGGAGCGCCCAGCTCGATCGCTGTCTCGTTTCGAGTAGATCATTTCTGTGGAGCATCGCTGAACCTCGTTCGTCTCACGACTCTTCTCATCACTTCATCTCTTTCACATCTCCAACAATGACCTCCATTGGCTAGTGTATCGTTGGGAGCCTACACACAAAGACTCTCCTCGTCGCTGGACCTAATCTCGTACGATTCCAGCGAGTCACAAGACGATATGCCTCCCAGAAACGCCCAGCGGCAGAGGCAGAACCCACAAGATGCTTCTACCGCTCCAGAAGTACCGAACACCAAGAAACTTTTCCAAGGGTTGGGAAGATCCTTCGTTCTCCTGGATCTGGCCGCAGCAGCGTCTCCCATCTGGCGACTGAGTCTGACTCCCGCATTCGGCGCCATTCCAACAACAAGCAACTCCCACGACAATTTCATGATCGCGCTCACTTTTGCTATGGGAATCTTCCTATCAAAAGGGAACGAAATGTTTTCAGATCTCATAAGCTTGCTTCCATTAGCAGTAGCCTGGATGCCGGCGATCCAGTCGAAGCTCTTACCTTGGACTGCTGCTACGTGGGGACCAGAAACAGGGCCCAGGACGAGCAGCTTGTTCACTGTCCATATGATCGTGGCATTTACAGCGATTGCGATACCTGATGCGCTGGCCTGGGGAGGTCTCAAGCCCTACATGGAGAAATGGGCGCTGCCGAAAATGTTCCTCCTCGCGGTGTTGACGTTCATGTATTTGTCGGTGGAAGGCTTGGTGTCCAATGGATGCACGACGTTGCTTACAACTTTTGACTTCCTGACGCCAGTGCATCTATGGTTTCTACTGGCATTCGTGTACTGCATAGCATTTCCATCGCGGCTTGTGCTGCTTGCTATCCCAGCGGTACTCCACGCACAGTTCTCGAACCCACACTTCAGTCACGCCGCGGTGGACGCCTCCCTTCGGCCCCACAACTGGACTTTGCTGGAGAGACAGTGGTCCACCACGGGATATATCTCCGTCCTCGACAGCTTCGACATGCAGTACCGGGTCATGCGTTGCGACCACTCGCTCCTCGGCGGCGAATGGCTCCTGACCGAAGACCGCAAACAGAGAGAAGGCTGGCAAGTCCGCGAACCGATCTACGCCGTCTTCCAAATGCTCGAAGCAGTCCGCTTGATTGAACTCGAGCCGGTGATACCAGACTCCGAAGCGCAGGCGCTCGTCATAGGTCTTGGTATAGGAACCGCACCAAAAGCCCTCGTAGCACACGGCATCCAAACCACCGTTGTGGAGCTAGATCCCGTCGTACACGACTTTGCCACGAAATACTTCGACCTACCTGCGAACCACACGGCCGTGATACAAGACGCCGTCTCTTGGGTCCAGGACGAAGTCACAGCGAACGATAGCATGAAGAAGTACGACTACATCATCCACGACGTTTTCACTGGTGGTACAGAGCCTCTCGCCCTCTTCAACGCTCACTTCCTGTCCAACCTCCACGCCCTCCTCACCCCCAACGGCGTCATCGCAATCAACTACGCCGGCGACCTCTCCCTCCCCCTCACCAACACCATCCTCAACACCATCTCGCACGTTTTCGCCTCCCAATGCAAACTATACCGCGACTCACCCCGCGAGAAAGACGCCCTCCCCAACGAAGTCGACCAGGACTCCGACTTCCTCAACCTCGTCATCTTCTGCCGCAACGCCCCCGGCCCCATCACGTTCCGCAACCCGCGCCGCGCAGACTACCTAGGCAGCAAAAGCCGGCAGTACTACATGCTGCCCAAACCCGAGCACGAAATCCCGTTTCCGTCGCAGCAGCAGCAGCAGCAAACGGGTGCTCGCAGCAGTGACGCGTCGTACAGCGCACCGCAGCAGCAGCAGGAGGGACAGCCGCGGATCCTGGCGCTTGGCGACGAGGGCAGGTTTGCTAAGGAGCAGGGCAGGAGTGCGGTGAGGCACTGGCGGATTATGCGTAAGGTGGTGCCGGATGGGGTTTGGGATAATTGGTGATGAAAGATGGGGGAGTGTGAGAGGGAGAGAGAATTGTGTTGCCTACAGCGACTCGAGGCGGATATGTGAGGGTTGCAGGGGTGGCGGATTTTGACGGTCGAGCTGGCTGCCGGCATATGGATGGATACATGTGTGCGCAGGGGCGGCGGGACTGCGAGGAGTGTATCACAGCAGCGTCACTGTACGTCCCAAAGTCGAGAAGGATCTCTCTTCCGAAATGGATATCAGCGGGTGAGTGATGTTGAATGTCCGCGCAACACCACATCTCACCGTCGCCGATACATACGTGTACGTACCCCTCGACCGACGAACGGACACTTCGCGACTCGGAGAATCAGTCAACTCACGGAGACTTGGCGAACGAAGAGTCTTTTTTCTCACCGATCGATCCTGTACAGTTGCACGTACAGTACGTAGATGATGAAACATGAGGATGAAGATGTTGCAGAATGATCCACAAAGATTTTCATTGATCTTCTCTGCTTTCCAAGAAAGATATGCGTTTCGCTAATGGAAAAATTGGGTAGACAGCAACAGCTGCTCACGTCTTCACGTCTGTCTGTTGTATGTCCGTTGGATTATGTACAACACAAACAAAAATCGTGCATGCGTGCCTTTTCTATCCGTCATGAGGATTCGAGGGACCAAGGAGATCGTCCAAGTGTCAAGGGATCGACCGTATGAAGAGGTTGTTGGAGGTTTCAAGGAGATGTAGTAGTCGTGTAGGGCTGCTATGACTTGCCCTTCAAGTGTGACTTCTGCTTCGGCGGGACGTGGTTATGCAACGCCTTCTTCTGTCGTTTCTTGATGTCGTCGCTGTATCCTTCCTGCTGGCAGCACGCGTACTCGATGACCGTCTTGCAGTCGAGCACGTCGTGGATCGTCCACCGGTTGTTGGGATCCGGGTGCAGCATGCCGAACACCATCCGCTTGGTTCCGACGTCGTCGAGCATCATGAATTGCTTCGTGTAGACGAATGCCGGCAACTCGCGGTTGTTCCGGATCTGGCCGTCGGGGTACTTGTCCAGCCATTGATCCCACGTGTCGCAGTAGATGTTGAAGTTCTTGCAATCCGGACTGGCGTGATCCCAGGGGTTGCCGCCGAAGCAAAGCGTCAGGTAGACGATTGCGCACGACCAGACGTCCACTGCACGTGGATCGTAGTCTCCTTTCCGTTGGTAAATTTCAGGCGCCATATAAGGTCTGCTGCCGACCCAGCCGGGCTCGCAAAGTCTGATGGGTTCTTCGGGGTCGATGATGCTCTGTCTTCTACAGTTGCGAAGTCCTGGATGTTGGCCGACGAAGACTTCTGCTGTGCCAAAGTCTGCAATCTTCAGACAACCATTCTTGTCCACCAGCAGATTCTCCGACTTCAAATCTCGATGCGCAATTCCTCGTTGATGCAAGTAGTCCACTCCTCTGACCAGCTGCTTGAACATGCAATTTCGATCTTCCCGTGAAAAGTAATTCCGGTTGATCAGGTCGTTCAAATCTCCCAATTCGCAGTACTCCATAACGTGATACCACTTCTCCCCTGAGTGGCACAAATGGTAGGTCTCCACGATGTTCGGATGTTGTAACGATTTGGAAATGGCGTATTCGGATTTGATTTTGCGTTCATAGTCACGCTGTTCTTCTTCCTCGGGGTCACGCGGTCGGAATTCTTTCACGGCGAAGACCTTGTCGTGCTTTTCACTGTTTCCAGCGGTTTTGCTCTTCATGAGCTTTACGATTGCTGCGCCGCCCTCGCCAATGTCTTTTTGAGTTTTGCGCGCAATCAGATTGAAATGCTCCTCCAACTTGCACTCATCCACCTGCAATTCGTCCGGAAGATGTACGGACAGTCGCCGCGCCTTGGATCCAGCACCTCTGTCTACACCTTCAAGATAATCGCCACCTTCGGCTGCTCGTGAATATATTGACGATCGCCGGCCATGTGTCGCTGCGGAGCTCGCCCGTCGCGGCCGTGATGCCATTTGAGAGGCGTCGCCGAAATTCTCGGCCCATCTGACGCCACCTTTGGAACCTGTCGAAGGGAGTCGAGCATCGGTTTCGGTGTCGAGTTGGTCCTGGTCCTGGTCCTGGTCGTGGGTTCCGTTTCCATTGACAGCGATTTGTGGGACGGGGTCATTACTATGCGATTTCAGGCCGTTGGTGAGCGCTGGTCGTGGCGGAGGTTTTCCATTTGCGGCCGGCTGAGCCCTGGGGTCTCGCGTGTGCTGCGGTTGTGGCGAAGTTTGGGAGGGATGCTGGGCGTTCAGCTGGTCCGTGGTGGGGATTTTGTTAACGCTGCTGTTGTTGCGCTTGTGGAAGTGCTTGAAGATGGACTTTTTCTCGCCATGTGCGGGCGAGTGCGATAAGAAAGAAGACAGCCGCTTGACGGGTTTGACGTCCTGGGCGCTTTCGATAGACATGGTGGTGGTCGGGGTGGTAGATGAAGAGCTCTGGTCTGACGTATCCGGTGTTGGCAGGTGGGTGCGATTGTTGGCGGGGCGCTGTTGCGGCTGCGGTTGCTGCTGCTGGTGCTGGTGCTTGCGGCGGCTGAGAGGCGACACGAGGGTTTTCTTCCAGCCCGGCGTGCGCACGCTGTCGCCGCCGTTGAGGGCGTGTATCAGATCCTTGTTGGTCGAGAGGTGGTCGCGGTCGGCGACATGGAGGTCCCGCAGCGAGCCAGCTGTGAATTGCAGGACTTCGCCGGCGCCACTTTCGTCAGGCCTCACCCACAGCTCGCACTGGAGGGTGCCTGTGTTGGACCACTGCCTGTAGCCGTACCTGGTCGCCATGATGGTCAGAGAGAGCGGTTGCTGGACGGCGGCCGTCATGGGACGTGGACTATGGGATCGGCGGATATGCTGCTGCTCACTCACCTGTGCCCGGGGGCGTGTGCGTTTTAAGTCGGGCCCTGTACGATGACCTATGGCGTCGCCCGGCCACTCTGCCAGCTCTCCGAAACTCACTCGAGGCCACAGCACATTGGGAGCAACAAGCCAAGGTGCAGGCCAAGTCCGCAGCCAAGTCGTGCGGTTGCCAAGTCGTCGCCGCCGAGCGCGCTGAGAGATTACCGTAATCGCGTCTAGAGGGGGGACAGCCGCGGGGAGAGGGCGCGGCGGATGGGAGAGTGTGGAACTGGACGCAGGGCGAGCAGAGGCGCTGCAGATGCGATGCTGGTGGATGCACAGGGAAAAAGACAACAATAATTGCGAAGAGGACGGAGATGCGACTGGAGGCGCCTTTTGCGATGACATGCCCACCACCCTTCGGCACTGCTTTCCGTGCCACAGCGGCCTCATAACGTCAACGTACTAGCCTGTCACTTCGGCTCGGCGTCTGAAGGCCTACCATCTCCCATTACTATTGCTTGAATTCCTAGTGGTCTGACATCTGCTATCTATTCTCACAGCTACACCATCTCCATCGATGCTTCCACCACTGCCAATGCTAAGCCCGCACGAGCACAGCACAGACACAGGCCCGCCATAATCTAAACCCACCCGAGTTATCACCTCGACCGTTACCCCAGCCCGCCTCTCACATTCGGCCGCTGAGTTTCGCGCTAAAGTTGGGATACAGCTTCTTGCGACATCGTAAGGAGCTTGGCCGTCTTGGACGTCCTCTCGGCGGTCCCAGAAAGTGCTACACAATGCAAAGGAGATCACCGGTGCGGGAAGTTTGGAGCGCATTCCACACTTTCCACTCTCCCAGGGATCTCTCGTCCAAAAGCAACCGCTGCTTGTGAGGAGTGAAAAAAGGACAACTCGACACGTAAGGGGCTCTTGTCCGATCTACTTTTGCTGCTGCTGCTGCTGCTGCTGCTGCTGCACCTCGCCCGTCAAGATGTCTTGACTGACGACAGCGTGCGCAACCCCGTCGTCCCCGTCCATCCACACGCCCCCCGACTCTGGTCCTTTGAATTGCTTATGTCCTGTCGTGATCCAGGTGATCAGGGCAATCAGCATGATGCCGCCGACCGCCGCCGAGGTGTAATTCACTGCAGCACGGGGATCGTTCAATTAGTTTCTCGCATGTCCGACTGCCAAGATCGGTCGGGGAACAGAGCAAGCAAACTTACTATTCTCGCTGTCGACCGGGCTGACGGTAGGGAAGTTAAAGGTTATCGTCGTGAAAAGCAAATATACCAAGCCAATGATGTTGAAGGGGATGCTGAACACGCCGAGAGAGTATAACCCGCCTTCGATTTTCTTCGCTTTCTGTCGAGTGCTGGGGATGGCCAGGCTGGCTAGTCGGGCCATGAGTGGCATTGCATACGAAACATCTGCAGGAGGTCATCAGTCAAGAAACCATCTTTGATTACTCGTCAGAAGCTTGACACATACAGAACCCTTCCGTGGCGATGGAAACTACCGTGTTGAAACCAGTCAGCGTGCCAAAATATATGCTGTTCAGAGCAATCTGGACCAGCACCGTCAGGCATAAAGCAAAAACTGGTATTTGCTTTCTTGGCTCAACTTTACTCCAGACGTCTGAGAACGGAAGACCGCGGTCTCGAGCAAAAGCATACACCGCGCGGCCTCCTTCGGCTGTCAGAGCGTTCGAGGCTCCAAAGCCTATAACGATCAGGAGAACCGTCAACACGCTGGCTCCCGCCCTGTTGGTGCTGTTGAAAAATATCTCCACGATAGGGACGCCAGTCGCACTCTCGGCAGTCGTCTCGACGTCACCGATGCAGAAGCAGGCGGCGAGAAGGAACGCAAAACCGGTAACCGCGCCGATGTAGACGGACAGGACGATGGCCCTCGGCGCCTGCTTTCTTGCATCGTGGATCTCTTCGGTCATATGCGCGGCTGCATCGTAGCAACACATGCCAAATGCCGACTCGATTAAACCAATTATTGCCGCATAGCCATTGCTGAAACCTGTAAGGTTGACTAAGTCCTTGAACACGAAGGACGGTGACTGCTTATGGTCGTTGACAGCCAAGATGGTAACCAGGATTGTTATGAACGAGACGACGTTCCAGATGAGCAGTCCTTTGGAAAGTCTCTCCAAAATCCACGGACCGAATACGTTAATGCAGAGACTGACTGCCCCAACTCCATACGCAACCAAGACCGTCTGCCAGCGTTGAATGGTATAGTCGGGACTGTTCAAGTTGGAGATACCCAGTATCCAATTGGCGGTAATGAAGTTGTTGGTCGCACCCATGGCCAGGATCCCGATGATCATGAACCACCCACAGATGTAGCTGAATCCTCTGGCAGTTTTCTTGGGAGCCAAGAGCGCAACCCACGAATACTGCCCCCCAGCAACCGGATATGCACTGCACATCTCAGCCATGCTGTAGGCCACCGTCAACGAGACTATGCAGACTCCCAGCCACGACCAGACCATTACTGGTGGACCGCCGGATTCTGCGCCGATGATGAGGACTCCGGATAAGGCTGACCAGCAGGTTACGATGGAGAAGGAGAACCCTATGATGCCGATCAGGGAGAAGGAGCGCTTAAGTTGCTGTTCGTAGCCGAGATTCTTGAGGGCAATTTCTTCGGCGGCATCTTGGTCGAAGACCTGGAGAGGTTGCTCGTATTCTGTCTCTTTCTCGTCCATTGCGGATGTATCAAGTACGGCAGATCCTGGTTGGATGGCTGGGTCGGTCAACGATCAACGGAGAAAGATGGTGTATCCAAATGAGCTTGAAGACTTCAAAGTTGAAATGTACAATGCAGTACTTGGATTGAGCCCTAATAAACAGACGCGTGGTATATCATCGCATGGCAAGAGTTGCGCTACGCAGCGAGGCTCCATGATTGACTACCTTCCGCCGATCGCAACGCGGCCCATCCTCAGAGATAGGCGTAGATACGTGCATATCATCAGTAAGCGACACAACTCAGAGATGGCATGCGGCAGTCTCGAGGTACTCGTAGGTGTATGTCAAGCAGATAAGGCCAGCGTCCTCGGCCAGTGGCAGGAATTTGGGATTTGCCGGTCGTCGATGCAGGGCACGCGCCAGGATGTGACCCTTCCCCTCCCACAGACACTTTCAGCCTGCGTCGACGGTGACGAGATCATCCCTCGAACCAGACTCAATCACCACGAAAAAGCAGATTCGACTGTCAGCGCACATCACCAAACCGACTCGCGCACAGCAGGACTGTGATGGCAGCGATGACTCTGCCTCTCAATCCTGGTCTTCTTCCTCTTTGCTTTGCACGTCGACTTTGCTGATTTATCCGCCTTCTCCCTGTCGCGAGCTGCAGTGGCCGCCGCCTACTGCCGAGCTCCCTACCAGCTGCTACCATTTCGATTTGCCAGGAACAACCAACTTACTCTTCCGTCATGAACACCATCTTCAGCAAAAAGCCGACGATACCATACAAGCAGCACGATTTTCGGGTTCGAACGCCTTCATCTTTCAACAAGATGGGTGCATATCATTTTCGCCTTCCACAGCAGAGAGCATGATTGACGTCGAGGCGGGAAGCCCGCACGCGCTAAGCTCGGACCCTCACAGACAGGCATTCCCTCATGCAAATCGCATACTCCTCCCACTCCGATCCCCATTCACGCACACCTCCACCACCTCGTCCTTGAGTTATGCTATTCCACTATCTCACTGCACCATACCACGAGAAGGATGCCGTGAGAATTTCTTTCTAACCCTCCAGAACACGCCTACAACCACACAGAGCTGCCCCCAGTTCGTGTGACCGACGCACTCGCCGCCCACCACGACAACGACTACCTTCACCAATCAAGCCGGCCTAGAGGGCATTTTGATTACAAACGCATCACAGCGCTCTCCGATCATACACAACTTCTGACATCGCTACAATTGCGACCATGCCGTCGCCAGTCCGCCGCTCCGCCCGCGGGCAGCCCGCGGTCGCCTCCAGCACCACCTCCTCTCTCTCATCGCGACAGGATCGCAGTACGCGCGCTAATAACAATCAGAAGGCCGGCACTCCTAGATCGCTGTCCAGCGAAGACGCCAGTGAGCCACCTGTCGCTCGTAGGAGCCAGCGGCAACCGGCTCACAAAGAGGAGAGCGTCACCAAAGAGATGGAAGTTACAGTTGACAACGACGAAGAGGCCATAGACGAGGAGGAGATTACACGCTGCATTTGCGGACAGCAGGAGTATCCTGGACCACCCCTTAGTGAGGCGTTCGCTGGCATCCCAGACGCGCAGTCTGAGGATGCTGGTGGACTGTTCATCCTATGCGATGGCTGTACTGTATGGCAGCACGGTGGTTGCGTTGGGATCGTGGAAGAGAGTCAGAGTCCGGACAAATACTTCTGCGAGGAATGCCGACCTAAACAGCACGCGGTGCACACGGACAGCAGAGGGTACGTAAGCACTTTCCTTACATGTGATGCTCGATGAGACTGCAGAAGTGATCGTGTCGATTGGTCAGAGAAGCTGCGATGCCTTGCGGCAAGCGTCGGTTATGGCAGGCTTCATCTGCTCTCACTCGAGCGTGCGCGCCGCATGTGAAAGCGACGCTTGAATCATTCTCGGCAGCCTCTCTACCATGACACCACGATATCTCTTCTTGCAGTCTATCAATCATGGCTCGCTACCACGACACCCCCACGAGACACGCAGCAGCTAAGGCAGAAGACAACAGGCAAAAGTATTCACTCTACCTCCCACTCCACCCGAAAGCGAACCGCAAAGGCTCGGTGAGCAAACATGACGACAAAGCGAAGAAGGACCGCGAGAGTGTCAATCGGGCGAGCGTTGACCCCTCGACCGGCAAGCGGCGGGGTACGATGCGAAGTAAAGAGCATGACGACGAAGAGGAGCAGCTACAGAGAGCCATTGAAGAGAGCCGGCGTGACGCTGAGCCTGTAGGCGGCACTGGTCGGCGTGGTGGGAAGCGTGGTCGTGATGACAGTAGCGAGGAGTGAGTGATGTGCTGTTGTCGAGAGGTTCCAAATCTGACCACGCTACAGCAGCAAGCAAACCACCAAGCGACAACGAAGACAATCCGAGTCAGCGCAGACACTCAATGCGACCGCCTCTATTGAAGACGAGTCCGACGACGGCAAGAATGGAGCTGTCAGCAAATACAAGAAAGCGAAAGCCGAGGCGGCGTTGACGGCACGTCAAGCTGAGCAAGAGAAGAAGGAAAAGGAACGAGAAGCGGCTCGTGCAGAGGCTGCAGGCCGTCGACAAGAGCGTGCTAGGAGCCGCCGTGGTGCTGAAGGTGGGTTGGTTGTGTCAAGATCTGAGGTGCGAGGACTGACAAATGCAGCAGAAGTCGACGTCAACGACGAGGACACCCCAAAACCGTCCAGCAACAAGACGTCACCTCCAGCACCTTCATCGCAACCGCCGACCCCACCACCCGCAGACAAAGCTCCGCCTAAACGAGGCCCGGGCAAGAAGCCGCCCAAGAAATTGGGCAATAACCAATACACGAAGCGAAACTTCGAGCAGGCAGCCTCTTCACCACATGGTAGGAAACGTCAACTACAGAGTCATGCCACAGCAAGCGGTGATGAAGGCTCAGAGGTCGCAGTGAATGCAGAGACGAACGGTAGTAACAAGGATACAGGAAAGACAAGTCCAGGAGCGCCAGAGAATGGGAACGGTGTGGGCAAGGGCAAATACGGCCGAGGCAAGAAAGCTTTCGCGAATGGCAACGGTACCAAGGGCGCAGAGGCCGGACAAGAGGTTGAGAAGACGTTTGTCAACATGCACGCCGCTCTCACGAACATCAGCAGCTATGTGACGAAGCAACAGGAGGAGCTGGTGATGTTGGGAGGATCGACAACAACAAGTCCGCTGAGCGGCGAGGATGGTACTCTGATGGTTGGAGCAGCGGTCCAAATATCGAGTGCTGCGTCGGAGAGTTCGGCTGGGGAGCGCAAGTTTGAAGAGTTGAGCTGTGCCGAGATGGCAGCGCAGATTCAGAAGAATATTGCCGAGTGGCAGCGAATGTGGGGACATCATGCAACGACGACATGAAGATGAAGCGTGCAGTTGAGTTGCATAGCGAAGGGGGTTTTGCTTGGTACGGCGTTTTGAGGACTATGAAAATGGGCTTCTGGGATGAGCTACATACGGAACGTCTCTCCACTGAGAGGGGAGCTCACATATGGGACGGCAAAGGACGGGGTTTGAGGAGTTACTGGATGGGAATGGGACAGCATCGCGCCCAGGACGGCGGCGGATTATGAGATTACCAGCTTCTCTAAAATGAAATGCACAAAATGCGTGTGACGATGGCCACGCTCTATTCTCCAGCTCTGCAGAACCACCTCATCTATTTTCTTTACCATCTACGTCTATAAATCCTTCCGCTCGGTCCACCTCTCCACCAACTCCCTCGGCGCATCCCTCACCAAAACATGCACATGATCCACCCCCCTCACACTCTGCAAACTAACCCAATTCTTAAACCACAACACCCTCCCCTCCCCGCCCTCCCCCAACGGCACCACAAACGTCCTCCGAACAAACCCCTCAATCACCCCCCGACTCTCCGCCGTCACGTCCCCGCCCCCGCCGCTCTCCAGATCCGTCGCGATGGGCGTCTTGCTCCACACCAGCAGGTGCATGATGTCGGTCGTGAAGCCGTAGGGCCAGTCGTTGGGGAGGATGGCGTAGTCCCGCGGGTCGGAGAAGGGGGTGCTGGATTGGTGCGGGAAAGTTGGGGGCGAGGGAGGGGGGTGCAGGGGGGTCCAGAAGAGGCGGTGCGAGAGGACGTAGGGGGTTATGCCGCCGTGGACGCGTTTGATGGTGTGGGACCAGGCGAGGTATTTGCGCAGGTCGGAGGGGAGGCGTTTGAGGAGTTCGAGGGTGTTGTTTGCTGTTGGGAGGGGGAGGGAGTGTTAGTCGTGTGTAGCTTTGTGTGTATGTAGGAGGAGCTTGATTTCAAGACGCACCAATAATCTCTTTCAGATCTTCCCAGGTTATGCAGTGGTAGTCTTCATCCTTGGTCGCCAGGATCTCTCGATCGATGGCTGTGAGAGGGAAGGGCGGGTCGTTGTAGTCGATTTCGTCTGGGTTGACGATGAGATCGTCCTTTTCAGCCATTGGAGTCTGGGTTGCTTCGTCCGGAGACAGTTGCTCGTTGAGCTGGTGTTGCCATATTGTAGACGAGTGTAAGGGGATGTTTTGGGAAAGGACGGTGTCTGCAGAGGATGCGGAATTGAGAAAGGGTCGGGACTTCTTGACCAATTCCGACGGGAATCAGACGAGACCCGCCCCCACTTTGATTAAGGCCAACGGCAGAGGGACAGCTTGACTTTTTGGCTGAGAAGGGGAAAATGGCACCGAGAGCGATCGCGGAACGAGCCTTCATCTGCCCACCCCATTGGACTTGGACTCGAGCTTGCTATAACAATTTCACGGACTCCGTCTGTGTCTGCTTCACTTGACACTCGACCTCTTTACTGTCGAGAGACGCGGCAGCAGCAGTCAAGATGGCCTCCCAAGACTTGTTCGCCCCCAACTACATCTTCGGCGTCTACATCCCCTCCGCCCTGCTCATCGGCGGCGCTGCTGTCTTCAAGGCCGAATGGATCCCCTTTGCAGTCGCCGCGGCGGCAGCATTGGGTGGTCTGCAGTTCTTGCTCGGTCGTACGATCATATCAGTCCCCACCAAGTGAACTCTCACATCTGACATTCAAACAGAAGGACCCAAGCACATCCCAGTCCTCAAGCCTGACGAATTCCAAGAATTCCCCATCTCGGAGAAGAAACAAATCTCCCACAACACCGCCATCTACCGCTTCAAGCTGCCCACCGAGACCAGCATCCTCGGCCTCCCCATCGGCCAGCACATCTCCCTCGCCGCGACCCTCGACGTCACCGACCCCAAGACCAGCAACGTCGAGCGCAAGGAAGTCGTGCGATCCTACACGCCCATCTCCTCCGATGTCGAACCGGGCTACTTCGACCTCATCGTCAAGAGCTATCCCACCGGCAACATCTCGCGTCACCTGGCAACTCTCAATGTCGGCGATAACATGAAGGTCAGAGGCCCCAAGGGCGCCATGGTGTACACCCCCAACATGGTGCGCCATTTCGGCATGATTGCCGGTGGGACTGGTATCACTCCCATGCTGCAGGTTGCGCGTGCGATTCAGAGAGGACGCAAGAGTGGGGATAGGACCAAGGTCGATCTCATCTTCGCCAACGTCAACCCGGAGGATATCTTGCTCAAGGACGATTTGGACCAGTTGGCCAAGGAGGATCCGGATTTCAATGTTTACTATGTGCTGAACAACCCGCCGGAGAACTGGAAGGGTGGTGTTGGGTTCGTTACGGGTGACATGATTAAGGTGAGGGTTTTCATAAGGGTGTATTTCTGTGAGTACTGACTTTGTATAGGAACGCCTTCCATTGCCTGCCAAGGATGTCAAGATTCTCATTTGCGGTCCTCCTCCTATGGTGTCGGCTATCAAGAAGGCCACTGAGGCATTGGGCTTCGAGAAGGCGAGAGCTGTCAGCAAACTCGACGACCAGGTCTTTGCCTTCTAAAGAGCCAGCAGATCATATCTCGACTTTTGATGATCAGCTTCACAAGTTTGAGGAGCCGGGGTCGACACAACAACAACATCCTCCGCAAAAGTTGCTGCGTTCAAGCGTTTTCTTAACGATCTAGCTTGGGAGGAGGTGGGATCGAATCAAGCAAGATTTCGCATTCTGGAGGCTTGGAATCACGATCGACGCAACCCATTTGACCAAAACCAGGAACACGGTCACACCAACCCCCCACCATGAAGCTGCTCAAGCTCGAGCTGAACGCGCCGGTCCCTGTGTAGATCCGTACTACACTCCATACGAATACGTAGGTACATAATAATGCCAATTGGAATTCACGATTTGGTCACTCAAGGAGGTGGGTCAATCTTTCTCGTCTCGCATTAGAAGCTACGACGGCTTGTGTGCTTGTTTCAGCTCGCACACCATTCCGTAAACGACTGCTGTCGCGCGACTATATATCGAAAGGTGATGGAGAGGTAGGGAGTTTGTTCCTTCCTTCCAACTTTGGTGAGTGAGTTCAGCGAGCTCTTATTCATCTTGCGGGAAGGAACGATTTTTGGTCTGGACTCTTTCTTTCGTTGTCTTTAATCTGTCTTCTTGCAAGAACCCACGGCAGCACTACTACTCTAGCCATGGAATCCGACGATGCGAGCTTCGAAGAATTGGAAGACGTCGAGGTCGGCGACCCCGCCAACAACAAATGGCCTCGAAGGGATATGCGTGCACAGGCAGTAAGACCACATCCCCTAATCGACTTTTCCCCACAAAGGACATTTCCAAGCTAACCACCCCAAAAAACCAGGCCTTATACATCCAAAAACACTGCCCCACCATCTCCATCCACCTCTCCGGCCAACAAGGCTACACCGCCCTGCAATCCGGCTACTGGTCCTCCTTCCAACGCGACGTCGAACCCTTCTGCTTCCTCGAACCCACGACGCCCCAAGACGTCGCGCAAATCCTCAAAATCCTCAAGGGGTTGGGATGTCCCTTCGCCGTGAAGTCTGGGGGACATGCGGCGTTCGCGGGGGCTTCGAGCGCGGCTGAGGGGTTTACGGTTTCGTTGAGGAGGTTCAGGGAGGTGAGTGTTGGTGAGGATCGCAGGACGACGAGGGTCGGGACGGGGAATACGTGGGGGGAGGTTTATGAGGAGCTCAGGCCGAGGGGGTTGGGTGTTGTTGGGGGACGGGTGAAGAATATCGGCGTTGGGGGGTTGGTTCTCGGGGGTGGGATATCGTTTTTTTCGGGCAGGTATGGCTGGGCGTGTGATGGGGTGAGGAACTATGAGCTGGTGACTGCCGAAGGGGAGGTTCTGCAGGTTTCGCAGGAGAGTCAGCCGGATTTGTATTGGGCGTTGAGGGGCGGGGGGAATCAGTTTGGGGTGGTTACAAGGGTGGATTTGGAGACGTTCGAGCAGGGCGATCTGTGGGGTGGGACGAGGGTGTTGTTGTGGGAGCACACGGAGGCTTTGCTGGATGCGTTTTATGAGTTCGCGCAGGTGGGTGCGGAGGCAGATGTCGATGCGAGTATGTACCTCGCTTTTGCGTATGCCCCCAAGCCGAGGGATATCTTCGTCGCGTCGCCGTTCTTCACGCATGCGAAGGGGGTGGAGGAGCCGCGTGTGTTCAGGGAGTTTCTCAAACTACCGCATGTGCGGAGTACGTTGCGGAAAGCGAATCTGGTCGACCTCGCAGACGAGTTGGATAAGACGAACCCCAACGGCCTGAGGGAAAGCTACTGGACGCACAACTTCCTGCTCACACGAGAGATGCTCAGCGAAGTAACTCAAATCTGGAAGGATGAAGTCGAAACCCTCAAAGACGTCGCCGGCGTCCTCCCCGCCCTCGTCCTCCAACCCCTCACGCGGAACATCCTCGCGCACTTCTCCCGCAACGGCGGCAATTGCCTGGGCCTGTCCCCCTCCCCTTCAACCCCCTCAGAACCTCTCCTTTTGATGTCCGTCCCGACGATGTGGACCGACACCAGCAAGGACGAGCTCGTCATCAGCACGTTGCGGCGGATGGTGGAGCGGTGCGTGGCGAGGAGTCGGGAGGTGGGGGCGTTTCAGAGGTTTATCTATATGAATTATGCGGCGAGGGAGCAGCGGGTTTTTGAGGGGTATGGGGAGGGGTGCTTGGGGAGGTTGAGGGGGGTTGCGAGGAAGTGGGATCCTGAGGGGGTTTTGAGGGGACAGGGCGGGTTTGGGTTGTGGGATGGGGTGGGGAAGGCGGAGGGGGAGGGATGATGGGGAGGCGGTATGATGAGTATTTGAAGGGTACGTGCTGAGGAAAGGGGGTTGGAGTTGGAGCGTTTCGTTGATGGGATCGAATATCTGTCTATCCAAATCAGGTGCTGAGAGTGAGATGGCTATGGGCAGCATATGGCTACAGTGACGGTCGAATGCAAATAAAAGAGATTTCGGGCATCCCTTCAACGCATTCAAGGGAGTCGATGGTCTGTTTTGATTTATTGTGAGCTCGGAATGTTTGCTGTCGTTTACGTCGAGTAGTATTCGCTTGACATAAGGTTGGTGGGCAGACTGAGCCATATCTGAGCCATATCTGAATTGAGCGCTGCCGTTGACAAAATTTCTTTCATTCCTTCTTGGATCACAAATACAGCCTCTCCATGCATCAAAATGATAATCTGAAATCCACTCTTTTCGCCAGTCAGGGTTTGGGACAAATGGCACCAGTCGAAACGCTGGCAAGCTTACGTCGATGATCATTCCGATGCACGGAGGGGCTGTCTTGATGGTCGACCTTCATGCTCCGAGAAGACAGACTATCGCCGCTTTCGAGATTGGAAAGCCTTGGTATCGTCGCTGGTCGTATATAGCGTGGACATGATTGCTAGGATCGATCCGGGCTCACCTCTACTTGGACGCCACATCTGTTAATGGTTGATATCACTTTCTTCGTTTAACAATCACTTATCATCAGTAGGTAGGATTGAATATGGCATGATAGTACCATTACTGATGCCGTGAGAGTTCAAAGCCGGTCGTTTACGGGGGCAAATTTGCAACGACGGCCATAGCCACCTATATCTTGCCATAGAGTAGCAGTAAAATAGTAATAACAGCGCTCTTGACTTCTATACTGGCTGCAACACTCGTCCAGTTTCGACAGGGACATCACCGTCGTTTTTTCAAATCGATAATAATCGATCCAAAGACGAAGAAGCACGACGACAAGGAAAATCGACGTTCGTCGTCGATGTCGATGAACATGGATTTTAACCACGACTGAGCCTGGGAACGGCATGTCAGTTGTATGTGTCCAAATCGTAGCAGTTCGACATCGACCATCGAAGGCCGGAGACTCGCAACGATTGTAACGGCCATTTCCCACCGTACCGTAGCAGCAAAAAGTCAAATATAGCATTCGTGGCATCTGCCTTGGTTGTAAGAATTCTCTGGTTACGATTCAGGACGTCGCTGTCGGTCCTCGATCGATTGAA
The DNA here is from genome assembly GCF_010093935.1 of Zasmidium cellare ATCC 36951. Classification (NCBI taxonomy): domain Eukaryota; kingdom Fungi; phylum Ascomycota; class Dothideomycetes; order Mycosphaerellales; family Mycosphaerellaceae; genus Zasmidium; species Zasmidium cellare. The sequence continues at coordinate 723,680 of NW_022986948.1, read as the reverse complement.
ATCGATAGACATCGATCCAAAGGTGAAGAAGCCCGAAGACAACGACGAATATTGATATTTCGATCATTCCTTGACGGTAAACCCCCAAACAAAAAATATGTGGCCCTCGAGTTGGCCTAGCGGAGGGTGTAGAGCAAAGATCTCACGTCGTCGCCGCTTCCCAATGGGGTAATATCGATTTGTGGGTGAAATTTCGGAATGGGCTTCATATCATTATTCTTTCGTCCACAGACGTGCAGTGCTCAAATGAAGGGCATGAGGTTGTTGAGAGAGACGTAGAGCTGGTTAGAGGCCAAAAACAATGTCGCTGTCGCTACCCATTCAGGCCGTAGACGGGTAGTTGTTGCAAAAATCAAAAAATTCAATTAGGAGTTGAGTTGCACTGCGACGAAGGTTAGCTAATGTCACAGACGTGTTATCCTTAGATATACATACTCAGCCGGGAATTGAACCCGAACCTGCCGCTTGGAAGGCGGCAATCCTAACCATTAGACCTGTGTAGAAGGTTAGTATAGAATAGTTGGTGGACGGGTGGCCTCCAATAGACCAAGCGAGGCTACTAACCACTAATGCTTTTGATTGGCTGAATTTGATGACGAGGGAACACCCACATAGCTGATAAAGGTTTAAAAAAGGCCTCCACGAGCATCCTTGTTCGGGACCTCGAAATATTCGATTTGTGCGATCAGGCTGAGATGGCAACGTATGGAGCCGGAAGGCGGTATGAGGCTTGCTTCAATGATCAACTGGCTTGTGCCAATGTCTGAGACGATGCGGGCATGGCAAATAGTCCAACGAAGCTCTGTTTGAAGGTTGTGGTGCAGGGAACAGATCTCCACCCAAAGACTGCCAAGCCATGTAGTCGGGAGCACCCGTAGTCCACGTGACCCAGCCCGATACAGCCTTCCTCCGCCAGAAATCTTCAATGCCACTACCAAACTCCCGCAACAGATAACACCGTCTTTCCAACACTTCATCGAGCATTCTTGACCAGCGGCTGCACGGCACCAGACCTTCGGCTTGCCCGAGGAGCTGTACCGAAGGTACTGCACACCATACCGTTTCAGTAATCGCTCGAGTGCCATTAGCGCCAACTTACCTGCATGCTCTAGCGCGCTGTAACGATCCTGTACAACAGTTTCTCGCCCGCCATGAGTTCTTGGCGCTGCTTGCCCTTTCCCAAACGACGCTGGTCCCCGGTCTTATCGACTGCGCGGCGAATGCATATGCGCGCGCGTCCAAACAGCTTGCGCGCCCGCCAGCCCGGGTTGATAGCTGGCGTGCGCCGAGGTCTGCCGTGAAGCGTCCTCCAAGAACACCTCACGCAAGTGAGAAAACGCCCACGTGTTGAAATCAGCAAAGCGCAAACTCTGTGTAGATCGCACTATCTGGAGAGGCGGGCGACCGCGTGACCGCTAATCTCTAGCTAGCGCGTACAAAAGGACAAAGACCCTGTCCTCCCACCCACGCGACTCGGCACGCGAGCTCTCTACTACCTCTTTACCACATTCCTGTGTTTGGTTCCCGCCGTTCTGGAAGGCGAACAGAGCCAACGTCTCCTCTCGCACAACAACCGCAACAGCTAAGACGAAGATCTCGAGATGGACGACTTCGACGATAAGAACAAGAGCCCCCCTACCTTCCAGACGCAACCCGAGCACGATGTCGACGAGTTGTCAATGGGCAAGGGCGACCTTCTGGGCAAGGAAGGCGTGGATCCAGTCCTCGAAGCAAAGATGCACTTGATCAACAATGCCATTGACGAGATTGGTATGACGGGATACCAGTGGAAGCTGTTCATCTTGAACGGGTTTGGATACGCCGTGGATTCATTGATTCTGCTCATTCAGTCGATCATCGCAGGGTATGCACAATACGAATTCAATCCTTCGTACGACAATGGTCTGACCATCGCCGTTTACGTGGGCATGCTTGTTGGTGCGCTCTTCTGGGGTCTCTCTGCCGATGTCATTGGCCGCAAGTACGCCTTCAATGTGTCTCTAATGATATCCTCGGTATTCTGCATCGTCGCTGGTGCTTCCCCCAACTGGATCGTGCTGGGCCTGTTCACCTGTCTGTCTGCGTTTGGTGCCGGCGGAAACCTCGTGCTTGACACAGCAGTCTTCCTGGAGTACCTTCCGTCCAAGGATCAATGGCTGTTGACCCTCATGGCCGCATGGTGGGGTTTGGGCCAATTGATTGCGGGTCTCTTCGCCTGGGCTTTCTTGCCGAACTACTCGTGTCCGGGCTATCCATCAGAGACTGGCGTTCCGTGCAATTGGAATACCAACCCAGGATGGCGATACGTGTGGTTCGCCAACGGTGCTCTGGTTCTTGTCATGAGCATTCTCCGAATCACTGTCATCAGACTGAAGGAGACCCCAAAGTTCTTGGTTGGCGAGGGCAAAGACGCCGAGGTTGTGGAGACTCTGCAGTTCATCGCAAAGAAGTACAATAAACCATGCGGCCTGACTCTGGACCAGATGGAAGCATGCGGCGTCACTGGTGTTGCCAACACGGAGCGTCGCGGCTCTGTCACCGCACATGCTAAGAGCCGATTTTCCTTCGCCGAAGTCTGGGTGCATCTCAAAGGCCTGTTCATTACGAAGAGACTGGGACTATCGACCTCACTCATCTGGTTCTCGTGGCTCCTGATCGGTCTCGCCTATCCTCTGTACAACGTCTTCTTGCCAGTCTACCTCAAGACTCGTGGTGCAGCTCTCGGTGGTCTGACCCCGAGTGAGACATGGCGCAACTACGCCATTGCCAACGCGTGCGGCATCCCTAGTCCGATCCTTGCTGGGTTCATGTGTCGATCCAAGTGGTTCTGGGGCAGACGAGGAACTATGGTAAGCATTGCAAGACGTCACTTTGTAGTCAAAAGCTAATCGACCTCCAGATCATTGGTGCATTGGTGACCATGGCCTTCTTCTTTGCGTACACACAAGTTCGTAACAACGCCGAGAACTTGGGCTTCACAGCGGCCATCGGCTTCTGCTTGGTAAGTTCTTCCATCCCAATATCCTTCCTATTCAATCCCATAGCCAAACCATGGACTTGTTATATTACCCAGTCGAAACGGCACTTCTACCTGGAATTTCTGTGGACAACCGCCAAGTGACTGCAGCCATGTCAGGGTGAGGGGCCTATCCTCACATCTTGCGCTCGACGCGAGTTGTCCATACATCTAGAAAACAACTGGACCTGCGAAGCGATCTCATCTGGAGCTCGAAAGTGATTTCTACCATGTCTGGGTGAGGGGCCTATCCTCCATTCTGCGCTCGGCGCAGGGTGTCTAAGACTTCCGGATTCTGGATAGCTTCTTGTAGCCAAGATGGTGATATGTCTGGGTGGCGAGCCTTCGCTGTACTTGTGCTTTGCGCAGAGTGCCCAAAACATAGCGAACAACCCAGGAGTGGTTGCACGACAGGTCGTGGCGTCTTTTCCAGCCTCATCTATGATGAGTCGCGGGGACCGGCGAGCATGACACAGCAGAGCGGCTGCATCCAGACGACATGTCATCATCAAGCCGCGAATCGTGCTTCCATCCGGCGAGCTTGTTCATCCTGCTTGGTGTGAAGAAAAGTGCCGGGGTCATCATTCCACGTGTTTCCCGGTCGGACGTGGTTGGCGACAAGCGAAGCGTGTGCAGCCACATGCGCCAATATCCCCAAGGCCAGCAGACACGCAATGTGGAACCATTTGAACTCCGACGATTCAGTCTTAGGCTGTGACAACGAGGAGACCGTCCATGGAAGCTTCTCCGTCGTAGCATGATTGTGTTGATTCAATTTGCGGTCACTGACATATCTGACGTAGAACATCTACTACGGAACACTGTATGCGTACACACCCGAGGTGCTTCCCTCCGCGCATCGTGGCACCGGCAACGGCGTTTCCATTGGCCTAAATCGTTTCATGGGTATCATGAGCGCTGTGATTGCAACGTGAGTACATTCAATCTACTGCTACAACGACTATGTTTCTGACAGTCATTCAGATACGCCGACACCTCGACCCCGGTACCAATCTACATCTGCGCCGCTTTGTACATTGCCATGGCTATCACTGCGGCATGCTTCCCATTCGAACCCAGGGGCAATCGTAGCTCGTAGTTTCGATTTAGGACGTGGCACACAAAAGGGGGACGTGATCAGTCAGTGCTAGCAGTGAGAATAGCTTAAAAATGAGAGCAAGAGTTGACGAACGAAAGTATGAATCACGTTACTGATACCTTTTCAATCATCGTGCATGTCCACGTGATGTTTCTAATGATATGTTCAATTCTCGACGGCTATCACATCGCCCGTGGTACATCATCCGAAGGAGGTCTATAGTGCGCAAAGGAGGCCAAACATGTACTAGCGCTGTAATCATCACTCCCGGGACGCGCGCTTCTAAACGGTATGGCCTCACTTCCTGAGAAAGAGGACGCGCAACTATCACTATCCACATGCTATGTGGATTTCATAGGATGACTGTCCGGCGTCTATAGCATGGTATACGCGGTCTATGATCCGGTCGAAACAGTCTCACTAGCTCCGGCAAAACTGAGGTCATCTTCTTCAACACCGCTGGATCCACGACAAACGCCACAAGGCCAGTCCAAACACAATGCCAGGCTGCAGCCGAGCACTTAACCCATCCGATCAGCATTATTGAAAAGCCACAGTTATTAGACGATGCCCTACAGAGGCAAACCGTCGCCAGGATGCGCAACCTGCAGACAGAGGAAGATCAAGGTACGCTTTGCTTGCTTCGTTTCCATTCTCCGCCTCCTCATTGGCTGTCTCGCTCACGTTTCCTCTTTCTTTCCGCACAGTGTGACCTCCGGCCAGGGGGCTGCGAGAAATGCGAGAAGTCCGGGTGGAAGTGCGAGGGGTATAGGGATGTTGGGTTGTTGATGTTTCATGATGAGAGCGAGGGGGTCAGGACGAAGGTGAGGAGTTCGCAGCAGAGGAGCAGGAGGGCAGCTGAACGGAGTAGTCCCGCTGGGAAGGGGGTTGTTGTTGTGGCGGCGCCGAGGGCGATTGTGCCCAAGGCTGAGAAGAGGGTGTGGTCGTTGAGTGATTCCGAGGATACCAACACCGAGTCGAGTTCTGAGACGAGTCCGCCGGAGATTGTGACGATTTCGCCGAGTCTGGATGATTTGGCGGTGAATTATTTTCTGGATAAGTATGTGTTCAAGTACACGGATCGCAGGGAGTTGTGGGATATTAATGAGGGAAATGGGTGTTTGCATTCGAGTATTCTGGCGTTGGGTCTGGCGGGGGCGACGAGGCAGACTGGTCAGGGGGATACATTTACGCATCCAGCGGCGCGGAAGCATTATCTCACGGCTATACAGCAGACGAATCAGGCTCTGCGATCTCCAGATGAGGTGAAGAAGGACAGCACCCTTCAGGCGATCAATATCTTGGCCATCTTCGAGATCCTATCCGGGTATGAGCGTAGTCTGGACGCTTGGAGAGACCATATCAAAGGGGCTGCATCACTATTACAGCTACGGGGTCCAGAGCAATTCAAAACACACACTGGATGCCGCCTATTCATGCAGACGACCGCCAACCTGGCCATCGCCTGCCTAGCCCGCAGACTGCCAATGCCACCACACGTCCTCGCCATGCAAAAAGTCGCCGCACAATTCGTGCCCAACCCCAACGACTCCGTCTGGCGCTTCCACTGCAACTCGATCCGCACCGTCGACCTCCACGCTCGTCTCCTCCCGGGCAACAGACCCCGAACCCCCCTCGAAGCCAAAGAAATCCTCACGCACGCCCTGGACATCTTCCAGGAATTCACCCACACCCTCGACACGGCCCCGGAGGACTTCAAACCCACTCTCGTCCACGACAAGGGCCCCACCATCTACGCCGGATACTACTACGTCTTCCGCACGTCTCTCGTCACGCAAATGTTCTGCGCCATGTGCTCCTACCGCATCCTCCTCATCGACATCATCCGCAAGGCCCTCACGGCTGGCTCCGCAGACCCGGACTTCTCCCTCCGCCACGAGGAATTCGAACAGATCCAGGAATCGCTCAATTTCAAGGAACACCTCCAACTCGCCGTCCTGGCGTCCATCCCGCAACACTTCCATGCCCCCTCGAACAACCACCCTCCGGACTCGCCCTCCCAGAAAGATGCTCTCTGGAGTAACTTCTCCTCGGCGGATTACATCCCCTTCAAAACCGCCGAACGACGCGCTCCGGATCTGCCGTTCGTGCGGATGGCGGGTGGGTATATGATTCAATTTCCCCTGTTCACGGCCGGGGCGGCGGATCCTCCAGGGGGAGCGATACGGGGCTGGACGGTGGGCATGTTGAGATTGCTGGGGCAGACGATGGGAATGAGGCATGCTTTTGTGCTGGCGGATTTGCTGGAGGAGGGGAACGGTGGGGCCTTGGTGCCTTGATTGATCGCGCACACGACAATCTCAAGGCTCGATAGGACTTGGCTGAGCTGTGGGGAGGCAGAAGGCCTGATCCCGTACGTTCCAAGGGGGCCGGGATGCTTTTGTCGGTTGACAGACTTACAGGACAACAGAGAGACGCCCATCTAGATGCGGTTGTGGACGCCCGCCTGAGGGACTGTGGATTCGATACAGTCTCAATACCCGTCCCTCACCTTTGCGGCAGGCCGTACAGGACGAGTGGCCGTCACATTTGAGCTCTACGGCACATTGCTCATGCCGCAATCCACCCACACAAGGCTGTTCCCGAGGCCGAGCCTACGAAACCACAGAGACAGCCCAAGCCTCAGTCAGGGACCGATCCAATCCGATCGTCTGGTGCGACTGATGGCTGGCTGGCTCTGACAAGATCTGATGAACATGATGGTCGTTGGGGTCGCAAGATATACCTATGACACAACACCCCCTGGTACAGAGAGCGATATCCGTCGATAGGTTTACTCGATTTATCTCTAACCACGAAAATTCGAGAATCGAGACGCCGGCTGACGAAGTTGAATACCATGTCCTTCACCTCGAATCCAGGCCCCATCCCCTCGTTGACGATGCAAGATGCAAGAGACCTATGAATGAACCAGCTTACCTCCGCTCCCCAACCATCTTTTCACGGGCACCGAGACAGCAAACTCATTCACACAAGCGACAGCAACTTCCATCATAACGTTCGCCTGTCTACCCGTCCGTCCATCTCATCTATCGATACAAAAGAGTCTCGGCCAAATCACAGCCCCCTCGTCCCGTCCAGCGGCAGTAAAGAGAAGAACCCCTTCTCCGGGCCCATCTTCAACCAAAATCAATCCCATCTAACTTATCTCGTCTTGACAGCCCTCAAACTCGCGCTCATCAACCTCAACTCCTCATCAGAGATGGGATTGACAAACCCTCTCTCATCCTCCTCAACATCATCAACATCGACATCCGCCGAAGAAGAAGCCGCTCCGGCGGATGCGGAACCCCTGGAATGAATCTCGCGGTGAGAAGTAGACGCCTCCGCTGAAGAAGAAGCCGCAATATTTTCCCTTCCTTTTCCTTTTCCGTTCTCGCTAACGCCATTCCATAACCCATCTGTGGAAATCTCGACCTGGGTGGTAGGGCCGATGACAGTTTGTCGCTTCGCCTTGCTTCTCCTCTTCGACTTGGACGACGTAGGACTGTGTGCCTCGTCGTCGTCCGAGTCATCATGGTCGACAATCTCGACGTTGCCGTCTTCGCCCTTTTCAAGACTGCTGTAGCGTCTGTGTCGCAGCATGTTCTTCGCGCTGGCATTTTGCAATATGGGCTCGGAGGAGGGTCCTATGATGGTGGTTCGGCGCCCTTGGTCAGGGTCCCAGGTGGACAAATCGAAATACTCTGAATCTGTGGTCACGCCGTCGTCGTCTCCGGAGGACATTCGCATGGGCGATGCCGAAGGTCCTCCCTCGGCTGCCGACGAGTATGCTGCAGCGGCTTCGGCGTCTTCCCTAAAGCTGCGCGTGCCCTCTGACACCACACTCGCGATATCGTCGTCATCTTCGGTGATGCTGCCGTGGCGTTGGAATTCCTGCACCACTGGAGATGTCATGCCAGCTCGGAGGAGTTCGTGCTGCTCAGATCGGCGACGCTCGTAAGCGGCATCTCTCTGTTCCTGGGATGGCGAAGATGGGTGCTGTTGCCCGTACTGTTCTCGCCGGAGCTTCATCCTTTCCCAGTCACCTCCAAATTGCACCACAGACGCCTGCTTTCCATGCAAAATGAAGCGTGGCTTCTCGCGTTGAAGGCCAGGTGTGGCATCGTCCAAGTCTCGATCATCGAAACCGCCAGACCGAACCGTACTGTCACTGTCCTTGTTACGACGGTGCTTGTGCGTGCTGTGGTGATGGTGGCCGTGTGCCTCGCGAAGAGTCTTCTGCAAGCTTCGCCTGACGCCTTTGTGCTTGCTCTCGGGCGACCTGTTTGCTGCAGGACCTGCAGGACCCTCAATTGCTCTTGGCGTCATTTCCGTCTGCGCAGGGCCCATGGTTGCTGTGGCGAGTAGTCGCAGCTCTCGTTCGTCAACAGCAGGCTCGGATGCAGTGTCTGGTCGCTGTACTGTACTATCCGGTTGGAGGCTCGAATGAGTGCGTTGAACCTGGAGGATGCTCGACGCAGACGACGAGTGTGTCAAGCTACCTCCACCAACACGCGGCGAAGCAGACAAAAGCGTGCTCGTCACCGATGGGCGATGCTCGTTTTGAGCACTCGTGTCCAGACTCAGCGGAGGCAGACGGAACGGGTCTTCTCTCTGCGGAGTGACAGACTCAGGTGGCGTGCGGAAGACATCGTTGCCTTTGAACGTGTCGCCTGTGGAAGGTCTACCCGGTGTTTGGAAGATCGTCGGGCTTTGCGGCGGACTCTTCACAATATTGGCCTTCGAAGAGCTCAGTCTTGACAGAACCTTCGGCTTCTCCTTCTTGGCCGACTCAGGCTCGTTCGGCGTCGCCTGCTCTTGTGCGAGCTTCTCCAAATCACTCGCGCTTAGTCCATCCAGCCTGACATCCATGGCCAGAATGTCGCGATGACATTTCATGCGCCAGATGTCCCGCCTCAGCCACTTGATCATGGCGTCCGCTCGGGCTGCCGCATGGATGACGTCCTCTCTCGTCTTCTGAGCAAGAGGCGCCAGTACCAGCAGATGTCGTGCGTTCCGGAGCATGTTTTCCAGCTGTCTGTTAGCATCTGTAATGTCCTTCTCGATCTCTGCAATCTTATGCACCATGATCTGCCTTCTTGCCGCCATGACCTGTCTCTGTAGTTGTGGAGTCAGTCCACGATTCTGTATTGTGATCTCGCCTGTTTGCGTCTGAATCGACCTGGTGGAGGCTGTGGACTCCAACCGTCGAACGTCTTTGTTCCGCAAGTCCTCTTCATTTCCGCCTACCATGCCTCGAATCCTGACACCGGCTGCACGAAATGCGGCTGCATAGTTGATCAGACCCAACCAATCCGTCAGTTCATGCTCATTATCGGCCAGCAAGACCTCTTCCTGGCCGCCTGGTCTAACGAAAGTGAAAGCATTCTTGTGTCGTGTGTAGGTAGAGTCCACAAGCGCAACTGCATTGTCTGTTTTGATGAGCGCGTCCGGCTTGAAGTCCTGTAGCGGAGGCTTGAAGACTACTGGTGTTCGAGGTTGCCCAGGTCGTTGATGCTGCATGAACTGATGCATGAGTCCTTTCGCCCAATGCGAGTTCTTGAACAAGTACAGCTGCGAGCCTGTGAGGATAGCACCCCATTCTTGCCATGGACTCCTCGCCTTCTTCTTTCTGGCAGACTTTCGCCACAATGTGCCTACTTTTGTGATCTTCAAATCCACAATGCCCTGCTGCGTCTCCATCGCAGTCGGGTTACCGTTGGCAAATTGGCTCTCGTAGGCAGCCGGTCTGGATCTCGCAGAAACGATTTGGAGAATGCCCGTATGCGTGAATGCCCTATTAAGGTATTGCGCATCCAGGTCACCCTGGCTTCCACGGTAGTCGTACGGATCATCGAGAAGAATGGTGTCCTTTAAAGCTGGTCTGAGAGTGTCAAGCTTCGACTCTACCAAGAGATTGTAGGGATCGAGCGGTCCTGAAGGTTTCTTGGTCACCACATCTGCGCCAGGGATGGCCGTCTTGAGTTTGTGGCCTGACTTCTTCGGCTTGAACGGCAGAACTTTCTGCCCGTTGATATCGACGTCCTCGTCAAAGTGTATGAAGGGAGTATAGCAGATGTTGTCGAAGAAGCAACTCAATATATCGTCGGAGAGCCCTTGGCCAGAAGTGTTCTTGATGTAGTCCTGCTTCTGCATCTTGTGCTTGTTGTTCTTGTTGAAGGCGTCCGTATGCAGCATCATGATGGAGAACGCAATAACATAAGCCTGATCTGAGTTGAGGAAGACGCCAGGGTTGCACTCGTGGTACCGATCTGCAAAGGCCTGGATCACGCGATCCACCTGTTGGGTCTCCTTGGGCAGCTCGGCTTCCAGCAGGAACTTTCTCAAAGACATGTCTATCGGTTCGCCAAAGAAGGCGAATCTTCTGGTATAGCTTCTGAGCACTGCGATCGCAAAAGAATCTCCAGACTTGGAAAGAATGCCAGCAATCACACTACGAGACACTGCCGATTCCAGTCGCTCCAGGTACTTGCCAGGGGTGTCGCCTTCTTCTCGTTCCGGTATCACGAGCGCCTCACGACTAATGGCAAACGAATTGGACTTGCTGTTGGTTCCAGGAGATCCATGACGAGGAGAATGAGGTTCAGAACCCTGGCGAAAGCGCGACAGTGTAAGGAATCCACCAAAGCTCGATCTTCCGGTCGTGGATGTGGAATTCCTCCCGCTGGCCGAAAGGGCTGGGGGTGTCTCGACATCGTGGGAACTTCTCCATGAGCTGTTGGTGGACGATCTGCCGCGCGTGCCTCGCCGCATTGGCGGCTGCAGTGGTGACGACGTGCAGGAATTCAGCGATCGTTCTGAGCTGGCGCGGAACAGATTCATGCCAGGCTCTGCAAAAGATAGCGAGCTCTTCGCCAACGCAGCATTTGGTGAAGGGGCTGATTGCGAATGGCCTCGAAACTTAACGGGGCTTGTTGCGGTATGCCGTCTTTGTAACGTGCCCTGAGGCCCCTGCTCATTCGTCGGCGTGCCCTGCTCCTCAGGCCTATTGGATTGTGTAGATGCGCGTGGTGTCGCCGGGCTTTGTTGGGCTTGCTGCTGCGATTGCTCGGGAGGTGGAAGCTTCACTGGCAGGGGGAATAGCGAGTTGCGGTTCTTATTGCGCCGGGGTAGTCTGAAGAAGGTAGTATGCGTGGATACGGTATGCGTCGTGGTGGTTGTTGAGCCGTAGATGTGGCCGTCCCCAGAACTGCCGTTGCTGCCATCTGAGCGGGACGATTCTGAAAAGCGAGGGTCAGCCAGCTGACCTACGGGAACAGCAAGTGCAGAGTTGGATTCGTCGCCGTATGAGGGAGGCGCCGACTGATTCTGGTTGGACTGGTTCTGGATGTGGTAGGTGGACATGCGATGCAAGTCTTCAAGCCCACTGTTCTTCCCTCTCCTCCATCGCAAAGACGTACTGCTCTTCTTTTCGGCCCTCTTCTCGTCGCTGCTCTTCCTGGGATCCTTGTGAGGCGACACGCGACCTCTAGATGACCCCCTCTTGAACAGGCCTGGGCGCGGCGTTCTCTGCTCCTCCACCTCGACATGTTGCGCCGGTGCATCTGCTGCATGGTCCATGGTGGGTGCTGTCTTGACAATGGTCGGCACCACGCCCTCTGCCGTCACCGCTGGTATGGGCGGCAGCTCCTCTTGGATCGGCTGGTCGTCCATTCGAGCCCTGGCAGCGAGGTGACTTTCACTGAAATTGCGGCGCAGGTTCATGAGGCTGAATCGCTTGGGCTGGGGAGCGGCATGGTGGTGATTTGGCGGGTCGTCAGGGATGTCGTCCGGGTGGAGCTCGTGCGAGAGGCGCGAAATGGAACGTGACGAAGGGCCATGTTCGCTCACGGGCCTGTGGTCGATATTTGGGTCGGCAGGCGCCAAATTGCTGGCGCTCTTGGGCCTCAAGGATGCGGTGTCGTGGTGATGCCTGCTGCTACTGTCGGGGGGTTTGGCGGGCGTGAGGTGCTGCATGCTCCGACGCTTCGACAGCAGCAAAGGCATGTCCTCCGCGTGCCGGGGGCATTGGGAGCAGAGGCGCGGGCGGCGATATAACCAGGACAGACAGGCGGGAGGGGTGGGTTGAGCGGTCTGGTCGAGTCGCAGGTGGGCGGACCCGGGAGAATGGTTGGACCTGTTGCGGACCCAAACGCGGTGGAGCAGCGAGTGTGGCTAACAATATGATGGTCCGCTGCCAGCCGATAAGGCGTGTAAGGCTGGCTGTGGCTGAAAGCAGCCAAGTGGTATCCGCAGGCAGGTTGTGGTCGAAACGCTCTCGGCCGTCCCGATCCAACACAGCAGCAACACGTTCACAAACAGCGGAGGGAGCAGTGAGGAAGATTCAAAACGTGTTTGACAGCCTCTCCTGACGGCCGCTGCTGTAGCGCTACCGAGGCGCTGCGTGAGAAAAGCTCAGGCTGGCTGGACTTGTGCCTGCGACGATCGCCTTCCTGACCGCACTCCCGTCCTTATACTGCACCCACAACAACCTACCCTCCGGCTCTCCGCAGCGACGAAAGCAATCCTGCCATCACAGCCATATCCTCTGCTTCCTACAGGCGCAGCGCTGGCCCGATGACGAGTCGAGGATCAAGTAAGACGGTCTCCAAAGCACCTCTTCCTTGTTCCTCTGCACAGCTGGAGTCTGCCCTCCGCGCGTCGCCAAGACGGGTCAGAAGAGAGTGGAGGAGAAAGTCTTCCGCGCATATACCCCAGGGCCATGATGGTTGAGCTTCGCCGGCATGCTGAGCCTAGATTCATCACGGTACTTGTCTACTTCCACAACCTGCGCGGGGCGTTTCATGTGAAAGAGTTCGAAAGGCAGACCGTTAGCGCCGAAGTTAGCTAAGCGGTCAATCATTTTGACCTCATCTCAATCAAAATGCGGCTGCCTCGACGAGTGATGGGATGCGTCTTCGCACGTCCATGTCCACCAGCGCCATCACATCAACCGCGTAAATCGTATGGAATCGCTATGGGGAGGAAGTGAATGGGAGTAGCAGAGATTTTGCACCTCCTTCTACAACACCCAGTGGCCAAACCTTTGACTCCAGCTACTGCAGCCAATCGTAGAGACGGACTGCTGCTGTCGTGTGCTCAAGCAGAGCTTGTGAAGGTCCCGTACCTTAGGCAGCACATTTCCTCCTCTTGCTCACTTCCACTTGCACAGCTTGCCTTCTCACAGTCAACCGGGCCAGACGGCCATAATGAAGTACCATTCTGCACTCCTGGCGCTGCCCTGCGCGCTCGTCGCCGCCGTTCCTTCACCAGCCCAGCAATCACCCCTCCAGAACTTTATCGCCGACCAACAACCCCAATCCTCGCGATGGCGCCTCTTCGATAATCTGGTCGACTCGGTCTGGCCATCTCGGAAACACAAATGCCACGACTCGACGCGTCCCAAGATTGATCTCCCGCCCCCAGCACATACGTTTGCAAGATATGGCGAGGATTTGGTACTGCGGTTCAACATCAGTGCGCACAATGAGGCGGCGAGTCTGGCAGAGGCGGCGGATACTTTGATGCTGGACATCTGGGAGTTCTCGCAAGACTGGGTCGACATCAGGTTATCGAAGGAAACTGTGCCCCTTCTGCTCGGCCTGCTGCCTGCAAGCCTTCAACATTCACATGCCCCACTGCTGCAAGAAAAGGCGCTCGCACAAGCTATACATGACAACTATCCTCATCGAACGGGCGAGCAGAGCAAGACACAATCTCCTGCACATCTTCCCACGCGCAAGCCATTCGGCCCAGACCTCGAGCCAGCCGTGACCGGTGCCGAGACCAACATATTCTTCGCGGACTACCAGCCATTGACGGTGATTGAACCATGGCTGCGTCTGCTCTCTTCTCTCTTCACTACACATGTCCGGCACATCAATATCGGCCTGTCATATGAGGGACGAAACATCCCAGGACTTCGCGTCGGCGTACATCCCACCAACGCCGAAGACCCCAACCCACCCAAACGCAAGACGATCGTCGTAGTCGGCTCCCTCCATGCTCGCGAATGGATCAGCACGACTACAGTCAACTACATTGCCTACTCCCTGATCACAGGCTACGGTAAAGTCACTGGCATAGAAAGCCTCCTCCGAACCTTTGACTTCGTCTTCATCCCGACCTTGAACCCAGATGGTTACGTATACACATGGGAAACCGACCGTCTCTGGCGCAAGAATCGCCAACGGACCGGCAACCGCTTCTGCAACGGCATCGACCTCGACCGCGGCTTCGGCTTCGAATGGACCTCCAGCGAAAGCCCCTGCTCAGAGTCGTACTCGGGCGACGAACCCTTCGAAGCCGTCGAAGCACGCGCCTTCGCCGACTGGGCCAAAAACGAGACGGAAAACAACAACGTCGACTTTGTCGGCTTCCTCGACCTCCACTCCTACTCCCAGGAGATCCTCTACCCGTACAGCTACTCCTGCAGCGACACGCCCCCCGGCCTCGAGAACTTGGAAGAAGTCGCCTTCGGCCTCGGCAAAGCCATCCGCACCTCGAGCGTCCACGGCCACGCCTACGAAATCATGCCCGCGTGCGAAGGCAACGTCGCATACACATCCAACAAGAAGCACCAGCTCACGCCGCGCCTCGAGCCCTCAGGCGGCTCGGCGCTCGACTACTTCTACCACGAAATGGGCGTCCGATACGCTTACCAGCTCAAACTCCGCGATCGTGGAACGTATGGGTTCTTGCTCCCCAAGGAGAACATCATCCCCACCGGCAAGGAGATCTTGAATGCAGTCCTGTACTTTGGCGCGTTTCTGGGCGAGTTGTACGATCGGGATGCCAAGGAGGTCAAGCTCACCAAGCCTGAGATGGAGGAGGACGAGGCAGTGAATGTACCTCCAAAGCTCGATGTGCTGGACGACTACGAACACGAGGGTCTTGAAGACGACGAGGACGACTGGGTCACAGTCAAAGACTTAGACCCCGACGACGTGAACTGGGAGCTAAGGCGGCGGAGAAGGAGGTGATCGACTTTCAACCACATCCCTATCTTCTTGTGATGCTTCTATTTCCTTCTTGACGATATGTCGGCCTTTGTTTTTCTTCTTCTTCTTCTTCTTCTTCTTCTTCAGTGTCCTTTAGCGTTCTTAGCCAGCTAGATTGAATCCCAATGAATGAGCGAAAAGCTTTTTTTCGAAGAACTTGACAAGAACGCTAGGTAGACAATCTCGATATTCGGCTGCTCTCAGCTGGGGAAAGTGAGCACATCATAGCGTATTGAAGACCAGTTGTTGTCGAGAGCATGGGAGGAGACAATGTGGGCGGCTTCGGCGAGTCACATCTCAATATCATCATATTCTCCTGGTCTTGACAACTCGAGACCTTCCTTTCTTCAGTGCCATCAATTGTTCGGCCCCTGAAGTCCTGGCTGTTGAGTGAGTTGATTCATTTGCAACCTTCGAAAGCTTCAACAATTCCCCACGTGACGATGTGACGTATCCTGCTGCAGAGATGAAACTTGAAGCCGTCAGAAAAATGCTGGACAGACGTGCGTGACTGGTGCAACAAAAAGAAGAAATGACACCCGTTAAAGCTCAGTGCTGTCCTATTTCGAAATGCCCTCCCATTTCCTGCCGGATAGGAAAAAGGTAATAGGAAAACCCCTCAAAAGACACACACGCTCATCATCAAAACTGCTGGCTTCTCGCTTGCTCGCTCGTCTCGTGGAGCACAGAAACATGGTGTATCATCCGCATGACTCGCCCGTAATGGTGCCCCGGGAGAAAGATCTCATCGTGTTGCTCGTGATGATGTGTAGTTGCTGCTGCCGCTTGATCACCACTTCTGTCTTGCTGCAGAAGGTCCGCTCTTGCGCTGGCGCTCATTCTCGTCATAGCGGCGCAAGGCTGCCTCTGCATCGACGCTGCAATTTTTCTACTTTTGCATCATCAATTGCACGAACTCGTTGTCTGTAAGAAATGGTTAGCGAGGTAGAAGAGGTAGGGCAGCATAGCCCACATACAATCAATCCTTCCGTCACCATCCTGGTCAGCCTCCCGAATCATCTCATCGACCTCATCGTCCGTCAACTTCTCGCCAATGCTGGTCATGACGTGTCTCAGCTCAGCGGCGGAGATGAAGCCGTTGTTGTCGCGGTCGAAGACCTTGAAGGCCTCGCGAATCTCCTCTTCAGAGTCCGTGTCCTTCATCTTGCGAGCCATCATGGTGAGGAACTCGGGGAAGTCGATGGTGCCGTTGTTGTCCGCATCGACCTCATTGATCATGTCCTGAAGCTCAGATTCGGAGGGGTTCTGACCGAGCGAGCGCATTACGGTGCCGAGCTCTTTCGTGGTGATTTGGCCTGTGATGGACAGGTCAGTCGCGTTCATGAGCGCAGTATCCTAAGGGTCAAATCGCACCATCGCCGTCCTTGTCCTGTAGTCTTTCGTCAGCCTTGCGAGGGCGTAAGGAGTTAGGCAGCACTTACGAAGAGGGAGAATGCCTCCTTGAACTCAGAGACTTGCTCCTCGGTCAATGAGTCTGCCTGTGATCGGTATCAGCCAGTGCCGTGATTTGGTCGCGACACCAATGTGGTCGGCATGGAATGTTTCGCGGAAACAAGTAGTCAAGTAGGCGGGGTATAGGCAATCAGTCGTACCATGGTTGCTGTGAGTTGGTGCGGTAGTCAAAGGGTTGTCGTAGGTGGGCGACCGCGGTGGGTGGTAGTCCAAGATATGCCGGTCGGCAGTGGTGATTTTCAGAGGATTGTGGTGTGGTGGTGTAGGCAGAGTGAGGTCAACAAGCCGTGCAGAGCAGTGGCAGCTGAAGGGGAAAGTGGGCGAGTTCCGCAGAAACAAGCCTCGCAACTCGTTTGGCGGAAGGGTCTACCCGACGCGTGCTGCGTTTAGTGGTGGTCACGCTGGCCACGCACATGTCTGCGACGTACGTCAATAGCTTCACCCTGCCATCTGCCACGCTTCCGCCTACTGAGTCGCGCTCGTCACGCCTTATTCGATTGACACGACAGCAATTACCACCGCAATTAAAGCTACCTTCCGCGAGGGCCTTTTGTCCGCTTATTACCCTCAATAGCGCATATCAAGGACCTCACCTTCCACGAGCCACAGTCACGCGCGAGACATGAAGGCCGCGAGGCTTAGTGGAAGACAGCTATAGCATGAGCGTCGCTGGGAGGCGGGAAAATGTCCAGCGCGGTCGCTCTGGGCGCATGGAGAGACAGGACTAATCTGTATGTACCACTCCTCCTTACAACAACCAATATCACGGTGCTAATCTACCGCAGCTTCATATCATATCGTCAAAGCTACACCCACCATCCAGCAAAGCGCACGCGATTCACCGGTCCCAGCAATGGCCGCTTTACAGATGAGCCCACCGACTCGGAGCGGGCGGGGCTCATGTCGAACGTCGAGGCTGATGGCGATGCGGTAATAGAGATGGATGTGCTGCCTCCACGGTGGCTGGATATCCAGGACGAGATTGATCAACACTTGGCGGATATTGCAAGCAAGATGAAGAAGCTGGACCAGATGCATGCGAAACACGTGTTACCTGGCTTCGACGACGAAAGTGTAAAGGCCAGGGAAGAGAGGGAGATTGAGGCACTGACACAGGACATCACCAAGAGCTTTACTATGTGCCAAAAGGCTATACGAAGGATCGATCATTTGGTACGAGAACAGCAGCAGCATAGCGGTGGGAATATATCGCAGGCGGACGAGACCATGGCGAGGAATTTGAAGATGAGCTTGGCATCAAGGGTGGGAGACGTGAGCACGTTGTTCAGGAAGAAGCAGTCCGCATACATGAAAAAGCTGCGACAGTTAGGAGGCATGTCGAGCCCGCTTGACCGGTCTGGCACGCCAATGGCGCAGAACCCATACACGGACCCGGCCATGATGGATTCAGAAACCGATCGTTCATCCGCCCAATCCACGCTCCTGCAGACCGCGCAAGTACGACAACGGCAAAGGGGTGTCATGGATTCTGCAATCGAGCAACGAGAACGAGAGATTGAGAAGATTGCACAAGGTGTCATCGATCTGTCCAATATGTTCCAGGAACTGCAGACCATGGTGATCGATCAGGGCACAGTACTGGACCGAATCGACTACAACGTTGAACGAACACACGAGCACGTCAAGGAAGCCGACAAGGAGCTCAAAGTTGCCACTGGTTACCAACGCAGAAGCACGAAGCGCAAGATACTATTCTTGCTATTCTTGATCGTCATTGGCATGTTCATTCTTCTATTGGTGAAGCCGAAGCGAAGCAGCCAGCCAGCTCCAGCCCAACCGCCTGTAGAGGCGCCCATCCCAAACGATCCAGGGGCAGCTCTACCACCACAGCTTAGGAAAACACTCAACTTGCCAGATGCAGCTCCTCGCGAAGGAATGGAAAGGAGGCATGTCGAATGGAAGAAAAGACGGAGGCGAGCAAATACCCCGTGTGCGATGTCGTAGTCGTGACTTCTACCATTCTATAGATACCCATTTACTGCCAAGTTTGAGGCCTTGCCAACAGTGTATACCATCCCACTAATGCCCGTCTATTCGCCTCACATGTTCGAGAAGCCAGTGGCGTGGTCAATATGGCAATGGATCCACATGGTGCCAGCGATTCGGAGACTTCGGGAGCGCGAAGCTGTTCGCCAGCTCGACGTCACTCTGCACCCTGACCAAACCATTGACAAACTGCACGTACTGCGACGACAGGTCGAGGCAAAAAAACGTAGGTCTCTCATTTTGAACAGCTTTCTTCTCCCTTCATTCATATTCTCGTCCACGGAAAGCCCTCCTCTCAAATTCTCTGACCTCCACTTCGTCCTCCAAGATGCCCCGAATCATCCTCGCCATCAACGCGGGCAGCTCCTCAGTCAAAGTCTCTGTATACGATGCATCTGCGTCAGAAGAACCCAAAGAACTGGCCGGCATCCAAGTCTCCGGCCTCACCGCGCCTCCCGCAACGCTCAAATACGACCGCGGCGACGAACACATCAAATCCCAAGAACTGCAGGACGTCAAAGGCCAAGAAGGCGCCTTCGACTACATCCTCAAACACCTAACCGAAGACTCCGGCCTCGACGCCTTGAACCACCCCGACGACATCGAATTCGCCTGCCACCGCATCGTCCACGGCGGCAACTACGACAAACCCGTCCGCATCGACCGCGACACCTACCACCACCTAGAGAAACTCTCAGACCTCGCCCCACTGCACAACGCCGGCGCCCTCACCATCGTCAAAGCCGTCCACGACAAGTGCCCCAAAGCCTCCAACATCGCCTTCTTCGACTCCGCCTTCCACGCCACCATCTCCGTGCCCGCACGAACCTACGCCATCGACCAAACCATCGCGACCCGCAACGGCCTGCGCAAATATGGCTTCCACGGCCTCTCCTACGCCTTCATCACCCGCTCCGTCGCCGCACAACTCGCCAAACCGACCTCCCAAACCAACATCATCGCCCTGCACCTCGGCTCCGGCGCCTCCGCCTGCTGCATCCAAAACGGCGAGTCCGAGGACACATCCATGGGCCTGACGCCCCTCGCGGGCCTCCCAGGCGCCACGCGCTCCGGCGACGTCGACCCCTCCCTCATCTTCCACTTCACGCACGACGCCGGGAAACTCTCCCCGTCCTCCACCAAGGACATGTCCATCACGACCGCCGAAGAAATCCTCAACAAGAAATCCGGCTGGCAGGTCCTGACGGGGACCACCGACTTCGGCGTCATCTCCTCCAAAGCGGCGCAGGGCGATGAGAAGTGCAAACTCGCCTTCGACATCCTCGTCGATCGCCTTATAGGTTTCGTCGGCAGCTATTATCTGAAACTAGGCGGGGACGTCGACGCGCTGGTTTTCGCGGGCGGGATGGGCGAGAAGGGCGCGGCGTTGCGGAGGGCGGTGGTGGAGAAGGCGAGGTGTTTGGGGTTTGAGCTGGATGAGGGGAAGAATGAGAAGCCGGGGGAGGGGGTTGTGGTGAGTATCGGGAAGGAAGGGAGTAGGCATGGGATTCTGGTGTGTGCGACGGATGAGCAGGTGGAGATGGCGACGCAGTGTGCGAGGGATGCGGAGCAGCTCAAGGGGTCGGAGTGAGGATCTGGGAGAAGTTCGAGGTGGGAGTTGGGGAGTATATCGGTGGGCAGTTGGTCGAGGCGGGACGCGATCTTCTTTCTCAGAAAGGGGGTATATTTGCCTCGGAGAACAGAATCACGAGCACAGAACATCACGACAGATACGAAAAGAACCAGTTCCAAACGTTTCAGACATTATCAATAACCGAGACCTCTCTCATTGCCCCAAAAGCTACCTCTACCACACCCCAACCCCGACAATCAAGACCTACTAAACCTCTTCTTAACCGCAATCCCCGGACTCCCCATCATCTCAAACGTCTCCGTCCACCGCTGCCGACTCAACCGCGGACTCTCCACATTCACCATATTATTCTCCTGTCCACGGCCCTGCCCCTCTTGCGGCTCCATATAATAATGCCCGTCATCATTATTTAGCTTCCAGTTCAGTGCGAACTGCTCCCCGGCAGGACCGCATCCACAACTGCCGGAAAGACCCGCGGAAGGGGGACTGTTCACCGCGAGGGCGAAGAGGCTTGTGGGCTCGCTGAAGTCCGAGTACCAGTCCTTGTGCCAGAGGAAGTAGACGAGGATCATGACGTTCATGATGCAGACGCCGAAGAGGACGACGAAGAAGGCCTTTTCGTAGGGCTGCACGCCGCCGCTGGCGTATTGCTGGGAGCGGATGGTGGCGTTGAACCATTGCGGTTGCGAGTCGATGTTGGGGAGGGTGTAGTTCCAGGCTCGGCCGACGAAGGGGGAGTCTTTGATGCTTTGGATGAGAGTGTCTCCTGCTTGCACGGCGATGGCCTCAGCGAGGGAGGGAAGTCCGTAGCTCAAGTTTGCCGATGTGAGGATCAGCTGGGTGAGGGTTCGGGCGTTGGCTGAGTCTCCGTCTCGCATTCCGTCGTTGTAGCTTAGGCCTGTCATGTTCGGTCAATTGTCTGCTGGTGTCTGTAATACGGGCTGAATACTCACTTCTGGCCCACTCCCCTCCAATGTTGGGCCATTCCTTACTGAAAGCGGCGCGACCTTGAAGCTTCAAATCCTCCTCGCCCGCATGAAGTAGGTACCGCATCTGATCATTATCATCCTCACAATGAGCTTCCAATGCTCCGCCGCTCGAGCTGGCGTTGTAGCTCGTGGAGCAATTCATCGTCAGCCCAACTTGAAGTTGGCACATGGCATAGTTGAATGCGTTTCCGTCAGAATCCTCCATTGCATTTCCGAGAGAGTCGGTAGGGCCTCCCTTACCCAAAACGTAAATGGATGTCCGACCCCATGGCATGCCGTCTGTGCCGTTGAGAATGATGTTGTAATCCTTGGGTAGCCTTGGAAATACCGGAGGAACGTTGTACTTGCCATAAGCCAGGCCCCAACCAAAGGTGTCGTCAAATTGTGTGCCGTTCGGGTAATCCGTACTATTAAGATACGGATAGGCAAACTCATCCGTATAGATCAGATGGTCGTTCCAGTTCGTATCATTGCTATTGAAGGCTTTTGACTTGTTCTCCCAAAGATCGTACACAAAAGGCTTCAGGTCTGCGTTGGTCATGGTCACACAGAGGCTGGAGTTTGATGTCAGCAACGAAGAAAGTATGGCAACAAGTCAGCAATTGCTACACGTACACATTGAGCATGGGACTGGGGACCGACGCGCGAATGTTGTAGATGGCTCCTTCCACTTCCGAGGGTTGCACAATCTGGTTGACGGTATCCTGCGCTGCTTGGATGACACCAACATGTGGCATGGCCATGGTGACATTGTTGATCCACCGCGTACTGTTGACTGCGGTCACATTTTGTCTTTCAATCCACGGTGCCGCAATCGTGGTGTTGTCGGCGTAGAGAGCATACCCTGGTGGCCTGTCGCCAAGATCGATGCTGCTATTACCAATTCCCAATACTGTTGTCCATGTCTGTAGCCAGCTGAAGTAGTTGTGGTATGCAGCCGAAGCATGTTCAATTTGAAGACAGGTCAAGCTGGCGTTAGTATCATCCTTGTAGATCAGGTTATTGGGTAGAACGCATTCGTTCTTCACCTCAACAGAGTTGGCAAAACTCATCTTGACTATTCCCTGCATCACTTGATGCTGCCAGTCCGGAAATCTGAGCTGGGGCTGAACTAAAGCCGTTGCTGCCGTCGTGTATAGGAGGGCGAAAAGGGCGGCCAAAAGAGATGTGGCGCCGAGGAAAGTGATGCCAGCATATCGTACGCTCTCCCATTGTGTGAACAGTGTGCCGGGCTGCATGACCCAGGTTCGCATGCTCAGTTCTGCCAAGGTGATGCCGCGTATAGTCTCGAGTTTGAAGGCCCTCCGAGCGAGAGCCTGTCCGATAAAGGACACTATCACCGTCACGAAGGACAGTTCTATCAGTCTCGCGAACAGCGACGTCAAGAAAGCTGCAGACGCAGGAGTTAATGAACCACCCTCTGCTCGAATTCTTCTTCCGTAGAATGGGCCGTACAACGCGATTCCGAGAAAGATGCCCGAAAAAGCGGTAGAGAAGATGGCCAGGGTCAAGATCGTGACCGAAACACAATTGCCCAGTCGTCGGTGTTTCACGGCTCTCGCACTCTGACAGTTATGGTGAGGTTCGAAGTCTTCGTATCTTGACTTCACTGAGAGCAGTCCTGCATCAGATCTGGCATATAGCGACGGCGGCAGAGTCGATTGCAGTGATGTCCGGGAGTCTTTGTGCTTTGCTCCTCGGTATGTCGTATCAAAGTCGCCAAACGACGTGTCAGCTCTCGTGCTGCCGGAGAGACCGCCAGTGGATGGTGGCGATGCCATTGGTCTTCTTTCGTCCGTTCCGGACTTTTGGTTTGGAGTCGAAAAATCATTCGATAAGGGTGAACTGACTCGTGGAGATCTTGAGTTTGTTCCTGGGGGCAGAGCGATGCCTAAGCCATGGCTGCGGCCGACACCTTCATGTGAAGATGCCGGCGCAGTCTCGTCTTCTCCCGGACTATCCGTGATGTCTCGCGCCAGAGACTCTTCGTTGAAAGACACCGATACTGATGGCACTCGCGCGTATCCAGGCCGATGTCGAGTGGTGAATTGCTGTGCCGGACTTGGGGTGCTCGTTGATGGGGCCGTCATTGGAGAATCATCTTTCAGAAGGCCTCTCCTCTCAGGAGTAGACATTGTTTGTCTTGATAGCGATCGTGTGATAGGCCGTGCCACTGATTGCGTCAACGCATGCAAGTATCCGAGTTGACCACAAGGCGACTTGCGGATAGGTGCAGATCAGTGGAACGCGAACAAGTGAAGTGACGGTTGATGCGAAACGCAAGGGTAAAGGCGACGTTCAGCGTTAGGAAAGGCTGTCGGATGAGTAGCAGAAACGCTACCAGCTATCTGTCGCGCAATTGGCGATATCTCAGAGCCTCACGCACACCACTGCACATGTAGTGGCGTGGATGCTTGCAGCTCCAAGAAGGCCAGATCGACAGCCCGAGGACAGATCCAGTAGAATTGTGGCTCCAGTGGTACTCGAAAGAGAGACACTTGGCCAGCGCGGGTCGGAATTTCACTCTATGTTGGCGGCGATTGAACCACGCATGCTTTCACTGCAACACACCTGGCCAGTCCAATGGCGGTGGTGCCACAGCTGCACGAGGAGCAGAAAGGCTGCAGCTCGCTTCAAGGTCCTCGATCTGGGTGATTGCCCGGCTCGACGAGAGTTTTGTAATTGTTCTCAGAGTATGTCGTACGAGGCCGCGAAACTGCTTCAGGATAAAATATCGAAGGGGAAGCAGCCTGAAACACAAGTACGATATCGTGAAGACATGATGCGACTTGACCGCCGCAGACAACACCGCTCCGAGTTGGGGGCTGGGCAGCTGAAAGGCACTAAAAGCGCCACCGCCAATAACTTCATCTTGCGAGGAGCGCTCGTGCAGCTGGTCCTGGGGCCAAATCGCAGGGAGGTGAAGTGATGTGCGGCTGTAGTCCGGATAGCGTCGATTGATGTAGGGTTTGAGTGAAAGGAGTTGGAGACAATGTGGGCCTCCCGGCTGACGATTGCGGAAGGAACTTCGGCAGCTCCCAGCCACAAGATTTACAACATCCTCGCTTGCTATTTCTATCTCATGTCTAACCAGATCCATCCTTCCTTTTGCATACTGAAGACATTGGCACGACTCCACAAGCTGTGAACAGCACGCTGCATTCTTACAATGATCAAAACCCAGACTTGAGCTCTTCCACGCCAGGACGAATGCTGCTTCTCCAACTCATAGTGCTTGCTTCCCTATCGCATGACAAGATACGTCTTTCCTGAACTCCACTCACGGCAACGACGACATCGCTACAGGTAGGAGCCGGCCATGTGCCAACTTTCCACCGATCTTTCATCGCCACGTTTTGTTCTCTCCTCAACACACCAAACAAACAGCAACACATCACAGATCTCCCCTCCAAACAAGGCCTAAAAGCCATCAGTTCTCAAACTCAAACCCCTCATACCAACCAAACCCACCCAAAAGATCAACCCTCACAAACCCACAATGGGCCACCTAATCGACACCCTCAAAGAAAAAATCCACCACCACTCCGACCCAGCAGCCCACACGACCAAACCCCCCATCACCCAACACAACGCCACCTCCTCCCCGCAAGACTCCGCCATCGCGACCCACAACTTCGCCCGCAACACCAAATCCCTCCCCGCCGTCACCTGGGACGACGGCCTCGCGGCCGATGCCACCGCCTACGCCCAGAAACTCGCCGACGAGGACAACATGCACCACTCGGGCGTGGAGGGCCAGGGCGAGAATCTGTATTGGAGCTCGGAGGGGAATGCGGAGCTTGCGGATGCGGTGCAGATGTGGTTGAAGGAGGGGGATAAGTATCATGGGGAGAAGATTGGGGAGGGGAATTTGAGTGATTGGGGCCATTATAGTGAGTTCCTTTCTGCTTTCTTTCTCTTATTTTGCCCTCTAGAGTGGTGCTGATGGGTTTTTGTTTCTCGTAGCTCAGGTCATGTGGAGTGGCTCGACGCATCTCGGTATGGGCAAGGCTCAGTCTAAGGCTGGAGGGACGTACATCGTCGCCAGGTATACGCCTCAAGGTCTGTTCTGCCCTGACCGATGCTGCTCACTATCATATTGACACATTCTCCAGGAAATATGTATGGAGAGAAGCCATACAGCTGAGTGGAAAGATTAAGCGCCCTGAGCAAACGAGGAGGACTGGTCGGATTTTTGAAGCCCTACAAAATCATCATCTCTATCCATCATGACCAAGGCCATGCAAGTCGAATCTACAACTCTAACCTATAGATAAAGAACACCTCACAACCTCCCCAGTCACTTCTCCCCCTTCAAATTCCTCCTCAACGCCTCAACCACCTCGCCGCTCAACCCACACTGCTTCCTCAAATACCCCTCCGCCCCACCAAACTCCCCCTCAATCATCTCCACCGTCGCCACCATATTCTCCCGCTTACTACTAACCATATTCCTCACCCCGTCCTCATTCCCCTCCAACGCCGGATTCTTCAACAACCGCTCGATGAACAGCGGTTTGAGATGTTCGAGCCCCAGATCCGTCAGGCTGTACTCGTCCGCGATGGCTTCCGTGTCCACCCCGGCGAGGAGGAAGAGCAAGGCGACGAGCACCCCCGTGCGGTCTTTGCCCGCTGTGCAGTGGATCAAGCAGGGCGTGGGGTTCGGTTGCGCGAGGTGCTTGAGAATCGCCGTGTACGCCGAGGGAGCCGCGAGGAGGATATCGTTGTATGCTTTGACGAACCCTTCACTGCCTGTCTTGGTGTAATGCTGGTACCTATCACGCACGCATCTCTCATTAATTTGCCCTCTCAAACACACAAGCACGATGGGCTAGGATAGTTTGATGAATCACTCACCTCAACCCCACCTGCTCCGGCCCATAATCACTCGCAGCAAAAACAGGAACCCACTTCCTCGTAATCCCATACTCGACATAAGGATCCTCCTTATCGACCTCCACGCCCGCCCATTCGGGCCCATCCCTCTGGATCTCCGGGGTGGATCTCAGATCAAAAATCACTTTGATTCCTGTTTAATCCCCAACCACGATTATCAGCCCGATACAATCTCCCAACATTGACAAAGGGGTGTGTATTGTTTTTGCAAGGGCGTCATAGACAGACCTTACCTAATCCCTCGCTCATCTTTTTCAGGCCGGCGGGCGTGGCTTTGGAGGGGTCGGCGGAGCGGTAGACGAGGCCGCGGCGGACGTGGGTGGTGTCGCCGATGTCGCGGAAGTTGGAGATGCCTTCGACGGGGATGAAGGGTGGAGAGGGGAGGGAGGAGGCCATTGTGAAGGATGTTGGGTTCGATGGGTAGAGTTGGGAGTGGTGTTGTTGGACTGCTTTTAAGAAGTGAAGTCGGCCGGCATTGGAGGAACCGAGGTCGCCGAACGAATGCCTCAGAGTGATCGATCCTACACGCGAGATTCTGGTGAATTAGATGATAACGATGAATCCGAAGAAGAAAAAGAGAGTCGTCATCAAGGGCCTAACTCTACAGTCTCATGAAGTGTAATGTACAACCCAATTTCCCCATTGTTCATCAAAGCCGTAGCAAGCGCCTAACAGCGACTCAGCTCAGTAGTCGTAGCGCTCACAGGCTATTTAGGTATCTCAGTCCCATCGGAAAACCCCCAAAGAAAATTCGTTTGTGACCATGCCTGAATCCTGTCGTACCCAGTGTCATGGTCTTCTCTCGTGAAATCGATTAGCAAAGCTTGGTATCGGTGAAAAGGTGTGGTTGCGGATGGAAGTGAAGGTTGCAGGATTTACCGCCATGGTCGCCTTGCTGTGGAGACGGCTTCTCTAAGGCTACCTCGACGCTTTGTCAGGCCCCTGGCGCTTTGAGTGTCGCTGTTGGCTTCAGCCGACTTCTTCACGCTGTTGCTGCGCGTGAAGATGGACCTCTTCTCCTTATCGGTCCTATCTGTCGCGGCGGGCGAGCGAGATCGGGCGGTGGCAGGCTCTGTCTTGGTCCTCGTTTGCAACGAAGGTCGTCGGGCTTCACGAGCGCTAGGTGGACGAGCGACAGTTGTGCCTGCGGAGCTTTTGAGGGGCCGATCAGCGCTATGGCTAGTCTTGGGTCTCCTGAGTTCAGCAGGCGGATTGTTGGCGAAAGTGGATGACGGTGCCGAAGTCAACGTTGGTAATGGAGGCTTCTCCCCTTGACTGTTGCTCAGTCGTCGGAATAGTCCTGCAGTCCTCTGGCTCAGAGACCTGCCTGGTGAAGGAGACGCACGAGAGCGCGTTGGTGACGCCAAGCCACTTGTCAGCCGAGCACCTTCCCGCGGCACTTCTGCCATTTCTTGAATAGGCTCGTTGGCGACGACTGTGCGGTTGCTGGACGATCCTGAATGAACGGAATGTGGGCTCGTGACGCTTTCATCGGACGCTCTTGCTGCTGGCGCCTTCTTCCCGCCGCTGACAATCCGACCGAGCGAGCTAAAGATGGTTGGACTCGTTTCAACTCGTCCAAGTCGGGGCTTCGTAGGGCTGCTGATAATTTGGTCGCTCGAACGTCGACGTTGCGGTGGTGAATGTGCGGTGACCGTTGGCGAAGTGTCATTCCCACCGAATGGCATTTCACCCACAGGCGGTCGTGCGTGTTTGAGGAACCTACTAGGTGTCCCCATAACGATCGACTTGCCGTCTGGGTAGCCATCATAGTCGAGAGATATATCCCTGATGATCTCTGACTGAGCATCTGCATCGTAGTCTTCGTCGGAATCGTCATCGTCATGAAGCTGACCGTCAAGGTTACCGTTGCGGTAGTGCAAGTTACTCGCAAACGCATGCCTTAATTCAACAGACGATCGCATC
Source organism: Zasmidium cellare ATCC 36951 (assembly GCF_010093935.1). NCBI lineage: Eukaryota > Fungi > Ascomycota > Dothideomycetes > Mycosphaerellales > Mycosphaerellaceae > Zasmidium > Zasmidium cellare. Next base: position 695,677 of record NW_022986948.1, on the reverse strand, counting down.
TGACGTGGTGCAGTGCGAAGCCCTGACTCTGGTCCACGCACAAGAGCTTCTTGTTTGATCGGTGCTGGGGTGGTGTCCAGCAGACTACGATCATCCGCGATATTGCTAGACCTAGATGCTCGTAACATGCGTGTACTTGCACTATCAGGGGTCGGTGGGAGCATCGGCTCGCCAAATATAGGCCCTGCGAAGCTTGTTGGTCGATGCTGTTGAACCGGCCGTTGCTTGCGAGCACGTGTTGCTGATTGTTTGCTCGTGCCTGGGTCTTGGAGTAGGTTGGGCGACTTCGCGGCTGCTGACACCAGAGCATCGTTCAACGATTGAGAATGATCATCTTGAACAGCAGTCCTGGAGGGTTGTGCACGGTCATCGACACCGTCGGCGAGGGGCGTGGAAAGATTGTTAGACTTTGACGGGGTCGCCTCTGTTGTGCCGTGCTCGGATATCCACTGGCTGACTCGTTTGATGCTGTGATGTCGACGGCGGTCTCGCGAATCCACAGCAGAATCTGGTGCAGCGTCATCGGCGGTGTCTTCCCATGGATAACGATCTGGGCTGGCCTGCTTTGGGCTGTAGATTGACGGAAAGCTGCTCTCGCTCAACACGCTGAGTCTTGGGGAGTTGAGAATGTCGTCGCCATCGTCCGTCCTCGCCTCTTGCTTTGACAGGAGCGACTGGAAGCTTTTCACGGGATGCAGCTTCTGGGCGCTTTCCATGTATACACTTCGAAGAGCGTTTGTGCTAGGTTTCTGTTGGCTCAGAATCGACGGCTCCCTCCTAGGCTTGGCCGGCGTCTGTCCATTCAGTAAACCTTGTAGCTTATGGGAAGCAGCAGAGGCCTGTACTGCAGGCCGGATATGTGGTGTCTTTGGATGCGCATTCAATTCTGGGGGTGAAGATGGTGGTTCGTGCTCCTGAGTCTCGGTGCCAGCATATCCAGAGTCGGCGTTGGCAGTAGAGGGCCTGGTCTGGCTGGTCCTCTCGTCGTATTCGGCCACTCGATCCTCCAAATCGCATATTATGTCCATAGCCTCCTCGACAGCCCTATCCCTTTTCTCCAGCTCCTCTACCAACTGCGAGTTGATGCGCAGCAACTCCTTGTGCTCGTGCTCAACCATCTGCGCCCGCTCCACCTGCTCCACCATCGATTCGATCTGTTGTTGCATGCGCAGTGTCTGTTGGCGACGGTGATCCAGCTCCATCTTGAGGTCAAAGTTCTGCTTGCTCAACTGGTCCATCTGATCGTCCATGTCCCTCAACCCAAGTGTGCGCCGCCTGCTAGCACTACCCGCATCCGAGGCGCGCGAACTGGCGACGACGGGTGAACTGTCGAACATCCTGTCCTTTCGACTCGCCTCTGCCTCGTTGAGGAAGATGTCATCGTCGCGACGCTTTTGGGGACCAAAGTCGGTGTGTCGGGCACGTTTGGGACGCGTGTTTCGCGCACGGCGTTCGTTCAAGCGGGCCTGCAAGTACTGCGACGCAGGCAAGACATTCTGCGGGCCACCGAGCGGGCTACGCTCGTCGTGGGTGGACATGTCTTTTCAGGAGCATGAGTGTTGCGGTGAAGGTGCGTCGCGGGCTGGCCAAGGCATTGGAGGAGGCGGCGCAGTTGGATAAACACGAGTGAATGCGGCGTTGGTGACGAAGTCGGCGATGTACAGTGATTGGCTTGGTGGGCGGTCGTGATTGTGCGACCCGGCCTTTGCGTGTTGATTCGTCGCGGGAGGAGCGGTGTTTCCACGCGTGCAGCCGGATTTCGTGTTGTGCACCAGCGTTTGCCGCCAGAACGCCCCCCCGCAGGTTCGTCGTCGCACAGGAGTGTGAGAGGGTCTTGGAGTGGGCGTCTGAAAGGAGAAGGCCAGGTGAAGTCGGCCAGGCGCCCGAAACACAGACAGCAGCAGCGACAAAGAACGAGGCAGGCCAACCCACGCAGCACGGCGCTCGCTCGCTCTTGTGCATGGCACGAGCCACAAGGTTGTTCAGACAACACCCCTGCAACCGTCCGGCATTAGCGCGTGGCCCACGGCGTCGGGACTCTCCCCACAACTCTAAAGTCCACTCCCACTCCTTGACTGCCGTCATGCTCGCCCTGAGATGAAACACCCTTTTGCTCGCTTTCATTCACTCACCATGCCGGCCACTCTCCTGGTCAAAGAACCAGATCCATCATATGACTAGGTCTCACCGGGCTGGCATCGGCACAGCACCCGGCTGCCTGCTGCTGGCCTGCTGCTGGCGGCCCAACACGACAGCGATGCCCGGCCTCTGCTGCAGCGGTGGAGAGCTAGCACAATGCCATCACACGGCCTGCAGCATTGGTGCTGTTCCTGCAGAGCCTGCTCACCTCTGGAAACGCCGGCCGCCTGCACCTGTCTGCCTCCGAGCAATGAAATCACTCCCTCCTGCGTGCTGCATACGCGCTTGTGCACCTTCGACTTCTCTTCTGCTTCTGCTTCCACCGCTCGCTTGCGCAACAAGCATGCATCGCAACTCTCAACTCTGCCGCCGCTCGATCGCTCGTGTCACCCGATAAATCGAGAGTTTGGTAGACGGTGATTGGTACTGCTCATACATCAGCGTCATCATAAGTGCAGTTTCAAAGTCAGCTTAGTTACGCCAACGACCACACCGCCATTCAGCGGATGGATAAGAATACATTGGCATGTGCAAAGCCGTTGAAGGACCGCATACTCGTGAAGTCACGTTGTTAGTCCAGGGGAAAGTCCTTTAAAGCTGGCTAAAGAGTAGGCATATCCCTGCTGTCAAAAACTTTCACTTGCTTCTTCCTTCACATGCCTACTCGCGGCCAACGGGACTCAACGATGCCTGAACTGCGGTGGGAGAAGTCAACACAGCAAGCCGTCTATCCTCCGCCGTTGACAAGAACCCAGACCTGGAATCAAAAGACGAGAAGACAAATCTGGAGGACTTCGAATTCGACCGTGGTACACCTCCCACGGACCGACCCAGCTCCCTTCGCAGTAGCTGCAACAGCACGAGCCGTCGAGCCCTCGCTGCCGAACCTACCAAACACCAGTTGGGCATTAATGGAAACCAATGTCGACTGACTTCATCGTAGCTAAATGCCGCCTCCTGCCTACACGCTATTGGACGTTTCGAAAAATGACCGCGTGCCGGCACTTAGCACATGGATAGCGCGTGTGATGCGTGTCTGCAACTCTGGTCGACATCATCTCCCTATATTGAATGGCGCTCTCACACGCGCTTTGTCACGCGTCTCTCTGGATGTATCCTCCGCCGTCGAGACCAACAAACACATGTCGTCGAAAGACGTATGCAAGTCGCTGACTCGCCTGCCGAAAGAACCGCTCCATCCCAATCTCCGCATTTGGGCGAACGACATCTCCTGCGCCTCAACAGCAGGAAAGCAATATATTCGTACCCAAGTTGGGATGGACAGGTACCGCCTGCAGGACGCGTTTCGAGGAAGTCCCTCCTACTGCCCACTCCCTGTCGGTGGCTTCCACCCAGCGATAACTTGGTCAAAGTTGATGATGTTCTGCGTACGAGTCAGTCTGACCCATTATTCAACCCACAACGGGCAAGTCCTTGCCACAGCATGTCAAATATGTCATGCCTTGGTTGACATGACCTAACTCACCCCATCGAGATCTACAAGGATAATCGTAAGTCTTGCGCCATAAATTTCCCAACAACTTCATTTAACGTTATACGGGCGGAGGGTCTTCTCTCACCTGTGACGGCGAAGTGCTTCAGACCCCACGCCTTGTGTGTCACTTCCGTCACGACTTTGGCGCCTTTCGTCTGGAGCACTTCAAAAAGCTTCTCGAGCTCATCTTCGTCGCCCGCGATCCGGATGTGAACTTTGCCAAAAGCCACATCGTCAGGAATATCTGGAAATGTCCTTCCTATAAGCAGGGTTTCAAACACCCTCTCGTCAGCATTCGACCCTTAAAATCACCTTCAAGCACGAGATGATACCCACTCCGCAAATAACAATTCACCTCCTCACTCAACCGCACCCAGCAATGATCATCTCCATCCCTCCCCGCCACGCGGAAACCTAGAATCTCGGTATAGTACTCGATGGCTCGCGGGACGGACGAGACGGGTAGCGAGGGCGTGATTTTGCGGAACGTCGGTGCCATTGGGTCGAGTGAGACAGCTGTCGAATTTCCGGGTTCGTGGGCCTTGTTCTGGACTTATAAGGTCGTTCGGTGCGTTTGGATGGTGCGTCGCTGGAGCAACGAGCCAGAGTGGGTGATGTGAGATCTCAGATGAGATGGGATGGGATGCGAGGTTTGATGTGTGGACTGTTGTCGTTAGGTCGGAAGATCTGGTCATCCGAGCGTCCGAGCTGGCCAGCACATGATGTTTTTCTTATGTGTTGGCTTGATTGTTGTTCTCGGGGTTTACGCGGAGCTGAAGCATGTATCCGCGACGAACAGGCGCGTGTAGCAGGAAAAGGCAGGTGTGATGGTGATTGTGCTTACTTGCGAGCTTGCTTGCTCGCCAGGGTTGTTCCGTACTAGGAGCTGAGTGCTTCGGAAGGTTATAGATTATGATTTGTACTGCTACATTCGAAAAATTCCTAGGTCAGGCGATTAAGTAGGGATCCTTAATACAGGTTTGGATTCTGCGTCCTGCAGTCCGGCGACCGCTTGAGTTGGAGTTGATCACTTGAAAAGATCGAGAGAGGTGTTCACATATCCGCACACAACCAGCAGCTCTACAATGTGTCCTCGCAATCCAGCGAATCCAGCAGCTACTCGATCAACAGAATAAACAGTAGCCCCGTCGACGACAACCCTCGGCCCTCTAAAAGAGACAATATGCCCTTCAGCAACAACCCACCCCAACAAATCAAAGCCGACTCCCCTTCACATTCTTCTCCCGATTCTCCTGCGCCGCCTTCAGAAGCGCATACATAGTCTGCAACCTAGGCATCTCCAACCCCTTCTCCCTCGCAATCCGAATCGGATTCCCCAAAATCACCTCCAACTCCATCCTCGCCCCCTTCTCCCAATCCAACCACATACTTGGCTTGCTCCCGCTGGAATTCCGCCTCGTCGAATTGAGGATCTGTTCGGCCGTCGCGAGTTTCGGGGGCAGTGGTTTGCCCAGGACTCTAGGGGCGGTTTCCAAAACCTCCTTCATCACGCCTGCGAGATGTCGCGAGAGCTCCGCGTCGAGCGACATTTCTTGGTTCCCTGAGCCTCCTGAGAGGACTGAGCTGGGGTTCATCGCGGCGTTGATGGCAATCTTATGCCACCGCACAAACTGCAACCCAGCATGATCATACGTCTCCGCGTCCTTAATCCCCACCTCGCGCAACAACCCCACAAGCTTCTCATTCCTCTCAACAACCCCCCGATCCCCAGCCTTCGCCCCCTCGCCCCCTCGATCCAAATGCGGCAAGTACGGCCCGATCGATATCCTCGTCCAGCGATTATGTGTGATGACCCCATGGCTCGGCTGCGCCGCACTGGCGATGGTGACGGCGCTCAACACTGCCGCGTGCGGGAACCGCTTCGCGTAGGGCTCCTCCACGCCGAGTCCGTTTTGCACCAGCACGATGCTCGTCCCCTCGCTGACCAGGCCCTCGAGAAGCGCACTATCGTCGCTCACGTCCGGGAGAGCTTTCGTCGCGACGAGGAGATAGTCCCATTTAATGCCCGCTTTGCGCGCGTCGTCCGGTGAGCTGAAGACGTACTCGGGCTTGAAGACTTGCTCGCCGTAGGTCGGCGATGTCACTTTGAAGCCATTGGCCTGCACGGCGCGGAAGTTGGAGCGGCAGAGGGCTGAGACGAGGGTGTTGGTTGCGAGGGAGAGGCGGGAGCCGTAGAAGGCTCCTATGGCGCCTGCGCCGACGATGAGGATTCGCGTGGGCATTTGTTGTTGATGCGGAAGGGCATTGTTTGTTGGAAAGTGTAGGTGGTGGTGTCGTGTGAGGTGGCGTTGGAGGGCTGGCCTCGGCAATTGTCGGGATGGACGACGGGCATCCTTGCGACTGTTACTCCCTTTCGACCTACGTTACGAGTATCTTTCTCTGAGAACAGAACATTGCACGAGGTCTAAACGACGACGCTTCGATCACATTACTAATCGTCGTATGAAGCGTTCCCTTAAATCTCGCTGGCGCCATATCTGTCGTCAACAAGGCCGGATAATCATTCAGGCACAAGCTCTCCCGTCGATCGCCAGAAATCGCATCGAATACCACGACCGCCCTCCCAACTATACGCATTGACTAATCTAAAGTCGTTGTTCGTCCCAGGTCCAGAACAGTAATATAAACCAGACGACTCATCTCCATCCGGTATCCTGTCACTCCCACAAGTCGTGTTGAAGTCCACCTGATAAGGGGCATGGATACTGAAAGGCGGCCATTCGACAGCCGGTCCAGCAGTGCTCGTAGATAAATTCTGTGATATGCTAACACCGATGTCCTCCTGTTGCGAGATGGACGGATTCGAATGCGTGATGAAGTTTCCGATCATTCTCTGGAAGGCGACTCTGAAATCGGACGTGTATGGCGGGTCGTCGAGAGGCAGGAAGATCGCACGCAAGTCATCTCCATGCAGTGCGGGCGCCACTGAGAACTGATACTTGTATGCTTGTCCACACATCTCGTTCTCGGAGAATGCCTCCGCCAGCCAGTAGCTGGGACAGACGAATGTTGTCTCTGCGTAAATATTCGCCGCACGTTGTTGTTGGCCTGTGGCAGCGGAAGATTGATTCAAGGCCGTCGTTCCATTGTTGCCGCTGGTTGCCCAGAGTGCGGCGTCTGGGTTGGTGGAGGCATTACTACTTGGGTAGTAATACAGCACCTTGGCGATGTCAATATTGCTGAAAAGCGGGAAAGCCGATCTCAGCCAGGCAACAAGGTTATCCTCAGTGAGTATATTCTGAGGCACAAAACCGGCTCCTTCGTTTGCATTATTACCCAAGAGGGCATTGACACCGTTAACATTACCACGTCCAAGTTGTCGACTGGGTAGGTCCTGGATGAAGACGCCATCGGTGACAGGCAGGAATGACCTTCGTATCGATCAGCTGTACGTTCCTGATGCAGCTCACGTTGACTTACCAAGACCCATACGCGCCAGACTGCGATATAGTAGCACTGGCGTTTATGAGTCGCTCCGAAGTAGCATTTTGCAAGCACTCAAAGATGGGCACACTGCCGTTCGCGCCGTAAGGCCTCTTCGCAGCGCAGCCAGCCTCGGCGGCAAAGGCGTAGTAAGTCTGTGACGGCTGCCAGTCTTTGTACCCATATTGCATCTACTCGATAGTTAGCTGGATGAGCCAGTGTACAGAGGGTTGATACTCACAGGCAGATATGGACTCGCCGCAATGCTGTTTCTGAACAATATTGTTCCTAACGTGCCACCGTATGCCATGGTCTGGAGCATGACAGATCCTGCGCCTGCACTTTCGCCCATGATGGTGACTTTGTCGGGGTCACCACCAAAAACATGGATACTGCGATCAGTCGTCAACATTCTGGTCAAAATCGTGAATACGCTTTGACGTACTACTGCTGCACCCATTGGAGCGCCATTGTCTGATCGAGTATGCCAGCATTGACAACACCATTTCGAAATACTTCGTCCGATGAGAGGAACCCAAAAGCACCCAGCTGAGCATGGTGAGCAGTCGCTTCTTGTGAGGCTGATCGGCAAGATACTCACTCGATACTGTATCGCTACGGCGACAAACGTGTTGTTGTTAGTGCTCACAATTGTATCCAGTGAAACCGTAGCAGCACTGCCTTCGCCATAACCTGGGCGCTTTTAGTGACTTAAGCCTCAAATGACTGAATACCTGACTGACCCCCTCCATGGATCCAAACCAACACCGGTAGACGGTCCAAGACAGTATTCGGACTCCACACGTTCAGGAATAGACAGTCCTCTGACGATCCAGTCTGATCGGTTGACAGGATGTTATAGCTTCCAGCATAACCTTGTGGGCACTGTGACGGAGGTTCCAAAGCTTCAATCGTATCGCTGCGGTTCACGAGGGGTGCACGAGGGGCTTGCCACCGCAGCTTGCCCACAGGTGCTTGTGCATATCGAATGCTGTATATGTATGTCAGTGAAGAGTGAAACTCAAGTAGCTCCCGACACTCACCCGAGGAAGACATTATGATTTGTGGTGGAGTTGAATATGCCTCGATAAATACTGTACCATAAGTCGACCTCGATCGGAGAAGTATCGTTGCCTCGGGCGCCATTGTCCTGTCTCGAGCGGATACCGTAGGAATATGGAGCCGCGTTGTACGCTGGCGGGTTCCCAGCCACCAAGGACGCGGCGAACAGAAGACTGAACAACATCGAGAGCATGCAGAATCGCACTTACATGCCAATTTCCTCGAGAATATGAGCAGGACAACTCATATACAACAAGCTCCAGGGAGCAGAGGCAGCGGGTTGCCGTGCCGTACAGGACGCCAAAACCTCTCTGGACCGGTTGTGATTCGCGCGGGATGGCTTCCTGAGGCCGTCTCTGGCTGCATAAACCATAAAACGGTCGCCAACGGGGCCGCCACTCGTAGAGTAGTGCATTCCGAGTCCGACTCAGGACTCGCGGCGCATATTGCCAGCACGATCATGTTGTTGATTCAATCTGATAGTAAAAGAGGGAGGATCTTGTGTTGATGGAAGGACGCTGACGGTTTTGTGCAAGAGACGGAGAACGGAAGGCGGGAAATGAACGGCAAGGGCGAACAGACCAGCTTGTGATCCTGGCTCTCGTTGTCTTTCTGACCTCCCGTCGTCTGGACTTCACAGCACAACAAATCTTCGTACCCCTCAATCGTTTCCGAACTGGCACAAATGCAAGGTCACCGCAGCTGTAACGTGAACGCCGCGACGGCACTCAATCCTGACCCGATACTTGCGAATCAGGCTCCTTCTGCATCATAACAAACTGCCACCGACAGTCCAAGATCCAGAAAAGTAAATATTCATCGCGAGAGTGGCTGAGACCATTAACTAATTGTAGACCTTCGCCTTGAGCCCCGGAATAATCTCCAATGCCTTATCCGTATACTCATACTTGGACCCATCAATCTTCGGCGCCTCCGTCCGACGCTGCTGCTGAGACTGGCGCACCTTGACCCACTCCTCCATGGTGAGATGCTGGCCGAGTTTGGTGAAGTCATTCTCCTCGAGACCAAGACGCTTCAAGAGAGGGCTGTTATTGATCGGGTCCAGGACCACGTGGTTGTTGGGTCTGGCGAAGTACAAAACACCCAAGCGATCAATGTGTGCCTGGTCATCTGGCGGGCTCCTCACGCGGTGGACGCTCGACTTCAAGTACCCGCCCGTCAACGCCGCCAACGCATCGCAGATGTTGATCGTGATTGTCTCGTCCTGAGGCTTCACCCACTTCCACTCCTCCTTGGAGTTCAAGATCTGCAACGCAGCGACGGGTTGACGGAATAGGAGAGTGATCGAACCGAGATCCGTGTGGCCTGGCGTATACAGCTCGCCGACCAGACGGTTCTCCTCGGGTGAGCGAGCCTTGTAGTGCATGTACCGGAGGTGGTCTTCGCCATTGTCGTCGTAGACGTGGTCTTTGACGAGCTGCTCCTCGTCAGGTAGCTCGAGCATGATGGCGAAGAGCCGGAGGAGCTTGTTCACGACGAGGTCGTGGCATTTACGGCTGAAAGCTTCGATTTCCTTGATGTGGCCTTTGAGCACTGGTGGCTGGGCGCGCTCATGGTGGCCGTCGACTGCGATTGAGAAGGTCAGTATCTGCAATTTGAATGAGACGATGTGTAGACTTACACTTTGGCAGATTGTAGACTTGGATGTTATCCTTGATATCAGCAGTAAGCCTACGCCTGAGTTAGCCACCCCTCGCCCACAGTCAACAAAGTTCTGATCGCCACTCACTGTCTCAACCCGGCTGGCCTGTACCCATTGTATTCCCCGCGATGCAAGTCCTCCAAGTTGTGATACTTCAACTTCTCCTCCAACGGCAACTCATAGAACTCCCGCCCGAGCGCAAACTGACGATCAACCTCCTCCTGGGGGATGCCAAAGTTCTTCACATAGAAGAAGCCAACATGTTGCGCCGCGTAGGTCAACTGATCCGCGAGGGTTTGCTTGCCGCCCGGCGTGTCGAACGTAGACAGATCGAGAGTGACGAGCTCAGCCCAGTCGAGGTCGGCCTTGGTCTCTGGGACCTGCTTGTACGGTGAGAGGACTTTGCCAGGCATGGTTGCAGTCGTACGAAGAAGGGCAGCGTGAAATGAGGTTTCAAGAAGAAGAAATTAAGCTTGTAGGTGCCAATGCTAATCTATATACATAAGCCGTTCTTGTACCTGGGGCACGCGTGCGGTGCCTTTGGATACTACCCTTCTATTGCCGATCAGCCGTGCGGACGTATGAGGTCGAGAGTGACCATGTGTACGTCCCCACATGGAACTCCACAAAAGTGAATTGTGTCAAGGAGCTTAGCTAGCACACCATTTGGACTGCGGCCGGCCGAGCAACTTCACACGGCGGAGGACTGCAGATGAATGATACTCGTTCGGTGATAAGTGATCAAGTTGTTGAATACTTATGAGGTTGACATCGACACTAAAGTGGGAAGCTTCGTCCGCGAGAGCAGACAGCGAGGACTGGAGTCAAACATTGTTACAGGATCTAGTTGGCAAACTGAGGTACTTTCATGGACTCATCGATTTATCTCTCTCGTGGCAAAAACTTCAATGATCAAAAACGCTCACAATGCTCCGTTCTCAGCTCAATGTCCTTCCAAACCCCCCAATTCCATGCTTAATAATGCTGCCCCTTATGCGCGTTCAAAAAGTTATCGATATGCGGATGCCTCACGGTCATCTCATCTCCATCCAAACTCGCATCCCTCGCAGAGCCGCCTTCCTTCGTCTGTCGCTCTCCTCTAGCAAAGAAGTTCCTCTCGCCGATAAAGCACAGAATCGCCCAAAGCCCCATGTTCACTAGCAGTAGGATGGTCGTAGCCCACGTCAACGCCATGAACTTCCCGCCTGCGTAGCCGGCGATACCGATGCCTTTGCCGACGAAGTTGACGAGACCTGCTGCACCGGCGGAGATGCCGTGAGTGGCGGCAGAGGCAATGCCGATGAAGCAGAGGGCTGGGAGGGTGACGAGCATGTTGAGCAGGGCGACCTTGCGGCTGAAGCGGACGAGGCCGAGGATGGCTGTGAGGAATGCGCACCCGGTGAAGAATATGCCGATTTCGTAGAGGACGCGGACCAGGGAGACGGGGTTGATGAAGGAGTTGCTGTCGCAGTCATTGATGCGTTGGACGGTGTTGTTGGTGGAGAAGCCGCTCTCGCCGACGGTGAGGTTGGTGCCGTTGGGCCAGGCATATTCTCCAGAGCAGGTAGTTAGGAGATGGATAGCGTAGAAACCGGACAGATGGAGTTCGTCCATGAAGTCATCGTAGGTCTCGTTGACGGCTTTGACCACGGCTGTTTGCGCGGATTCGAATGCCTCGGAGACAGCACTGGCGACCATGCCTCCGACAGATGTGGCTTTACTTTCGACGGCGGATGCTACGGAGCTGACCTTGCCACCGACGTCTGACTTAACCTCTCCAAACTTGCTCGTGGCTTCTCCAACGAGATCGTCAATGCCACGAGGCGCGACTGTAATCATGGTCGTGGGCGCTAGGATCACCGTCGTAGGGACGAGCTCCGGGCCCGAACGCTTCATGATGTCACTCACGTTGAAGTCGAGAGACAAAATCTTGCCGTCGAGTTCCTGGATGAGGTTCTGTCCCATGCGCGTGACGTTGAGCGTGAAAATCGGGTAGTTGTCCATGAATCCGGGCTTATGGCCAGCGAAAACGCAGAGAAACGAAAGAATGAAGGCGGTCATCAAGACCAGAAGCGGCAGGATCGCCAGCGGTTGGAATCGTCCATGTTTGTGGAAGTCGGAGAAAGGCATATTGAATAAGCGTGTGCGAAGCGAGGGCTAGGTAGTGTTCTGGTTCTTGTTGAAGTATCAGTTGCGTCGCCAGCGACGTCTTAGAAAGATGCCCTGTTGAATAAATAGAATAAGCAAGTAAGAGAATTGTAGTATAGAGAATGTCGCAGACACGCAGAAACGCTGGAAGAAGGGGAGAGACAGCAGTGAATAAACCCTACGAGACACGCCAAACACTTCTCTTTGTGCTCCATTGTCGTTCTGAGAATAGACTTGAAGACAAACGAGGAATCAATCTCAAACCTCACGTGGACCGGTCTTCTTTGTGATCGCCTTTGATGCTTGGGCTGGTCGTTCTCATGTAGCGGTGGTGTCAGGCCATTGACTGGACACGAAGCGCTGCCTCTGATACGCGCGCGGGTTTGGCAAAAACCCTGTCGGCGGCTACCGTGCCTGGCGACAACGCCGTCGTGTATTCATATAGCATTGTTCTCGTACTACCGGTGAGTCTGTAGTACGGATCTTGGAGGTCTCGTAGAGCATTAATAAGTTTGTAGAGGAGGCGATGGAAGTGAGACAGGGTGAGCTGCGCGTGTTGAAGTCAGGAACCTGGATCCGGAGCACGAGCCACGAGCGTCACGTGATCTAAGCGAGCTTCGCGCCACCAGCAGACGCGATGCCTTCACTACTTCAATTAAAACAACAACAACAATCTTCACTCTGAACTATATCGTCATCACAGGCCGCCGTGGAGCTCACTGCTAGCTCTTACGCTTTAAGGTCGAAATCGAGATGGTCCTTCTCAGGTGACGGCGAACTGGGGAATATTCAAAATGCCTCCCTTATTGACCAGCGACATCGAGAAGCCTGTGGACAGATCACCACACCGCATGGTACCGGTAATCAAAGTGCCACCACATCCGCCTGTCTCTAAGCCAGCCCCTCAGCCAAGAACTTATTCGGATGAGCCATTACCAGTCCGACCCTCAGATCATGCACCTCGCAAAGCGGCAATCAAGGAGCGCATCGCCTTGCCGGACAGGGTCGCCTATACGCTTGACATAGGCGGAGTCGAGATTGAGGATGTTGGAATCCATGAGGTTCTGGACTATGTCTCGGCCTACGATCTGGAGACGTTCGAACACCGGCAATTCGAAGAGGAGCGCGAGATTATGCGCATTGCTAACCTGGAACAAGAAGCTGAGCGAGAACGACGCAAACAGCGTGCTAAGACCAAAGGCCAAGTCATCTATCAGACTGATAGCGGTACCGTATCTCAAGAAGATGAGGACGTGGAGACTGGCAAGCACGGACGAGCTCGGCCGACTTACAAGCATCTTTTCAAGGCGCCAGAAATGAGGCAGCGTAAACGACGCAGAAAGCGAGACCCTTTCACGGGTGAGCTCATGCCTTTGAGTGACGAAGAAGATGCGGCATTCAATGCGCCAGCGAAGGCGACGGCGGCATCTTCACGAGCTCCTGCGCCAGCGACCGAACTTCCCAAGCGAAGACGAAGAAAGCGTAATAAGATCACAGGAGAGTTGCTACCGCTATCACCAGACGGGGAGACCGCTCAGCCCAGCATTGAGAAAGGTAAAAGACCGCGACGCAGACGGCATCCCATCACCGGAGAATTGATGCCACTGGGTTGGCGGTATGATCCAAACACCGAGCAGCAGAGCTACGAGCAAAGACGAGATGGTGCAGGTGCTCATAGCACGCCGTCAATCAAGCGACTCAGCATTACTCGAGAGCACGATGCTAAGCGCATGAAGCTCACTTCGGAAGAGCCTTCTTCGGACGACGAGCTTGGCACGAGACAGCCGGTCGTGCAGTCACGAGGCAAACTTGGCATCTTTGCAAGTGACGACTCGCGGGAGTCTTCTTCAAGCCGAGATCCACCACCGATGTCGAGCTCGAAGTCAAGGCCAGCTCCCAAAACTTCGATCATGAATCCAGTGTCGCAGCGTATATCTCGGCTTGGACCCCCTCCCTCAGCCACTGATAGCTCCTCTGAGCCAAAGATAACTTTGGCATCATTTTTGAAACCTAATCAGCCCGAGGAAGACGATGAGTCCTCAGACGACTCCTCTTCTCTTCCAAAGCAAAAGGTCAACACTCCAGGAGAACGCGGGAAGACGAGTATAATGAATCCAATGGCGGCTCAGACGGTGGAGGAGAGTGACGACGCTGAAGATGAAGAGCTCGAAGAGGGAGAATGGTTTGTCGAAGCCATCCTTGGTCATCATCTGTCCGACCCACGCACCCATCCTGGTAAGAAACAAGTCATGCTTTATAAAACCAAGTGGGAAGGCTGGAACAATCCTACTTGGGAGCCCGAAGATAGTTTCGTCGACCAAGGCGTGCTCGAAGATTATCGACAACGGGCTGGGCTCAATGGTGCGAAGACACAGATAGTCGCAGGATCAAAGAAAAAGTCAGTCACTCCGGCACCAAAGCCAAAGGCAACCGCGGTCAACGATGAGAGCGATGATGAAAGCGACGAAGAGGAAGGCTACGAGGTTGAGTCTATCCTTGGCCATCACATGAGCGACCCAAGAACGCATCCCGGTAAACCGGCCACGATGCTATACAAAGTGAAGTGGCTGGGTTGGCCTGAACCAACTTGGGAGCCAAGACGGAGTTTTACTGACAAGACCATTGTGCGGAAGTATGAGAAGAGGGTGGGTCTGAAACCAGAGCGGAGCGAAGATAGCAACGGAGACATGAGGATGAAGACATAAAGGTGCCACACGGTGCAGGTCTTAGCTGGCGTTCGTCCCACCGACGTACCTCACCCATTCCGTAGGGTGAGCCTTGCGTTCAGCCCAGCGCAATGCCACGACTGGAACACCGTCTTTCATGACTGGACATGGGACATCAAAAGCAACACGAAGTCACTTGACCTTCTCTCACCAAGCTATCCGTAAATGGTAACAATGTCCTTCGTGGCCCGTGCACCTGGCCGAGGGTGTCGCTGTGTACCTGACTTCGAGAGCTTCTCCCACTCTCTTATCGCCCTTTGATTTGTGGCTGATTGGGCGACATGTAGAGCTACGTTTCCTTGCAGGATGCGAAGATAGGTCGAAGAAGGCAGAAATGTCCTGGTCAATTGGCCGAGCGAGGATCGGCCTACATCATCAGATCTACTGAAGGTGTATGTTATTTGCTTCCGTGAGTTGAGCTATTTCCACACTACTTCTCTCCAACTGTCCAAGGATCTCTAGAAGGCCTGCGAGACAGAGGAATTCATATTCCGTGTCGAGGAGAAAGCAGAATCTCTGCAATTCCATATCAGCCTTACCACCTCACGAGATGTTAGTGCTGTTCGCATATGCCTTTGCAGTTGCTCTCCCCGGCCTCGCGCTATTCCTTGCCGCAGACGTGAAGCAACGAAACGGTCTCTTAAGCAAATTCGGTATAGGACGGCGGCGACTTCAAAGTTCATTCACTCCACCACAAGATCTGTCGGCACAGGCGCAAGGTCTTCCACCAAATGAGAAGCCTTCGTCCTCCCCAAGCTATAAGGAAACTTTTCCGCCGAGTAGAAGACATGTTCTAGCAGAGCTTCCTAATGGGTCCTTGAAAGGCCCTGGGAAGTCAGGAGAAGAGCTTGGTCAACTGCCTCCGGATTATAGCAAGCTTACACCAGACAAGGAGACGGCCACAGTAACTCAACATAAAGATCATGTCACAGCGACTGGATTTACTGTTGAGGAGATTGAACGATTGGGCGATTTCCCGGACTACGCAACACTCAGCGGGGTGCCAGCTCCAGAACCGTATGAAGACTTTGATATCAACAAGG
This sequence comes from Zasmidium cellare ATCC 36951, assembly GCF_010093935.1. Lineage (NCBI taxonomy): Eukaryota > Fungi > Ascomycota > Dothideomycetes > Mycosphaerellales > Mycosphaerellaceae > Zasmidium > Zasmidium cellare. The sequence continues at coordinate 679,957 of NW_022986948.1, read as the reverse complement.
CTCTGCCAAGGCCATATCGTCCGTTCAGATGGGCGTATCATCAGACTATGTGTATGCATGCCTGTTGACAACGTAGCTCGTCGAGCGCTACTGACTGAGGAGCAGCACTCACCAAGCTCGAACCAGATTGGTGGCTCGAACTTTACAAAGACTATGCGGATGTGATACGACAACGAGAAGAGCTGTTTGAGACATGGGGCCCTCGCGTCATCCAGACTTTGCCAGGATCTGAGATTGCAGCAAAAGAGTTGATGGAGATGTGCCTTCAGTTCTTGTGTGCCCGATACCCTCAATGCTTCAGGCTGGATTTGGAGAGCATGGTCTTTCACAACAGTATCCTGAATACGCAGACCGATCTGAAATCGACACCACCGATGCATGTGCTCCTACACAACGTGCCAGAGGATTTCGCCATGATGATTCGAGACCCAGAGACTGGCATATACTCCTTCCGCGGCGGCATTATCATGAGCAGTCTAGGCTGGGATCTTGGCTCGAAAATCGGCTTGAAGCTTCACGAGATCCACGAACCAATCCCTGACTACAAAGAGAAGATGCAGTTCAGCATGGACAGATACTTCGCCAAGAAACCAACCGACAAGGCGATCCAGCGAGGCTCCTGGGGACTGGAAATCGACAGACCACTCTACATGCCGCCAGGAGACTCGCACGAGCAACACCGCGAGCAGCAAAATCCAAGCCACACTCTCGACCAAATCCACCTGCGAGTCGACTGGCAGACTCTCCGAAGACTCCCTCTCTCAGGCGCTGTGGTTTTCAACTTCAAAGGCCTGTTTACGCCCATCACCGAATTCCGCGATGAGCCTTACATTCCCACGTTGATACTGAAGGTCTTGCGAGAGGGCAAGAAGAACTTAATGGAGTACAAGTCCACATGGCATACCGAGCATGTTGCGATTCCTGCGCTGGAGGAGTATGAGAAGGAGCAGATTGAGAAAGGGTTGATGGAGAGGGATTGGGAGCCGCATACGTTGGATGAGTCGCCGCTTTATCCTGGTTGGGAGGAGAAGTGGCATCGGCAGCAGGGGTTTTGATTCGTCTGTTGTTTGGTATGTCTGGGGTGTCTTCACTGGACGGTCCTGACACGAAAGTTAGCATTCACCACCGACAATGGTATAATGCTTTAATGGGTGATGTCCCATATGCTGCTGTAGCATTCATCCAGGGCCCAGGCACAGATTTGAAACGACTTCGATAATTTCTCGAATTCGCCTGTCCTTGAGAAAATGGGTAACGACTTGATTTCCATCCCCAGCAGAGCTCACGATCCTGCCAGGGCTTTGTCCTTTACTCCTTCGCCATGTCAGCCTTTGTAATGACACTTTGTCCTCAGTTCCATCAACCTCCGTATCCCTAAAAGAGCAGTTTTCATAGTCGGATAGTCGGATTAGTATACCGGGATGAGGACCATGTGATCAGCACCTGCCACTACATGAGCCGTGCGCTAGCCCCAGCCAACATCGTCGCTTCCCCGCCTCCAGCCCTGCACCATCCTCTTCCCCGATTTCTGTGTCTCGCGATCATCTGTCTCTAGGCGAACGTGTCACCGCATTGCTTGGTGTGAGGGCAGACATGTGTCTCTACCCGAGGATAGCCTCATCGACCCACCTGCCTTGACATTAGCTCTGCTAGTAAGTCGCTCGCTTTGCTTCCCTTCTTTCCTAGATCTGCTTTCAGGCCCTCCATTCTCTTATTGGTATCTTGATCAACGAGTTGCGCAAACATTCGTACCTGGTGTTCGTACAAAAAGCTGGAGAGATCGTGAACAATGGCGGGTTTCGAAGACACAGGAACGGAGCCGTGGCCAGAGATTCCCATTGGAAACAAGAACCATGGCAATGCAGCTGTGGTCATCATTGGAGGAGGGATCTCTGGCATATGTGTTGCCATTGACCTGTTGAAGAGGAACAAGTGCCGGAACTTCATTATCATCGAGAAGAGCTCAAGTTTGGGTGGTACATGGTATGTCTTCCTTCGACATCATGAATTCAATCCTATCCTCATACTAACTACGATGTGTCAATAGGCTAGACAACAAATACCCAGGTTGCTGCTGCGATGTCTGGAGTATGCTCTACAGCTACAGCTTCGCACAGAACCCAGACTGGTCGCGCGAATACCCTGGCCAAGAAGAGATCCTCTCCTACCTGATTAAAGTTGCCCAAGAGTACAAGCTGCTCCAGCACTTTAGATTTAACACTTCAGTTCAAGATGCGACTTGGGATGATGAGGCGAAGAAGTGGAAGATCAACGTCAAGACCGCTCCGGGGAGCAAAGAGGCGGAATACAACCCAGAATACGAGATCAAGGCAGACTTCCTTGTCAGTGCTGTTGGACAGCTGAACGTTCCGCAGTGGCCCAGCATTGATGGCATCGATACTTTCCCTGGCAAGAAGATGCACTCTGCGAGATGGGATTGGTCGTATGACCTGAAAGACAAGAAGATTGCTCTAGTTGGAAATGGTAAGCGTCAACAAGATGAGGGTTGGATATCGGACAAGAACGGCTAACATCCATCAGGCTGCACCGCTGTTCAGATCCTCCCTGAAATCGCCAAAGTCGCCAAGCACGTCACGATCTTCCAGAGGACTCCCAACTGGGTCGTTCCCCGTCTGGATGGGCCAGTGTCGCCCTTCTGGCGTGGCATGTACAAATACGTGCCTGGTGTCATGGCTCGCAAACGAGCGGCTTTGATGGATTTCCGAGAGTGGACTTGGGGATTTGTGAGTGAGGCAGGCGGTCAGACGGCGCAGTTGTTTGCGGATCAGTCGAAGCAGATGATGGAGCGGCAGGTATGTTACAGCATCTTACGGCCTTGAGTTGTTGGAGCGGACGACTGACACTTCTCTCAATAGCTTCCCGACCGTCCTGACCTTTGGGAAAAACTCACTCCAAAGTACAACGTCGGCTGTAAACGCATCATTATCTCAGACGACTACTTCCCAGCCATCGCCCAAGAGAACGTCTCCCTCGAAACTCGAAACATCCACAGCGTACAAGGAAGCAGCGTCAAGGTCGCCGGTTCAGATGGCAACCCCGTGTCCACCTCAGCCGACGATTACGACCTTCTCGTCTGCGCAACAGGATTCAAGACCGTCGACTTCATGCACCCCATCAAGCTAAAGGGAAAATCCGGCCGCCCAATCGACTCAGTCTGGCAAGACGGCGCCCGCGCTCTCTACGGCATGACCGTCGAAGACATGCCCAACTTCGGCATGCTCTACGGTCCGAACACGAACCTCGGACATAACAGCATCATCCTCATGATCGAAGCGCAGAGTCGATACATCAACGGGCTGATCAAACCTGTTCTGGAAGCCCGCAAGCAAGGCAAAGCGCTCAGTCTGACGCCGACGAAAGAGCGGATGGAGGAGTTCAACGCTCAGTTACAGAAAGAGCTCGCGAATAGTGCTTTCAACGATCCGAATTGCAATTCGTGGTATAAGAATGAGAAGGGTGTGATTACGAATAACTGGAGCGGGACGGTGGTGGCGTATCAGAAGATGGTGGAGGACGTTAGGTTTGGCGAGTATGTCGCCGAAGGGAGCGGGAAGGATGTGGTGGAGGGCAAGGGCACGTTGCATGTAGGAAGAGTGAAGGAAGAGACGAGTGTGAGCGATAAGACGCTGGTGCTGATGGGAGCCGCGAGCACGGCGGCGTTGGTGGGTGGGTGGTTGCTGAGGAATTCGAGATATCTCCAGAGTGTGAGGGCTAGGTAAGGGGGTTGGTTTCAAGCAGCACGATCGGTGTATTTGTATGTGTATGTAACGAGGTCAACGAAGATGCCATCCTTCCAGCGGCAAATATCGATCTCCGTTCCGTGTAGTGGTTTTGATCCCCGTTCCGAGCATCATCATCATCAGGCGGCTCCGTCAAGATCCGCAGGTGTCGCCACCGCACAACTCGACCTTTTGGTGTCTCCCGCCTTACATACACAGAAGCCCAAGAATACAATAGAGTTGGGCGTCCACGTCACGGACGGCGCGAGCGAAGGAAGCGGTGGTCGCTTAGCCATCCCACGTGGAAGCCACGGGCGGGCCAAAAAGCATGGGTGCCTCGTGGCCGACCGGGGTCCCGTACCACAGAACCAAAAACTCGACACGGAGTTTAAAAAGCTGTGTGGGCGCTGCTGCTTGTTTGAGAGCTCTGTGCGTGTGCCTCGGCGGATGTCGCTCGCACAGCGATCCTCTTCCTCGTCGCTCGCTCGCGCAGCCAGCAAGCCAGGCGAGCGGTACCCGCCAACCGGGTCTTTCGTCCTCAACGGATTGACTGGTCTGGCGAAAAAAAGAAAAAAGGCTAATTCGCTAAACGGACCAGGGCAGTAGCTCCAGCAACATGCAGGCAGGGCTCAGCCACGGGAAGGAATCTGGTTGTCTATATGACGAAGACGCCGACGTGCGATCAGCAGACAGGCAGCGCTCTCTCTTTCCTGTCCCACCATGTCTTCTTCGTTCCGTCCTTCATATGCCTGTTGTACCACACCGCGGATTATCGGGCCGCCGTATGAGCCGAAAGGCCAGTTTGTAGAAGTCGATGGATTCAAAATATGTAGGCTCTCGCGTCGTTTCGGTTTTGGTGGCTTCTGACCATAGCCTGTCCAGATTGCAGCGGGCTGGAGACCGCGACGAAAGCCCTCTTCATCATCTACGATGTCTTTGGCTACTCGTATCAAATACTTCAAGGCGCCGACTTTCTCGCATCGCAAGGATACAAAGTCTTCATGCCTGATTTCTTCGGTGAAAATCCTGCGCCGATGACATGGATGCCGATGCCGGATGCTTCTGGCAAGGAGCCTCCGGTCAACGATAAAGCCTTGGATGACTTCTGCGAGGGGCCTGGCAACACCGAGCAGACAGTCGAGAAGGTGCTTCGCCTTCGTCAAAGATTACAAGCCGATGATAGCAGGATACAGCAGTGGGGCCTGCTTGGGTATTGTTGGGGCGGTTATGTCGCGAACTTCTTGCTTGACTTGAAGTCACCGTTCGGGGCCTGCGTGGAGCTGCATCCTGGGTTTCCAGCGAAGGAAGTGGCGGAAAAGGTCGCGAGGCCCATTCTCGCGCTCTGTTCCAAAGACGAGCCTAAAGAAACGTACGCACACTTCAAGCCACACGTGCGCACCGAATTCAAGGTCGTCCATTTCTCGAATATGGTGCACGGGTGGTTGAGTGCACGAGGCGATTTGTATAGGCCTGAAGTCCAGAAAGAGTACCAAAGAGGGTACGAGATGGTAGCCGAATTTCTCACACAGCGGTTGGCGTAAAGATCTGGTTGCGAGCATTCTCTCAGTCCGCATCGTTCATCTCATCATCCTCGCCGGATTGTCGCCCGTCCGAATCTTGGTGCCCATTGCCATTGATCTCCACCTCCTCGACCTCCCCTTCACTACGTTCGCCCTGATCCTCGTCATCTCGATCCAACTCCTCGAGTTCTTCGCCCAGAGGACTGATCCGCTCCTCAAGCCTGCCCTCGTCTTCCAAATATGTCCTGGGATTGATCTTTGGCAACGTAGTCGCACACACTCTACTCTTCACCAGCAAGTCGTCGATGAACTCGTCCATGTGTGTGAGAGTCCAGGATTCTCTGGTCCTCCTCTTCAGCTTCCTGAAGTCGGCCAAGTAAGGCTCCAACGTTGTGTAGACCTCTTCGTCTTTCTCCCACGCCAGTCGAATGTAGAACGCGGCCAGAGCGCGCAAGTACTTGAACTCCTCGCCCGCGTGCTCGAGGTAGAACAGAATGATTTCGCGGTCGGGAGTGATCTGAAGCAGCTTGAAGGCCAAGCAGAGGAACGGTGTGGGTTTCTGCGCGATGCCGTATGTACCTCCTATGAAGGTGAGCTCGACGGCGCGATCGAGTAGAGTGGCGGCGTTGAGGCCGAAGCATTGCTCCTTCCAGTAGTACGAGTCGACGATGCGGTCGCGAACGGGTTTCTCGAAGAGCTTCAGTGGGTTGTCGCCACGGATTAGGACGCCTTGGTAGCCGCGCTCGTCGAGGGCGCGCTTCGCGTCTGCTTGATGGGCCATGTTGCGCGTGCAGTTGTGCAGATGGATGTCTTCATAACGATGTTTGAGAGGAAATCTTCACGAGTCATGAGCGCGAGATTGTTGCTGTGGCGACGCTTTATCGGCTGGAAGTCAACATCAATTCGGTTTGCCACATGCAAATCACATGCAGCATTCCAAGACAGTATATTACATACCAGCATGCCTCCAAGGATACTACTATCGCAATCGCAACTCTCAGTGGTGGTGTCATCGGCAGTCGTGTTCGTCTTCACGGCTTTGCTCTTCCTCTCCGGCTATGTGATCCAGCAACAGACGGTCAAAGGACTCAAGGTCGCAATACAACCTCGAATACCACAAGCTCCACCTTCACTAGGAAATCCAGATGATCAAAAACCTACACAGCAAGAATTCCAACCATCGAGGCTATTCGGCAGGAATGGAGGGCGAGTTGCGTACACAGACTTCGACCGGGACGTGCACAGCGCCGGCACGAACATCAACTGGCGGAGACTGGCTCATGTCCAACTCGTGAGCAACCATCACGATGTCTGCAACGCGATCATGGTTTTGGCGGACCTACATATCATGAAGTCTCCGGCCAGGAGGGTATTGCTCTTCCCTAAAGCATGGGCTCAAGAAAAGAAGGCCGAGACGGACGCAGATCCCTACTTGGGGAGCACACGAAGGCTTCTGAAGCTCGCAGCGAGAAGATACCACGTTGAACTGCACCCAATTGAACCCATCCTCAACCAGGCTGGGGAGGAGACGTACTCTCTTACTAGTGCATACGCCCTGCAAAGCGACTTTGATCGCCTCCTCGCAGTTGAAACGCCAGGCTTGCTCCTCGATTCCGAGCCACTGGATGCTATCCTCGGATTCACGGAAAGTGCGCCGTTCGTTATGCTCCATGACACTCATTTGAATGACGGAGTCCATTCAGAGGACATTTTCCTACTTGCGCCCTCGAAAGCCACGTACGCCGACCTGACGAAGCGACTCGCAACACCTGAGATGAGTGGATTCAACGATACGTACCTGGCATCCATGTTCAACGACACGATACTTCTCGCGTCGTCAGATGAAAAGAGCGCTCTAATCCGTTCTGTGGGCACACTCCACGATGTTGGACACAAATTCAACAAGGAAGCTTTCGTATCGGACGTGGCGTACATCCGCTTCTCAGACCCAAAGCTGCCTGGACCAGAGTATGAGGTGCCTTGGCCGGACAAGGTGGCTGCGCGGCCCAAGAACAAGGACGCAGATTGGATCTGGACGGATCTATACGGGCAGTTTGCACAGAAGCGTATGGACACTTGTGGCCTTGATTTGGAAAGCTGGCGGCCGTAGATGATGGTCGTCGTAGAATGTTGGCGTTTTGGGGAGGGTTTGAGGGACTTAGCGTTGGGCTTTCAGGAAACGGGATGTATGTTAGATTGTACGAATGACGAACACAGACGATGGATTGATAGAAGCAGTACTTCTCACTCGATTTCAGGCACTCGAGTCGTTTGATAGCTTCGCCGCCGGGCAAGCACGCCGATCAACAAGCGGGGACATCTTACTGATAATCGATCGCGCGGGCGGACTATCGACAACATGATACAGATCAAGTATCGTATTTCAGAAGATCCTAAACATCACGACTCCGGCGAATCATTACCTGGCACAAACCCCTTTATTCTGACGACATGGGCAAGAAGAGAGTCCTTGTAGGATATGGCATCGACGTCGACGCCGTGGCAAACTGGATCAACACTTGTGACGGCTCGCCACAGAATCCAACAAACGTGTCTCGTGGAGTATTCGGTGCGACCGTGGGAATCGATCGCCTCCTCAAGCTATACGAGAAGTACAACATCAAGGTTAGCCACACTCTGTCGGCATCGACATGCACCACTCATCTAACCATTCTCATCGACAGGCAACTTTCTTCACGCCAGCCCATAGCATCGAGTCTTTCCCTCGCCAACTGGCCAAAGTCAGAGACGCAGGCCATGAGCTCGCCCTGCATGGCTATACGCACGAATTTGTCTCTCAGCTTTCTGCCGATCAGCAACAGGACGTCCTCACCAAGTCGATCGATGTCCTGACGAAGTTCTGCGGCAAGAAGCCTATCGGGTATACGGCACCAGCGTGGTCGACCTCGAAGGAGTTGATTCCTCAACTGCAGGAGGCCGGTATTCTGTAAGTTCCTTCGGGCAGTAAGAATATAGGTGAGATTCGAGGCTAATCTGTACTTCAAGTTACGACCACTCCTTCATGCACCATGATCTCCAGCCCTACTTTACACCGGACAGCTCTGAGAATTGGGTCGAGACGAATGCGAAGGATTCGGCGGATGCGTGGATGACACCTATGACGAAGCTGAGACCCAGTAAAGTCGTTGAGATCCCGGCGAGTTGGTGAGGCAATGCCGTCTATGGCAGGTGATAGCGTGCTGACTGCAGTCTGGTAGGCATCTTGACGACTGGCCTCCTCTCCAACCCATCCCTGGCAGACCAGGAGCGCAAGGCTTCGTTGACCCCCATGTCGTCGAGAAGCTTTGGATAGAGCAATTCGACTTTGGCTATCGAGAGTATGATACTTTTATCTTTCCCATGAGTATACACCCTCAAGTTAGTGGGAAGCCTCAGAATATCCTGATGCATGAGAGGTGAGTAACTCAATCATTCTCTTTATCTATATGAGCTGGATAGCTGAAACTTTGACAGGATCATCGAGCACATCAACAAACACGAAGGTGTCGAATGGATGCCACTTTGTGAAATGGCGAGAGAGTTTCTCGAAGGACGCATGCCCGGCGTTGAAGTTGAAGGGGGCGTCGATCTTTGATACAAAGACAACGGAGTAGTATTCGTACACTCAGCCTAGCCAAAACGTCCCCTCAACCTCAACAATATCGTCGTCGTTCAATCTCTGTGATTCGATGATCGTCCTTGGTGGGAACTGCAATTTGCCAGTACTATTCAACTCCGCCCAGAGTTCCTGCTGGACCTGGTTGACGATGGGACGATAGCGATACATGTCTGATACGTATACCACCAGTCGTACGCACGAGTCCTTACAAGGTCAGCGGTCTGGCAGTAGATTCTTCAGCATGTAACTGCGCTCACCAAATCACTACCCGCCGATCGAGCCAAAGACGCCATATTCTCATACGCAAGTCGGATCCTAGAGTATCCGGTCTCCGCGAGTGTGCTATTCGAGGGATGAATACCGCGAACCCCCGCGATGTAAAGTGTTGGGCCAGCTATTGATAAGAGGCTGTAGGGGCCCGTGACGTCGTAGCTCTCTGATGGGTTGATGTACTGTACGCCTAGAGGAGAAGTGTAGTTTGCTTGCAAAGCATCTTCGTGATGCTGCGGCTTAGTCGATGAAGGGGTCTGTCCGGCACTTGCTGCTGCGAATGTGTATAGCATCAATGCTGTCGCTGCGGCGAGTCTCATTTTGGGCTGCGTAACGATAGTCTAATTTTCGATTGAGAGGTTGAGATAGCAAAAGCACGAAAACGCGTGATACCAGTCAACATCCCTCGTCTTGCATATCGCGCTGAGCCAAGGCTCTTGGTCCACTTCGTGATGTCACGCAAGCCCGGTTGTTGTGCTGATCAGTCGAGCGAGGTCGTACAAGCCTAAACGAGTACGAATCATTCTTTTTTGTCTTGAGCTGGATATCTGTCACCAATTTTACTTGCCAATTGAGAGCTCTTGTTAGCCAATTGGACTATGCCTGAAGGAGTTGGACCTCTGCTCGTGGGCTGAACATGCTCAGATGTCGAAGAGGTTGACATGTTGACACTCTGATATGGACAACCCTGGGTAGAGGGACAACGGGGAGCTTATCGTTTTGCTACAAAGGTAGAGGATTAATAGACGACTGTCAAGCGTAGAGCATTGAGAGCAACGGTGAATCATGAATGCCTTCCGCCCCTCGTTTGGACTCAAATTTTTCTGCAGTGTTTCGAGCGACTTCACCCTGACCTTTGCGTTGCCGCCACGAAGCTCAGTGTGACTCGTTAGCGCTCGACATAGTAGTGTTCGATCGATGACAGAGTGAAGTCGCGAAAAGCAGCTCGCTTTCGACTTCCATACAAACCCATTTTGGACTAGTCTCAGCCTAACCTCATACAGGAAGTCCAATGCCGATCGCAATCTGGCCCCGTCGACTTCACCTGCTCAGCTGCTTCTTGCTCTCACTGGGAGTCTCATCAGATTCAATCCAAACTTGGTATGATGGCTCGCTACACCTGGACATGAGGAGTAGGACATTGACCGTTCGTTGCCTTCACGCCCAGTCTCATGAGAGAAAGCTAATCTGATCGAACAGGGGTGCTGGACGTGGTATGTGTGACGTCGCAGTGATATACCAGACATGTTGCCGTGACCGCACAGTCTGATTAATCCTTAGCCGTGCTCGCCGGGTCAAGTGTGACGGCTCGCGGCCAACATGCCGCAAATGCTCAAGACTCGGCGTTTCCTGTCGTGGCTATGCACCTTGCTGGGTATGGGTAAAGCCAAACTCACCTGAGGCAGGGGCATTGGTCGGGCGTAGCACGATAGACTGCAGTAGTGTCTCGCCAACAGTAGCCCGTTGTCTACTCCGAGCTGACGCACGAGCAGGACTCACCTGGAAAGATCATGGACCTCTAGAAGGAGAACTGGTGGACCACTTGATCGAACAGGTTGACAACAACCAAGCAGACCTTATGCCAGCATGGATTAAGAAAGTCCACAGCCCCTTTGCGGCTTTCTCTGTCGTCCAAGCATCGCCCACAATATCGTTACGAAGTCCGGAAACGCCAGAGACTTCCATGGAACGTTTTCTCTTTCATCATTACACCACGCATGTCGCAAAGATCATGATGCCCTATGACCACCCATTCAACCCATGGATACAGCAGTACCCAGCAGCTGCTCTCGTCTGCCGGGGTTCGACGGACCATGCACTGTACGATGCGTTACTGGCTCATGCGGCGTATAATCTGTCCGAGTTGTACGGTAAAGATGGCAAAATGCTCTATCAAGCAACGCGGTACTACGAAAAGGCTATCCAAAAGATATTAGCACGGATTGGGGGCAAGAGCTCGGGGTTTGCTACGACTTTTGCATCCATTCTTACGCTCGTGTTGGTCGAAGTTTACAGCGGGAATGCCTCGAAATGGAGACAGCATCTACACGGCGCCAATACGCTGGTCAGACAACTCGAAGCGATATGGAGGGACTTGAGTCCGTCAAAACATCGGTGCAGAGTATGCATATAATCCATATCATCGGTCAGACGTCGAAACAGTTGCCCAGCGAATCTCACAAGACCTTGCTGGGTTCATGCGACATTCCCGACGCGCCAGATTTCGGCTTCACGATCGGTGCCTCGAAGGAAGTGCTGCAATGTATCTCGCGAATCACATACCTCGGTCACAAGATCGCAGGCGGAGAACCCATCGATCACATAATGCCAGAGTTGAGATCAATCACTGGGTTCTTGGATGACTATCATGCCAGCCAATCGAAAACAGATGGCCGTGCAGAAAACATGCCGCAGCATTACCAGACACTGGCGTTCGTCTCTGCCTCGAAGATTTATTTGCACAGAAACATATTCAACGCTCCACCCAAAAGCGTTCAATCATTGGTGTCTCTCACGCTGGAACAGGTCATGAAATTTCGCAAAGTAGACAGCCAAAACAATTTCTCTATTTGGCCCGCCTTTATCGCCGCGGTCGAGGCGTATACAGAGCAAAATATGAAGGACGCCGAGAAATGGCTGGACTGGTCTTCCACGTTTGGCATGGGAAACCGAACATCGATCGCGAGCGTGGTCCGAGAAGTGTGGCAGCGCAGAGAAGAGAAGTCTCGACGGCTCGAACTAGATAGTGGCCTTGTCTGCGTGGATTGGCGAGATGTCATGGATGAGCTGGGTCACGACGTCCTGCTGGTCTGACTGTCATCCATCAAAGCACCTTCGACATGCTTACAGCCCATCTCGGCTGAACAAAATGTCCGGTCGCCTTGACGTAGACGACACCGGTGTCAGGATCTTCGATCGTGGCTTCAGTCCAAGCCTTACGGCCCTCCACCTTCTCCGTGTGGGCTCTGATCAAGACAATGCTGTCAAGCGGTATTGGAGCCTGATAGTTGATCTCCATTCGGACCGTCACCCCGACCTGTTCCGGCAGCAAGGGAAAGCAGGCACGTCCCATGGCTTCGTCGAGGAGCATTGAAGCCACGCCGCCGTGCAGCAGCCCTGCGTGACCTGCTAGCTTTCGGCCGACATGGTGGACAATCAGGAGAGAGCCGTCCTCGTTGTCAGTTAAGACCAGCGGCGAGGCGTGGAGAAGACCAGATCCCACAAGTGTTGATTGCGTGAGGCTGTCTGCGGCGTGCTGAGCATCGATGTTGAGAATCTTTCTTCCCTCTTGGACTCCTGGACGGGAGCAGAAGTTCCTAATCACTTCGTTGCGTTCGGTGAGACGTCTCATTACTTCTTCGAGAGCTAGAACAGCGGGCGTATGTGGAAGTTCGCGGTTGAGGGATGGTAGAGCCATGGTGGCCGACAGAAGATTTGCTAGGAGGAGCTCAATAGAGAATCACATCAGACTTCAGACTTAAGAGCAGAGTGTTGGCCATATGAACGACTCGCGAGTCTCCGTCTCTGTGACACTATCGACCTCCTCGCTATCGTCTTCCCCAAAACATTTAATTGGCAAGCGTGGTTGGGCGAAAAATCTCACGTGAGAGCCCCATCGTCACTAGTCCATTTTCCATGCCGCTCGTTACGATGCTCTCCTGCTTCCAAAACTGGATTAGAACAAAGACGTATGCCGGCCCATCCTTTGAACACAATTCATCACGCACGTAGCTTAAGTACTTCTCGTTTGAGATCTTCATGAGCTCACGTCGAACGTTCCTCTGCCGAGACATCACCTTGGATCTCACCTATACTTAGCGAGATACAGAAGCATTAAGATGGACTCCGCCAACACCACTGTTCTTGTTGAAGCGGTCGCCCCTGGCATCGTCGAGATTAGACTCAATCGACCCTACGCCTTGAACGCTATCAATGTCGACCTCCTGAATCGACTAGTGGATACCCTTCGACAACAGGTCGCTGAGTCCCGAATCATCGTACTCACTGCGGCGGGTGAGCGCTCATTCTGTGCTGGAGAAGACCTCAAGGAGACCCTCGCCCCTGCCACGGGATCAGCGGCAGAACTGAGACGGGCCTTCGACAAGCTGCAGGACATCACTCGCTTGACATCCTCATCATCGGCTATTGTGATAGCGGCGGTCCAAGGGTATGCGGTTGGAGGCGGAGCAGAAATTGCCCTCGCTGCCGATTTTGTCATCGGAGGTCCAGCAGCAAAATTCCGCTTTCCTGAAGTCACTATCGGGCATGCTGTAACAGGCGGCATTTCTGCAAGACTTGGACAACTTGTCGGCTTGCTGAGAGCAAAGGAGTTGCTGTTCACTGGAAGATATGTCGGCGCTGAGGAAGCACTCAAGCTGGGTTTGCTTACGGAACTGGCAGACGATGCGAGGAGTAGAGCGATGGAGTTGGCACACGAGCTGGTCAAGCGTCCTGAAGTCTCGCTGAGGGCGAACAAGAGCAGTGTCGAACGAGCGACCTTCCCGCACATGGAAGCCGTGCTCCAAGACGAGATCTTCGTAGCCAGCGTCTGTTTCGCCGAAGACGAGGCTGCGAATGCATTCCGCAACTTCGCACAACGCAGGACTCCGAAAACAGAATCTGCTGGAAGAAGCATCCGAGACATCAATACAGCCTTTTCGGACGCCCTTGCTCGAAGCCCTGATGGAGTGTTCTTGCGATTTGGTGAATCCGATACAACGTTCAAGGAGTTCGATCATTCTGTTGCTCAACTCGCTGGGGGCCTTCGATCCATCGGCATCGGTCCAGGAGATCGCGTATTGGTCATGATGCGTAACAGCTTCGAAATGATCTGCAGCTGGTTCGCCACAAACAGACTCGCCGCTACCTGGGTTCCCGTCGACACAGAGCTGAAGTCCAAGACTCTGGCACATGTTCTCGCATCAGCCAAGGCATCTGTAGCGTTGGTCGACGAAGAGTTCCTTCACGACGTTCAAGAAAGCGGCGTCGTGGAGCTGGGCCAGATCTACACGAATGGTGCCTCGACGCATAAGCCGCTGTCTGCGCTCTTCAACACATCCTCGCCGGTCACTGTGGCAATGGCAGCACCAGTCTTACCCTCGACTACGGCAGCGTTCCTTTACACCTCGGGAACCACCGGGCGCAGTAAGCCCTGCATACTCTCCCATGAGTACTTCATCCTACAGGCCTCCACGCTCATAGAAGGGCGCAATCTCGCCGCTCAAGATGTCCTGTATTGTCCTTTCCCATTGTTTCATGCAGACGCTACAGCACTCACTGTCATTCCCGCAGTACTTCTCAGCTGCACCGCTGCCATTGCCGCTCGCTTTTCCGCGAGCAGGTTCTGGGACGACATCCGAGAGACCAAAGCGACGGTATACGACTTCATGGGAGCGACATTGGCTCTCACATACAAACAGCCGCCAACGTCCCGAGACCAAGACCATAATGTCCGTATAGCGTGGGGAGTGCCTTTGCATCCATCATTTGGCAAGGATTACGAGAAGAGGTTTGGCCACAAGCTCGTCACCCTGTATGGCAGCGTCGAGGCAAGTCTGCCCATTTTTCAGCAAGGCGACCTGGTACCTGGGTCTTGTGGAAAGGTAGTGAAGGGATGGGAGATCCGTATTACTAACGATGAAGGTGATCCACTGTCTTCGAACACGGCCGGCAATCTACTAGTCAGGAGCGATCGGCCAAACAGGTTGTTCTCAGGATACTTTGACAACCCTGAGAGCACCCTGGCAGCAATTCAGGGCCAATGGCTGCATACTGGGGATCTCGCCAAGGTCGACCAAGATGGAAATGTCTTCTTTCTCGGCCGGGTCAAAGACATCATTCGTCGGAGAGGGGAGAACATCAATGCCAGCGAAGTGGAAGAAGAGTTTTTGGCGCACCCGGAAGTGGTCCTTGCAGCGGCTCATGGTGTTCCTTCTGGACTTGGCGAAGAGGCCGAAGAAGACCTCAAGGTGACAGTCAAGCTAAGGGATGGGAGCAAGTTGCAGGAGGAGGAGTTGTGGGAATGGGCCACTCAGAACCTGGCGAGGTTCCAAGTCCCGTCGGTGATTGAGTTTGTGGCGGAAATCCAGAGGACGCCCACTGGCAAGGTTGAAAAGCGTGCATTGAGTGTGGAGGGTGGCCGAAGATTTGACATTCGACGGAAGGCAGAAGAGCGGTCTGTGCAAAGCTCAGTCTAGATTTGAACAAGGTGTAACAAGCAGGGAAGATTTTGATATCCATACAAATGCAGACGGCGCGGCCATATCATTCACTCGGCTTCCCGCAGACTCTTGTACCCTCTCTCAGTCGTTGGATTCAAGTATCGAGGTTACGACGGAGAGGAATGCACAGCTTGCTCGCGTCTGGCCCACCTCGGCGGATGTCAAATCTTTCTTCCTTGGAAGCAGACACGGTAGGCCGAAAGGTGTCGACATCAGCTCCCGCAATGGCGAGGCGAAGGCGATGCCGCTTTCTGATCAAAGCGGCAGTTGCAAACAACCTCAAAGAGACCGTCATCTCACTTCCAGGTACGACAGGCATTGCATCCTCTCTGCAGAATGTGTGAGGAAACGGGCCTTGGACGAACGGCAAGGCGTCTGCTGGAGCAATTTTTCGATGGATGAGTCGAATGATACCTTCCGTGATGTATGTGACCTTGCCTCGTGGCGAAACGTCCTCAAGATATGCGAACACGACGGGATCCTCAGTCTGTGCGGACATCTGCAGCATCAGGGTTGGCCATCCCACAATCTCAACGTCAGAGTCCATCGGAGCTGTCTCGTAGCATAAAAGCTTTTCATCTTGAAGGCGTCGGTCGCCATAGGATGTGTTCACGGACTGGTTCCACCGACTCTGCGTGCCTGCTGTTGCTGTCGAATCAACCAAATAGCTATCCACGCCAGCGACAGGATGATCCAACACAAGTTGGTTGATCTCGCTCAGCCAGAAGCAAGAGTTCTCCGCATCTACAGGCGGCCACGTTGTCGACTCGCGGAAGATGCCTGAGCCTAGAACATAGTACTTGATCGATCTGGGAGGCGATCGCCCGTTTAATATCTCTTCTGCAAAACGTATTTGGTCTTGAGTTTGATGCACGACAGAGGGCGTCGGGTCGGTCTGGCCTGGGGAAAATGGATCCACAAGTTCAAGGCCGCCATGGTTGTTCGCAGTGATGATAATGACGCTGGGAATGTCTGGCGTCGAGAGAAATCGGCTGATTCCCTCATCTGCCGTATTACCATCCGTCCAAGATGCCCACCACTGCACTGGCTTGCCTTGTCGGATGACGCCTGGAATCTGACTCGCAGCAGAGCTTTCGAAGTAGCAATGCCCATTCGTGCCTCGGTCATCTCTATACAACACAGCAGCGTAATCATCGGCGGTCCAATGTCTGCCACCGTCTTCACGGCTTTGCAAAGCCATTTGCAGAAGTGAGCAATCCGCATCCTCATCGACGGGTTGCAACGTAGGGAACAGCTTGAGAGAGTCCTCCGCTCGAGTGCGGCCATCTAGGCTGACGGACTGTCCAGCTTCGTCACTGGCCCTCGTGACACCTTCATATACAAAGGGTCTTCCAAAGTCGATATCGTAGACGGTATGAGCCCAGGCTCGAAAGAAGGCGTCGTTGGCAATTCCACCAGGCCAGAAAAGCTCCCACCAGTTGAAGTCTGTTGCACAGGGGATCGCAGCGACCAAAGCGGGCGCATTACGAGTTGTGGCCAAGTCGGCAGTGTTACCAGAATACGATGTCCCGTAGACAATCACTTTGCCGTCGCACCATGTCTGAGCAGCAATGTGGGCGATAATTTCCTCGGCATCTGCTTGCTCCTCCAAGCCCAACTCGTCTCGGCGAGCACCGAACGAAGATGTCGTACCTCGCACATCGACGACACATGCGACGTAGCCTCCCGTAAGCCAGTGATCGATTGATCGAGGACCTGAGCGTGTTTTGACGGCTGCTCGACCGTAACGAGTCAGAACGAGAACGACCGGACGAGGACTTGTAGAAATCGTGTGATCCGGAGAATAGATGCTCAGAGCCAGTCGTACGCCATCTCGCATAGCCAGGTAGTAAGAGCGGTCACTCCATCCAAGAGGGCGTGTATCTTGGCTTGTCGTAGAGGCCATGTTTGCAGTTGCTACGACCTTCTCCTGCTCCTGATGCGGTTCTAGCGATGAGGTTGGTGGTTTTCAACATATCTTCGAGCCAAGTCCAATGACTCATTCCTGATGGATCCACTCAAGCTTGGATACCGTCAGGTGGTTTGAACATGTTGCTGCTACTTCATCAAGGCGATCTCGCTACGAGGACCTGTTTTGTCCCATTGCGGACAAGCGTCGCGAATCCTTCGAGGGGAGGTCAAAGGCCGGGCCAACATTGTAGTCCTAAGAATGCCTCGATCATATCCGTATAGCTGGTGGCTTGATACAGATAGACTGTAAAGTGTTGAGTGTGGCACTGATGATAATCTGCGACTTTGAAGGGATAGTGTTCAAGAAGTGACGTCCCCTCGAAGGGAGGCCCGTGCTCTGAGCTCGGACCAGACCTCCAAACATTCACTTACCTCCAACGCTCTTCTTAGCTCCAACCACCACAGTTCACCCAAGATGGCCGAAGTACCGTCCTTCATCAGTACAACCACCGTCCTCTCCCTCCTCTCAACCGTAATAATCCTGCTCGCCGCGTACATCGCCTCCGTCCAACTCCTCCCCACCACTGCCTCCACAAAAACGCGCATCCTCTTCGTCTGGCACGCGTTCGACGCGTTGATCCATTTCTTCCTAGAAGGAGGATACCTGTACAACTGCTTCTTCTCATATACGACCAACACTGGCCTGTGGAATAACAAGGAGCCACCTTTCGTCTCCGCTTACCTGCCCCCGAACGTGTACTTCCTCGGCCACAAGAACCGCATCTATGGCTCAGAGTATGGGACGAACCCGCTGGCGAAGCTGTGGATGGAGTACGCAAAGGCAGATAAGAGATGGGCGGGTAGCGATTTGGGCATCATCAGCTTGGAGCTCTTGACAGTCTTCATTGCTGGGCCAATGGCTGTGTGGATATGCAACTGCCTCAGGAAGCAGAGGAGCGACGTGTGGTTTTGGATGGTCGTATTGGCTACTGGGGAGCTGTATGGGGGTTTCATGACCTTTGCGCCTGAGTGGTTGTCGGGGAACACCAATTTGGACGGAAGCAATTTCATGTACCTCTGGGTAGGTCAAACAAAAGCTATCTTATGGCGCACCTTACTGACCATAGGTCGTTCTAGATCTACCTCGTTTTCTTCAACGCAGCGCTGTGGGTCGCAATTCCGTTGTGGATTCTCTTTGAAGCCTACAACAGGATTACGAACGCCCTGCAATACCAGAGCCAGGTGGAGTCTGGAAAGAAGGCGAAGTGAGCTTCATTCAGTACGACAAGAAAAGTCTCGTGGGGCTGCGAACGTGCAACGAACTGCAAGATCTATTGCTCTGGCTCTATGACTGCTTGTAATGAGGAGAACTTCTCGCCCTATACTTCCTCATGGTGCGCTGCCACAACCTTCTCTTCCAGCACCCTGCCCTTCAAATCGCCTTCTGTGGCAATCGATAACGCAACGCTGGCGGATCGATGTGCCTCCGTCTCGGCCACAGGACCATCAAACACCTCCGCGATCTCTTCCAAGGACCGGCCTTTCGTCTCTGGAAATAACAGGTAAATGAGCACGATGAACACCACGAGACAGCCGATGTACACAAAGTAGAACTTCCAGGCCAACTTTTCGAGTGCGATGGGATTCACGTATTGGTTGAAGAAGCCAGCGCCGAAGACCGTCGTGAGTGTAACGCTCAAGCCGCGGGTGCGCAGCTTGTATGGGAGGATTTCCACTGGATAGGCGAAGCTGAGCGGTGTGACTGCGATCGGTGTTAGTAGAGTCAAAAAAGCAGCACAGCTTTGTGGGAACTTACAGGCAATGTCGTAGAAGCCAAAGAAGATGAAGAGCATGGCAATGACCGCTTTGCCTGCAGCTTGATCTCCCTTTTCAGCATAGACAGCAGAGAGTGCTGTCAGAATGGAGAACGCGAACAGCATTCCGATCGCACTGATGAGCCAGAGCGGCCTTCGACCGAATCTTTCAGCCGCCATAGCACCTCCAAGCGCCATGATGGCGTTCCAGATCTGCAGACCAAGATTGATGAGAGCTTGTTGACTTGGATCTGTGATGCCGACCGACTTTAGGATCGGGGCTAAATAGTAGGACACAATGCCATTTCCAGCCCACTGGATCATGATACCGACCAGGAAGCAAATCAACAGCCGATGTCGATTACCGGGAGTTGCGAAGAACATCTTCCAGGAGCTGCCGGTAGTTGCGTCCTGTTCGCGCTGGATAGCCTCGCAAATCTCATCGAATTCGTATGCAACCAATGCATCAGAGTCATCGCCGTTGGCATGGAACTTGGATAATATCTTGAATGCCTGCTCTTTCTTGCCCTTGGCCACGAGGAAACGGGGAGACTCCGGGATGAGGATCAAGCCAATGATCTGGAGGCCTGGGAAGAAGATCTGAAGCATGATGGGCATTCGCCATGACCAGCTCGATGAGATGTAGAGACCGCCGAGGGTCGCGGCTGCGGATACGATAGCTCCCCAGTAGAAGGCCGTCTGGAAACATGCTGTCACTGCTCCTCTGCTTCGCGGGTGTGCCGTCTCGGTCGTGAGGGCTGGCGCTGGGATGAGGATAAAGGCGATGCCAACACCCAGAATCAGTTTCGTGGCGAGGAAAGCCCAAGGACCGGTCGTCAAAGCCTGTGTAATGCTCGCGATAATCATTATTGCTGTTCCTATCGCGAGACAGATCTTGCGGCCAAGCGTGTCGCTGACATAGCCAGCTGGGACTAACGCCGCAAGCCCACCGAGCGAGATAGCCGCGATCATGAGGCCGAGTACATTGGTGCTGGAGTCTTGGACTACATCCGTAGTGAATTGAGGAATAGCAAGTACTGGACAAGGTCAGCGACTCGAAGGATATGAAATGGATCTTGCGATACTCACGGCCATTCATCAACGATGCATCGAATCCATTGGCGGTAGCAGACGCGAACGTCAGAAAGATCCCAATGTTCAGTCGTCGGAGTCCTGGGTCACGAAACCATTGTCGACGGCAGTTGTTTGGCAACGACTTGTAGATTTCGTCTCCTCCTCCCGAATTTGCAGCTGGACCGGCAACCATGGCGGCGAGATGTCTAGATGATGTCCAAGAAGCTCAAAGTTTGTCGTCGTCAAGTGCTTGGATTAACTTCTTGTCGTGGCTGATGGCGCAAACATACCATGACTGCGGTCTCACGGTCGACTTATATCCACAGATGACGGTGTCATTGAGTTCGAAAGTACTGGGGTCTCCACGCACCATCTCCACGCACTTTAGAAGCGAAGGATTCGGTTTGAGCGAGCGATTCAGCGATATTTGTCTGCGATTGGCCGTCTTGTAGAGATTCACCGACAGCCCCGTCAGACGCCGCTAGTCTGCAGCACTAGCGTATGGAGTTTGGGCGATTCGTGCCTGCACGCGCAAACCATCTGAACCAAGTGGACATACATTCTCTGGGGTAGTGCGGAGCCCCAACGCTCCACGAGAATACCATGTGCATTGGCAATGTTCGTTGAACTTTGCTTGGCATCATCTACGGGCCGATGCTAGGACTGCAGTTGATTGTCTCCTCGATGTCTGCCGACTGCCGCTATCGTCTCGCAGCAACTGGACTCCAGCGAGGCTGCGGTACTTTCTAGGCTCTGCTGATCCTCCCATCTTCTTCTCCAGCGTCCTGACATATATTTGTCGCGAGCTGGGATCCGCGGACAAACTCAGGAGCAGATATCGCAAGTTTTCGTGGTGCTCGATGCCGTGAGCGGTATTTGAAAACGTCAATGTGTCTAAAAGGGAGTATGCGATCTCGAACTCCTTTTCAAACTATTACTCCAAGTCAGCTCTGGGGTCTTCATGCCCGGGTCACACTTGTACTCACGATGCCGAGACCATGGACCTGAATGGCGATTGGGGGTAAGCTCTTCACGATATCACAGAGAGTCGAGGCTATTGTCAACGGATAGTCATACGAGAACGCTGGATGCGTGTTGGAAGTCGTGATCAACCCTTTCTTCAGAGCAGCCTGCCAGAAGACAAGTCTGAGCCACTGCTGGGTTATCAGCACGTCGGCCCGCTGGATGTCCGACACGCCATGCAAATCCATGGGCTCCCTGAGATGATCTTGAAGCGCAGCCAACTCTGGATAGCCCTTGTCCGTTGATGCAAATCTAGCGGGGTCGTTCCAAAGCTTGACGAAATTGTAGTCCAGCATGGCGAAGAGATTATAGAGACTCTGAAGGCCGGATGCGATCAACGGATCCTCGTCCGCGCAGGAATCATGCGGAAGGTCTGGAGTGTTGAGCGTGCTGACTGGAAACTCGTCCAGCACACATGCCCCTCTCTCTGTGATGAAGAGCAGTACATACGCTCGTTGTTGCCTCAGACGTTCGTCATGTGTCAGAGACACATTCTGACCGACCTCCTCCAACCCTGCGGCATGAGCCAGAGTAATCGCCTCGCGCACATGAAACCAAGATGCTTTGCGACACTTGAGCTCAAATAATGCTATGCCAACGAAGAGCGACGTCAGCACATCGTTGTACGTAGCAGACTCGGCCAGGTCCACTTCCAATCGCGCTTCAAGACATTTTCTGATGAAATGGCGACTCGCAGAAACTCGTTGTTCTGAACTCAAGCCAGGCCACCTATCGACGTGCATGATCGTCATCGCACAGATGGACCACATGAGACACGACTCTGATCTGGTCGCCGAAGAAGGATCTTCCATCAGCGTTTCGACCTTTCTCCGCTCCACGATGGAATAGATTGGATACATATGCGTGAAGAAAAGCTCTACACTCCTCTGCGCAAGCTCGCTGGCTTCAAAGTTGGCCGAGGCATGTTGTTGCAAAGACACAGTGGTGAGGTGTGACAGCGGCGAGGCGTATTGATCTGTCGCTGAAGGAGTACCGACCGAGCTCAACCCGTGAGGGCCAGGCAGTTGGCGCCACGGCTCGCTGCCTTGAGGCAACGGCCAGTTCGAGGAAGCCAGCACATTCTGAGCGAAGTCATCGAACGAGAAGTAGTCGTTGCCGATGGCATCACCTGGTGTGCTCCATTCCGCTTGAAGCGCTGTACTCGATGGCGGCAATAGTGGATCAAGCGTGGCCGGCGTGATTGGCGTCGAGGGAGGCAATGGACCAGGCTGAGTTGTATAAGAAGCACTGCCCACCGCTGCTGTCTCTGCATAGCCTTGTGCTCTCAACTGCTCCACGATAGATCCCCGTCCACGCTTCGGTCCTCGTTTCTTGCGGACAGAAGTGTACGTGCATGCAAGACTAGAGGTCTGACATCGCTCGCACGGATTGGAATAATCGCAGCGTACTTTCCGTTTGCGGCATTGATCGCACGGGATAGGGGTTTTCCTGCGCTCTCTTGCAGACTCCATCTTGACGACATCGGCGAAATACGCGCACAGTTTGAGCGCTCGCTGCGAGTGCAAGCTCCGCCCGCCTCCTCGATTGGAGCTATGGGCTATCGGCAATAGAAGGTCCTGGTTCCGGTTTGGTGTATTTGCAATCGGGCCTTCTGAAACTTTGTTTCTACGAAGGAGTAGCACGAGATTGTCACGGGCATTTTTGCTTTCACAATGCAAAGTAAACTACAATGCAGATTAGCTTCATCTAGCACAATATCATTATGCTAAGCAGCAGCAGCGACGCCTGTCTCGCTGGTTGCCATGGACGTTTGATCTTCGATGGCCAACTCGTCCCACTTTCGCAGCATCTGCTCCATATTGCTTTCGCTACGATTCCCCATGCCCCAGTTTGGATACGTCGAACTCAGCTGTTCAGAGTCAGTGATCCATCGGTCACATGAAAAGATTGAATGAATACCTGGTGCAAGTCTGAAGGCTGCCACGCCGACTCTGCCACGAGGCTGATCATTTGCTGAACAGAATCGGGGAGTCTGACCTTGAGCTCCATTGCAGTGCAGTAGACCATTCGCGCAGTGCCTCTTGCATGCATTTCCTGTAGTCCTGCTGCTAGGAGACATCGGAAGCACTCTGCGAAGCTCGTGTTGACATCTTCGTGCTCAGTATCTGACATTCGGCTGCCAAGGTGTGGTATCGACGACGAGGCCATAGTCGGCATCACTTCCATAGACTGAAGCAGCGTCAATGTCGCAACAGTGGCCATATGGATGAGAAACGGTGGAACGATCTTGTACCCGTATGCTTCTGTGAAATCGTGTGCGATGGTCCCTGACCTGAGCCCCCAAGTGACACCCCGGCTTTTGAGCTGGTCCTCGTAGCCGGTCAGCCCTGCAAGACCATCGCTGGCATCGGACAGTCGCTTGACCGCTCTATTGTACAGACCCATGTTCAGGTCGACAAAGTGGCAGCTAGTAGCATCGAATTTTAGTCGCTGGTCGTGGGCATGGTTGGAAGTGCTCACTGAAACTCAAGAAGAGGCGAAGGCATCCGTTTTGAATAGACCAGATCGTCTGGTAGAGCCTCGTGCCACTCGTGAAGTCTCCATGCCACGGCACTGGCGTCGTCGAGAATCTGCTTGTTGGTTCTCGTAGATCCATAGGGACGAACGAGATCCGCTATTATCGGCACAAGCTTGGTCCTTTGATGTAGCAGAAGGTTGATTCTGAGCGGCAGAGGTTCTCGATTCAATGAAAATCCTGTCCAGTGAGCTGTCACATCTGGCAAGAGTCTTGGAATATCGATCATTCCGTCTTGTACTTTGAACGAGATTGTATCCGAATCGCGACACAGCGCGTGTATGAAGGCCAAGTTCAACCAGACCACGGAAGAGACCAGACATGATCTGACTCTGGTAGCCAGTAGCTCAGCGACAGGGTCAGAATTGCTGACAGGCTCTGGCAAAGACTTGACTAAAGCACCTGCGCGGTAGACTAGATCCAGCCCAATTTTGTCTTTGCCGCGTCTGGCTGATTCCACTCCAATGATCAGCATGGACTGGAGGTTGGTGATCGTTGCTTTCTGGTCTTCGAGCTCCAACAAGCGTAAGGCTTCCCGATGGAAGTGCTCCCCACGAGAAAGCATCTTGCCAGGGACTGCGAACGCTTCGTCAATCTCCGAGAACAGTGACGCTCAGGCTGAGATCGAATGAACCAACAATGGTGAGCAATAGACAGAATGCTTTCGGCTTCGCATCGCGCGAAGGAACGCATCTTCTTCAACAAGCCTCCAGAAAGGGTTTATAAAGCACAAGAATAAGGATACCAGGTGTGATACCGCCTCGTCGTTGTCAGTCATCGATGTCCAGGGCGAGGCTGGCACCCAATAGATTGGACCAGCGTTCTACACCCATTCACGCGATCAGTCTCAGGGGACGGGGCAACATGGGCGAACGTACCGTGCCGTCGGCAATTCGATTTGTCAATCCATGGCTTGGGGCGCCAGGGAGAATCTTGTGCAGGTCCCCCATTGTGACAAGGGTATTCTTCAGGTGCTCATACTTCGGCGATAGGGGTAGATTGACCCTTGTTGACACGTCCATCAAGACTGACGAGGCCACATTGACTATGTCGTCAAGTGCTGCAGTCGATTGAGCGAGTGCTGTAAGAAAAAGACGTCGATGCCTCTCCATTTCAGGTTCATCGTGCCGTTGCGAAACGTGCCGCAGAATGGACTCGACCTGGTGTCCGGCTCGTATACGGCGCAGCGTCTCGATCGCTTGATCCTCATCTTGGCTTGCTAGCCCCTCATAGATCTGTGATAGATCGTCGTATTTCCACTTCAGAGCTTGTTGTGGAGTTTCATTCTCTTGAGCAATGTATTCGCATGCGATGCCCCGCCGACTGCAATCGCTACATGGACGTCTACCATCGCACTGTACTCACCTTTGTCGGGCATGTACCACCATTCCTTGTTCGTGCATATGTACTCGTAACGCAGACGTGCAGTAACAAAACCGTCCTACCCTGTCGGGTCTCATGGCTCTTCGGTCTCAATGCTAACATACCGAGTGCTCGACCACATGTACCTCTGGCATATGATCTTTTCCGCCCTTCACCTTCGCGTGCTTGACTCGTCTAGAGGTAGCACTCGGCTTAGACTGGATACTCGGGTCGACTTCTGCAAGCGCATGTTTGTTTTGGGCCATCTTCAAAACTAGTAGATCAACGCGGCCATGAGTTGAGAAGAAGAAAGACAGATGGGGAGCAAGTTGTGTTGTTATCGAGGGTAAGAAGTCTAAAGCACGCGTCTT
The DNA here is from genome assembly GCF_010093935.1 of Zasmidium cellare ATCC 36951. Classification (NCBI taxonomy): domain Eukaryota; kingdom Fungi; phylum Ascomycota; class Dothideomycetes; order Mycosphaerellales; family Mycosphaerellaceae; genus Zasmidium; species Zasmidium cellare. The sequence continues at coordinate 654,496 of NW_022986948.1, read as the reverse complement.
CCCTGCCACGACAGACACGTGGCACTGAACACAGTCCCATACAGATAGACGTCGCCCCTCAAATCGATAAATTGCAGTGTCATGATGTATCACGTAGCACAGCCGTCGCCTCTGACGACGGCCTTGCACTGAGCTCGTCTTGATCGACCGGCGAATACTGCTCGTGGTTGCTGATGCTGTCTTGCTTCAGAATTTCTGAGTCTGAGTTGGTGTGTTGTTGTAGTACGATACTTTGACCATCCACACTGGACGGCCAGGCAAAGCAGCCATTGTCTGCCAATCCACGATCGTGCTGGTGCCGTTGTTGACGTATGTGACGAGGGTGGACTCTACGGGAGTAAAGTACTGGCAGCTTGCAAGGACTAGGAATAGCTTTGCGGTGGTGGAAGTCTTCATGCTTGTGTGGTTGTGTTGCAAGGGATGGGAGGCGATGGTAGGTTTGAAGTCTGTTGATCCGGAGCAAGAGGACATAGACAGGCTGGAGGGGCAGCAGAGACAGTCGACAAAGCGAAAGTAGAACATACCAGGTAGCGCTGGCTAGTCTTGTCTTATTGCCCTGTGAATGTATCGGGCCTTCGAGAAGTTCCGGTGTCTTGAAGACATGAGCCGTAGGGGAAAAGGGTGCACAAGAGTGTGCCATTCGCGAATCACCCACTCCAGCCGTACTTACTGCCGCCTTCACCTCTTGCTCGCCTTCCTTCTCCCCACTTGTCCTCCAGTGCTTCTTGTTGTGTGCGGGCATTGTTGACCAGTTGCTGAAGGCTATGCTTGCCTGGCGCCACAGCCTTGACCGCACGATGTTCGATAACCTCGCCAGCCTGTCGCATCTGTTCATTTGCAGCGTACTCAGAGTCCAAGTTGAAGTGCGCGACATTGAAATCTTTGCCACCATGCCTACCGAATAGCTGACGTCGTTGCGCTGGGGTGAGGTTCATATCGGCCGCAACGGCTTCGAGCGAGTTGGGGTTTGACGATGCTGGATTTGCAGGTGATTGAGTGTTCGCGGTCTGTTGCACTTCCTCGGGCAGGTAGCCACGGCCTTCCTCTGCTATTAGGGGCTTATAATCGCCCGTGCTAGAGGATACGGGGAGAGCTTGTTCTTCCTGATTCATCGCGAACAGAGACCTCTTCGGCTTCGGAGCAGGTTCGGGGTCTTTCTCCTTCGCCACATTCGTTGCTGCCGCTCTTGCCATATCTGAATGCTTCCCATTACTCGCGCTTTCAGTTCGCTCGGTGACTGGGGGTGGCTTGTTCGCTGGCTTCTTTTTCTTCTTGCTCGACACACTGAGAGGTAGAAAACGAGTGTTCTTCCGCACCAACTTTGGCTCTTCCGCAGATTCTGTCTTTTCTGGCAACGAATTCTCCCCGTTGCCACTGCTCATAGACACATCTTCTTCGATCGGCGCTTGAGGAGGCGGGTTACGACTGAATGCGGCTTCGCTGCTCGTCTTTAGACTGATCCCAGGTTTTGGGGCATTGGCGCCTGATTTCTTGGGTGCTGGCAGGAAGCTGTTGATCCCACTGAAGGCCCCACCGGTACGCGCTCTCTTCGCAGGAGGTCCATCGGCGCTTTCGTCCTTTTTCTGGCCCGGCTCAGGCTTGAGTGATGGCAAAGAGACTGCAATCTTGCCAGGCGCTGCTTTTTGGAAAGCTGGCTTTGCTGCTGCTGTCTGCTTCGGCGCCTCAGCCCTCGATTCTGTCTCGCTTTCGCTGTCCGAGTAGTCGACCAGTGCCATGTTGATGGTTTGAGAAGGAAAGCGTGATGTGTTCGAAGGTTGAAGCTCGAAGAGGGCTGCATGACTCGCGCCTCAAACGACGACTCCCGCCGGCTCCGTATCCGCCCCGCCCTCTTCCACGTGTAGCCCCTGCACATCACCCACCATTCACTTCAAGACTGCATGTGATAGTAGAATCGCCAGCTGGTCTGGCGCACGGTTCAGTGCCCTTTCCTCACGACCTTGACGACCGCGACGACCATGTCTCTCCTCATGAACGAAGAGTGCGTCTATATGTCCCTCACGCAAGTCCCTTGCTGACATTACCAGGTTCTCCATCTACCAGCTTCGACTCGGATACCTAAACCAGATCCACGACGGCGTTGGCGAACGATTGATCAACCTCAATCCCGCGATCTTGAACAATCCAGCTTTTCGAACCGCAGGATGGGTGCCAGACATCGCCGCGATCAAGCGATGCTACTCTCCTCCGATTCCTACTGGCGGCGGGCCTGAGATCAGTAACGAGTACTTTCAGAGGCCAAGGCGGCCAACTGGGCGACCACTAGAGGAGGAAGATGGCGGCGAAGGCGGTGGAATGGTAACCGGACATCAAGGGAGCGAGGATACACTTGGCCCAGCTGGGCTACATGCAAATGAGAGGAAGCGGGAGAGAAGACGCAGGAAAGAGCAGCTGGAAGAAGATGACAGTTCAGATTTGAGTGATGATAGCGATGAAGATGATTTGGCCAAGGGACCTGCGCAGAGCATCAAGTTCAGCAAGATGCCAATTCGAAATCGGGCAAAATCGTCACCCCCAACACAGGCCAGTACGCTCAAAGCTGGATTTGAAGATGGGCCCGCGGTGATGATCACTAGCCCTTCCCGGCCGCCAGAAGGAAGCGCGTTTGGTAGGCTACGGAGCGGCAGCGTGGGACAAGTAGAGGCTGTGAAACAGAGGGCGAGGAGAGACACCACGACTAGCTCAGAAGTATCCAGTGAGAACGACACAGCACCTGCTCAGTTCAAGAAGAAGCTTCCAAGTCGACCTGGTAAAGGCCCCAGCGTGCTGACAATGGACGACGACATTCAAGAGGAGGAACACGACGGCGATGGTACCGCTGGCTCTGAGCTAGATGATGAAGACGACGATGACATCGATGTAGGCGAGGCTTCGGATCTCAGCGATGAATTTGAAGGAACGGCAGACTCGCCTTCGATGCTCGGATTACCTGGAGCGAGCGACGGAATGTCCACTTCTCCGCTCAAACCACCTCCAGATATGCTGCCCGCGATAACACCTGCAAACAGTTCTCCAAAGAAGCAAGCCAGGGAAGCGTTACCTCGCCTGCCGAAGTTACCACCTGGCCAAAGACCGAAGAGCATGGCACCGCAGAATGTTGGGATGATCAGCATGATGATTAAAGGCAGTGGCGGTGTCAGTGACAAGCCTTTCCAAAAGTTCGCCGAGTTTTCAGGCAAGGATGAGCCAAATCCCCTCTGGATCAAGATCTATGCCCCGTTCTCTGAGAAACCAAGCGACCCCATACAAGTCCCATTGCGCAGGATTAAAGAAGATCGTCCAGTGACGGTTGCAGACTTGATCGGACTGGCCTTGTGGAGATACGTGGAGGAGGAGTACAAGCCTGAAATACAACCAGACGAAAGCAGCATCAATCGATGGACTCTTCGAATAGTAGAGGATGAGGAAATCGACTATGATTTTCCGGCTTTGACACGCACTCGACCGATTATTGACTTTACATCCAATAACAACAATCCACCTCGACGCTCTCGCGACAAGCCTTGGGATGAGTTTGGGCTAGTCAAGGCGACCGAAGAGCAGTTCAAGGAGAACGAGGAACTGACTCCTCAGATTGGAGATATGGGAAGCACAGGACCTGCTCCTCTGGCTACGCCGAAACTGGAGGCCCCAAGAGCTCCTACACCAGCGCCTCTGTCAAGGAACGGAACTGAGGCTCCCCCGACTCCAGCTTTCCCATCCTTCAATCCAGCACGAAATCCCATCACCGGTCCGTCTTTCGCACCCAATGCATTGCGCAAGGACTCGACGGCCCCTGCAGACATGCCACAGCGCGAGACTCGATCCGGAGCCGCAAAGACCGGTGCACCGCGCAAAGTTATGGTCACATTCACCGACCCGTCGACATTCGCTACTCGCAACGAGTCCTACGACACCACCACCGACAGCTACATCGCCGAGATCTTCGAGAAAGCATGTGCTCGTCTCGGCCTAGACAAAGCCCTCTTCGTCTTCAAAGTCCACGGCACGCAAGTCGTCGCACCACCCGACCGCACCATCGAAGCCCTCAATGACAAACTCCACCTCGACCTCGTCCGCCGCCGCTTCGCAGGCTCAGGAATGGGCGGCGGAGACGGCATGTTCGGCATGGGCCTCTCAGGCTCGCCCGGCAGCTCCTCACCAAACGCCCCTCTAGACCTCACACCCGCCAACGCCACACCGGGCCACTCGAAAAAGAAAGGCATGAAAGGCTTCACGCTGCACCCCCTGGCCGCGCAACAAAAATCCGAACTCAAATCCACCGGCCCCTCGATGCTCGACCTGACAACAGGAGGCTTCGGCACCGAAGGCAAACGCTACAACGTCCTGCGCAAACAACCCCTCTCCTTCGCCGCGACGCACCCGCGCACCCTCATCATCACGCCGGAATACATGACCATCATGCCCGCCGCGCCGGACAGTCTGGCCGCGCCGACGGGCAAGGTGACGAACGTCCCCATGACGAGCATCATCGGCGCGAAGGTGAGCAGGAAGCATCCGCGGATGGTGAGGATCTATGTGTTCCGGGAGAAGGAGCAGAAGAGGTATGATTTCGAGGCGGCGAATCATCGCGAGGCGGAGGAGATTGTGGGTGATGTGAGGAAGGGGATGGAGAATTTTGGGGCGATGGGTGGGGAGGAGTAAAGGATATGGGAGGCGTTTTTGGGAAGCGAGTAGAGGAAGAGATACCCAGGGTAGTATATTTTCGAACGGAATTGATGCAACGACAAACTTTCTATCTCAACTAACACCTGCAAATCTAGTACCCAAACACCACCCCCTGAAAAGCCCCCAACACGACGTTCTCCCCACTCCCCACGAACCCCTTCGCCCCCTCCCCACCATACGTATCATCCAGCACGAAAAACTTCAAGGCCTCCCCACCATTCATCCCCTTCGGCATCTTAAACTCCACTCCCTCCCCATTCCCCAAATTCAACACCACCAAAATATCCCGCACGCACACCGCGTCCTTTCCCCTCGCCTTCCCCTCCTCCTCCACGAGCGGTTTCCGCCAATACGCGAACACACCCCCGTCCCCCAGCGTCCCCTCCACGGCCTCGAAGTCCCCGAAAATCACCGTCTCGCCGAATTTCTTGCGCAGGGAGAGCCGGTGACGGTAGTAGTTGAGGACAGAGGAGGGCGAGGAGAGTTGGGAGGTTATATTGCAGGTTGCGGAGTCGGTGTTCATGGGCGACCAGGTCTTTGCCTTCGGTGGGGCGGAGGAGAAGCCTGCGTGGGGTTCGGAGGGCGACGAGGCTGTCCAGGGGAGGGGCGCGCGAGCGTGGTCGCGGGCTTTGAGGTGGACTTGTGTGAGGAAGGGAGCCATGTCGACGTCTTCAATGGAAACGCCATGTTGCGCTGCTCGAGCGGCACGCATGGAAGCCCAGGTCTGGTGCGTCTCGAGGTCTTTGTACTCGCTCAGGGGAATGCTGGGATCGAGGTTGATCATGCCGATTTCCTGGCCTTGGTAGAGGAAGAAAGTGCCGCTGAAGGTGCTTTGCAGGAGGGCGAGCATTTTGGCGACTTTGGTGCGGTTCTTGGGGTCTTTGTCCCCGAAACGTGTTACGCAGCGAGCGGAGTCGTGGGATTCGAGCCAGGTTGTTTGCCAGGCGCCTTTGGAGTACGCGAGGGCGTTCTGCCATTTGATGATGTCGTGCTTGAACTCGGATAGTGTCCATGGTCGTGGGTCGAACTTCCCGCCCGAGCCCATGTCGATGCCGAAGAGGTCGTAGGTGTACACCATGTTCAGCTCTTGTCGGTCGGGGTCGGTGAATGCGCGGACGTCTGCTGGTTTGTCTGTGCAGATGACTTCTCCCACGGTCATGACTTGATCGCCATAAGGATCCAGAGCCTCCTTTCTCATCTCCTTCAAGAACTCATGCACCCGAGGTCCATTGCAACACAAGGCCGTAGCATTCTGCCATGGCGTCTTCGAATCCTTCACAGGAGCATCAGGAAGACCATCCGGCTTGGAGATCATATTGATGACATCCATCCTGAATCCCGCAACCCCTTTCTCCAACCAGAACCTCATATCGCTGTAGACCGCCTTCCTCACTTTCGGATTGTCCCAGTTGAGGTCAGGCTGCTGCTTGCTGAAGATGCGGAGGTAGTACTCATCCGTACGCTCATCATACTCCCACGCCGAGCCCCTGAAGATACTCTCCCAGTTGTTCGGTGGGTGACGCTCAACAGTACCGTCAGGAAGCCGCATCGTAATGCCCTTCCGCCAGAAGTACCAGTCACGCTTGGGATTCTTCAAACTAGACCTGCTCTCCTTGAACCAAGCATGCTCATCACTCGTGTGATTGACGACCAGATCCATGATCAACTTCATGCCGTGCTCTTTGAGCTTCGCAATCAGCTTCTCGATGTCTTCCACGGTACCGTACTGTGGATCAACGTCCCGGTAGTCGACGACATCGTAGCCCATATCGACACCGCTGCTTCGGTAGCATGCTGCGAGCCAGACGGCGTCCACGCCCAGGTTGGCAAGATATTCGACTTTGGAGATGAGGCCTGGGATGTCGCCGATGCCATCGCCGTTGGAGTCTTTGAAGGAAGCTGGGTAGGCTTCGTAGATGGCGGCGTTGTGCCACCAGTGGCGCTTGGAAGACATTATGCCACGAGTTCGTCCGGGTGTGCTGCTTGATGGGTATTGAAGTCCTCTGATGATCCGAGGAAGTTGTGATGCTAGTTGGCGAAGTCGCAGCGAAGGCACGTTGGGCATCCCTGCTAATAAGACAGTCGAGCGCCACTCGTGAACAAAGTCAAGAACACGTCGACGATGTATTTACGGAAGGATCTCATCACCGTTGCCGTTCATGCCGTGCGACACAGCCTGATGTCGTAGCTCATGCACGCCCACATGTATTCAATACACAAGAAGAAGACTCACACGTTGTTGTTGTCGTGAACACCTCTGTCCACCTTCCCATAAGATCAGCAAACATATCTACCATCCCAACGATCAATCCTCTTCTCAACAACCACTCCTACCAAAGCCCCACCATCCCTCCCTCTCCTTAAACCCCAACACTAACCCTACCCACCTCCTCAACCCCCTCCATAGCCACCCGAATCTCCCTAACAACCTCCTCCTCCTCCATCCTTTCCTCACTCCTAACCAACCTCCCATCCCTCACCGCAAACCCCCTCCCCCCATCCAAAACGCAACACCTCACCACCGCCTTAAATTCCACAAACCCAAACACCTCCCTCTCCCTGCCCCTCGCCTGCAGCAGTCGATTCGTGAGGACGAAGAGCTGTCCGATGGGGATGGGTAAATGGGTTCCCTCATTGGTCAGGTGCGTGATGCAGTCGACGAGGAGGTCGATACGTTGGGGGGGTTCGATGGAGCGTTGGTTGTCAGGTGGTCGAGGCGCGTCTTCGGTGAGGAAGGCTGGGTAGTGTACTGTGAGAGGGGTGCCGTTGATGCCGTTCGGTGCTGTCATCCCCGGGCTGTGGCGAAAGGGGTCGATCAGAAGACGAGGTGTATGGCGACAGCTGAGAGTCCTCTCTTTGTTTAGTGTTCTTGCTTAACCTCGAAAGTGGTCTTTTCCCTTCATGCCAGCAACCCCATTCTTGTCCGTTGAATCCCTATGCTTTTATACCACGACCCAATCCGTCTAATTCGCATTAACAACGGTACACTTCTCCGCCTCACTCTATCCATCGATATAAACCGCACTCAATAGACACCTGCTCATCCAGTTGGTAACAATTCGATACTATCCCGGCTCCACAATAAAGTGGCGACAGAAAAGGTAGATAGATTAGATTAACATCATCGCCGCACTGCTTCGCTTATTAGCTTTCGACATCATACAATTTGCCACATCCTCTACTTGCTTCTTCTGCTGGTCGTTGCCGCATCTTTATTGCATCGTGGAGATACCTGGTCGAAGAATCATCTGTCACTACAGCTTGAGATCATGAAAGAGCACGCCACGGACAATCCAGAACCTCATGCCATCTTTATCTCTTTACTTGCCTGCCTGCCTGCCAGTGGGACACCCCCGCCAGACAAATCAATACAACTGATGCCCTCCCTAACGGGAATCGAGCGCGCGCACACATCCAATGAATCCCATGAATTACTCATCGTCGTATCTCTCAGACTTCGCCTGCGCCCTCATACAAAGAGAGAAAAAGAAGAAACCAACCCCGCCCCTTTGCCTGTGTGAACAACGCCGGACAGAATGCTGGTTCTCAAAATGTGGAAATGTTTTCGCTCGCTTGCTTCGCTCAATACTTGCACACTGAAATGCTCAAAACACTGCTTGGTCGGTTTGATACCCGGTTTGCCCAGCATCCAGGATCGGAGGAGGTACTGAAGAAGGCCTTGTATCCCAAAGGGTATGATGATGATGATGATGATGATGATGATGATGATGACGGACGTAGAATGGTCAAGTCTTCAGACCTTTAAAGACGACGGCTGGCTGAGCATGCTATCGGTCTTGCCAGATGCGTCGCCATTGCTGATTTCCAGACACCGTCGAGCCAGAGCCACGACTTCGCCCTCTCCGTCCTCGCTCTCGTCACCTTCATCCTCCGACTCTACAGTCTTTTCGCTGATTTCGCGGACCATTCGCATGACGTCTTCTGACTTGTTGATGGTTTCGACGAGTTTCTGATCACCGGATTCCAGAAGCTGCAAAAGAGTCCAAATGGCGATATGTTGGAACGTGGGGTCTCCTGATGCAAGGAAGCGATTGAGGTAGCCGTGAATGCCACCTGAGGGTTGGTTCCATGAGGTCAAGAAGAGGGAGTAGTCGCCCACTGATCTGCGTTAGCCATCAGAAAGGTAAATATTTGGTGCTATGCTCACCTTTGCTGCTCAAGTTGCCCAGAGCAGCAGCACTGTTCCCTTGGACTTCTATGCTTTCACTCTCTGTCAATGGGATGAGCACGTCAAAGACACCAAGATCCAATAGTTGTGGCTTCAAATCGTCGGACAGTGCCAAGACAGCTATCGCAGCCGTCATCTCCGATTGTACACTGAGCGGTACGTCGAGAACAAGCTCTTTGCACTTTTGCACTGCGCCTGCTTGTAGTACCAGTTGCTTGTTCTTGTCGGACGAAGCCGCCAGATTTCGTAGCGTTGAGATTGCGTGGCATTGGATTTCTTCATTGTCTGTCGAGCCGAGGAGATCGACGAGCGGTTTCAAGAATCCAGCATCGATGATTGGTGACTCGTTCATGGGATGTATGCTGATGTTGCGAATACATGCAACTGCTGAAAGGATTAAAGGCAGGTAGCTGCTTTGTAGCAACTGCAATAATGGTGGAAGGCCTCCGGCTCGTACGATCTCCAGTTGATACTTCTCGTCGCTGGCAAGGTTTCTGAGAGCCAAGGCGGCCTGGCATTGCACTTTTGGTGCCTGGCCTTTCATCAGGTGGACTAAGCTCTGCACCAGTTTGTTCTCTGTTTGTGATAGCCTCTTTCGATTGGTGCTGTCCACGGCGATGTTGCTGAGAGCAGTGGTACAGTAGTACTGTACGTCTGTGTCTGGACTGCTGAGCAAGCTCACAAGCACTGGGATCGCGCCTGCGGAGACAAGTTGCTGTCTGTTGTCGTCCGAGTGTGTCATATTCAACAGCGCGCCTGTAGCGTTTCGCTGTACCCGCATATCTTTGCTCTTGGCCAGACGAGTCAGTGGCGCCAGGGCGCCTGATCGGGCTATTCTTGCTTTATTTTCTTCATGTGTGGCCAGGTTCGTTATGCAGCCGACGGCGTTGCACTGGACTTCGACGTTGGGGCTGTTCATTTGGCGGATGAGGGGAGTGAGTCCGCCCAGGGAGACAATCAAAGTTTTGTTCTGGCCTGCATCGCTGTCAGCGCTGCTACACATCCAAAGCATGTTATATTGGTGGGTGGTACCATCTACGGCAAGGTTACCCAACGCAGCCGAGGCGGCGCGCTGTACCTCAATGTCTGGGCTTTCGAGGAGGTATAGGATAGGCTCGAGGGTCGCCCTGTCTACCGGTCTGACATCTGCGGTGCACTGTGTCAGTTGTATCTTTCCTGCATGTGCCGGATCTCTCAAACATGCCTCTTTCTGTGATTTCGGCAAAGGTCAAGCTGGCGCTTCGCTGCAGGTCGATGTTTTGGCTGTAGACGAGGGTGGAGAGCGCGGCGAGCGGTTCGCCGGAGAAGAAGTCGGTCTCGCCTCTCTGTGTGGCAGTCTCATTAGCAGGCGCATACAAGTTGGGGCGCCGTCGAACGTCTTGCAGCAGGGCAAGACAGGCTTCGAGGCGTTGGGCGTACAGTACATTCTCGAGGTAGTTGAGGAGGTCGGCGACTGCTTCCCTTTCCGAGTCGGCCAGGACATTATCGTAGTCGACCTTGGAGCGGCCTGCAATAAGAATGACGTGCGGTTAGCATCTGAGACATGCGCGGTGTGCATAGCAGCTGGGAACGCAGCAGGGAGAGGCGTACTTCCGCAGCAGGAGAAGATCTTGCGACACAGGTCGGCCATGCTTATGTGGATGTTGCTCGCATGCGCGGCCGCGGCGGGCCTGGAGAGGAGGTGGTGGGTTGTTTGCTGGCAGCTATGGAGCGCAGCGGCGCGTCATGTGAATGTATCGAGGTGGTGTATGATGCTTGCTATTGGCCCGGGTGCAGCAAGCAGAGCCTCACGGAGCGCAGACGAGATATTGGAGTATGGGCGAGCGAGGGTGCAGCGGTGAGGAGCTGTCTACATGCTGCGCAGTCGCTATCAACCGTCACGGCAGTCGCTGTGTTGCTTGCTGAGCTTCCAAGTTCATCGCTAGACGACCGTTTGTGATGGCACGTGCGCTCCGTGCCTGAGGCAGCAATCCCAACGCATACGTCTTCGACATCGCAACTCCACCACCACCTCACCTCTTCACCATCTCGAGCATGGAGAGGCAGACCATCAACTTATCAGCATCAACATCATCACGAGAGCTTGGTGGAAATGAGCACGTGACGACTACTCGTGTCAACGCCGCTTGCTCGAGGATCTCACTACTCAGGCAGGGCATCGAGCTCCGATGTCTGACAGATGATCAAGCTTGTAGGCGAGAGTCTACACCATTATGTCAATCACAGCCAATGGCCACCCGTTGAAGCTATCGCTACTTGTTGAAGGAGCAATTGGCCTTTGACCCTGCTGATGCTGCCGTCTGACTACTGTAGCTCCGAGTTGACTGTCTTCTCCACTGCGGCATTAATATCCAAGTGTCCTGGATGGCGTCGTATGGGCGTCTTGGCCTTGCACCACTCGCGCATTGCATTGATGCCGGTATGTGAGGTACCACTCTCGCGAGGTGGTGCCGCCGTGAGCGTGACCTGAGTCCTGACAGGCCCCGAGCTAATCGAGCATGCGGCTCTGGAGAATGAGCCATTTTCTGCTCGAGAGATGCAGGCCATCGATGGCCTATGCGAGCAACAACGTACAGGCCGTTCATTAGCCGCGTTTATTTGCACCTCACTTCATGTCCCAAGAGTGCAATCATACTTATCTGCTCACCCGAGTCCTCTGTCTTGGCCACTCCTTCGTCGTCTTGGCTCGCTGCACAAGCTGCCAGCTCAGCTGCAAATCGCCAGCACCACCTCTCTCCATCCGGCAGGCGCCTGGCATGTGATCATCCGCGTCTGGCCGAGCGCCGCCGTGTATGGATGCTGCTCTGGCCTGCTATGGGGAGGCCGAACGAGCAGACACACTGCACAGCACGCACCTCGACCGATCTCGACATCAACAGCCCCCGTGGCATCTACAGCCTCTCGGCCGCATCGTGCTATGCACAGTGCCGGCGACCAGGCAAGCATCGACCAGCTGTTGCGGCACGTTGGCGTCGCTTGGTCGCGGGAGGGGCTGCTAGCAGGCGAGCATGACCCCGGCACATTGAAGAGTGATCTACGCATCCCCGCGAAAGGTGCAGGCTAAGGAGGACGTTCAGTGCTTACTAGAGCGCCGTTTAACGATGACGTGAAGCCAGAGCAGCTTAGGCTGCGACGAGGTGCAGTTTGGCTGTGGGCGAGGACAGAGGCAGCGGCGGGGAAGGGCGGGCCATGGCCAGACTGTGGTGTCGAGCAAGCTACGTCTCCACCCAGCGTTGCGCTGCTCTCAAATCGGCTTTGTTCTCAGACCTGTAAGAAATCCAAGCAATGACGGACGCTGCTGAGGAGGCTGTGTTTACTTGGCGCACGTCTATACGTTCCCTTGTACCGCCGGTTTGAGTTGCGCATTGCTCATAAAGCAGGCAAGGGCAGCTCGTGTGCCCCTCACCATTGCCTGACGCTCAATCTCCAGAAATCAACCTTCTTGTGCGCGCTCCCAGAGTCGGCTCGCCGCTGTCTGGAACCGGTACCGCCCCTACGACTGCCCCATGTACTAGCCCTGCTATTACGTCTGCACCGCCGTTGCTGCTGTCCGCGGCGACGTCTTATTATTGCCTCCTGCCTGCTGCGCGACGCCCGCTGATGTTGTTTCTGCTGCCGCCGCCGCCCAACATCTCCAGCCCAAGCACCCCTTCGCCCCAATAACAGCAGTGGATAGGCTTATATGGCCGCCTACGACATCCAGCGACATTTCAGTGGTCTCCGCGTACAGACCGCCCGCCGGCGCCGCGACCCCTTTGCCGAGACGTTTGATGATGACAGTGAGGACGAAGGCAGGAAGAGCAGGACCAAGACCAAGGCTCCGGCCGCAGCCAAGACACCGGCAACCGCCCCGGCCAAAACGAGCGTCGCCTCACCCTTTGCATCTCTCGACGCCCTGCGAGACAGCGACGATGACTTCCTAGACGTCCCGACGCAGAAGAAGAGAACCGACCGCCGTCCCAGCCCGGCGCCTGCGAAACTTGCAGCGCAGCGCGTGATCGACGGAGCTGGCCGACGAGGCTCGCTGCCTGGTGCCCTCCCCAGCACCGACCCCAAGAAGGCTGCTGTGCTCGCGGCTGGTCCGTTGGCATATCTCGACGAGAGCAGCGACGACGAACCTCTTGTGCGCCTCTCCCGTAGCGACAGCCCGGCATCCCGCAAGGGCTCCAACGACCCCAGTGCCCGCTCTCAGACCCCCCGAGGCGACACGCTCGCAGCGAAAGAGCAGTCTCCAAAAAACATAATCGCACCTCCCAAACACACCGTCGCGTCGCCCTTTGCCGGCACGGTATGAAACACTGCTGCAATCACGTGACTCGTATAACCCGACGCTAACCCCAGATTCCAGAAATACCTGCAGGACAGCGACAGTGACGAGGAAGCCGTCTCCTCTCGCAAGAACAGCGCCGACAGCGGCAACTCTCCGGAACGCAAAGCAAACAGCACCAACGGCGAACCCAGCAAGCACCTCGATGTCAAGCGCGTCGACAAGCCCAAGCAGAATGGCTCAGGCGTCTCATGGCGCGCCTTCTCCGCCAGCCGCGCAGAGCAGCGCTACGCCGAGGTCGAGGCTCTCCAGGCAAGCCTTAGGCAGCGTGGAAGGACCATATCCTTCTGCCCGCACGTTACAACCGACGACGGGAAGCGAATCCCTCTTAGTTCAACATCTGAACGCGGACCCGGCCCAAAGGGAAGAGCAAGAGGAAAGTCTCCGCCGAGACGAGCTGAGGACACGAAGCCCCACAGCGATGAGGTGGCTAATCGGACAGGAGGAGGACCAGTGGGAATCTACAACCCGGTCGAGTTCAAGACGAACCCATTCACCGGTACATAGCGCCCGGACTGAGCGTCGTGGGAATATCTCGCTTACTTTGGGTGCGCAGGAGATCCTGTCCGGCGATCGAATAGCGACGACCGAGGCAGCGATATCAAACGACCTGGACCGGTCAATAACAGCCTCCCTGACATCCGCATCGACGATATCTCCCAGCAATGATCGCGAGCTGCAGACTCCTGTGTCACCTACAAGCACCAGCGCCCTTACCGACTCGATCGAATCAATAGCCGCCAAATTAACAGTCTCGCCGCAAACAATACCTGAATCGCAGCGGGTCGATCATTCTGTGTACTCGCCTGTTCTGATGTCGCCGACCGCAGAATTCGACCGTGATCAGCTCAGCAGAAATTCGAGCACACGGTCCATACGTATGCCACGCCCCTCGAGGATACCTAACTCTGGATCCAGACGCAACTCGCGGCGATCTACATCTGCTAACACTTCAGTCAGTCCTGCGCATGCTTTCCTCTCAAACTGGGCCAAGGCAGAAGCCGAGGAAGCGGCTGCCGAGCCCAAGCCTGATGATGAAGGTCAGTCCATTGGTCTCAACAACGAATACGTTATAGGTCGGACCATCAATCGCGGAGGCTTTGGCGTTGTCAAAGAAGTCCATTCGCTTGAAGAAAATGGCCATCGAGTCGTTCGCGCTGTCAAAATCGTCCGCAGAAATATCGGTGGGGTCAACGAAGCCGACAACGACAAGGCACAGCAAGAAGTGGAGCATGAAGTATCGATCTGGCGATATCTCAAACATCGGCACATACTGAGCCTGCACGCCGTGTATGAGACCGATTTCGCAACCTTCTGTGTTATGGACCTCAACGTTGGCGGTACACTCTTCGATCTGGTACGAAAGTGCAGGCAGAACGCATCAGCCAACAACGGGCGAAAAGGTCTTCCTGCGCATCTTGCCAAAAGCTACGCATACCAACTGGCGTGCGCTTTGAGATACTTGCATGAAGACATCCGGGTCTGTCATCGCGATGTCAAACTGGAGAACTGTCTGGTTGACTTGACAGTGCCTAATGCTGATGTCGAAGGTGGTAACCTCAGACTCTGCGATTTTGGTCTGGCGGATTTCCTCCACAGTGAGAGCATCGATGAGACGACAGCGCCAGACAGATACTCAGAGCATTTGTCGCTTTCGACTGAAATACCCGTTACTACTGCCTCGTCAATCATTGGTACGCTGGAATACGCCTCTCCGAAAGGTCTCTCCGTCAATCGCAAGCTATTCGAGACAGCTGGCGATGTCTGGGCTTTCGGTGTCATCGTCTACGCACTTTGTACAGGCGACCTGCCATTCAAACATGCGATGCCCAGCAAAACGGCCGAACTGATCCTCAGAGCAGACTGGGACGAGACCGCACTTCGCGAAGTCGCAGCAGGAGGCGGAGACGTCATCGACCTGGTCAAAGGCTGCCTGGAGAAAGAGATTGACATCAGATTTACGATCAGCGACGCTCTCCGATCCCCATGGTTCGAGGGATGTCGCGAGGAAAGCGAGGAATCTTTACGAGGGAATGGATGGAACTGAACGACACTTGCAGACACCAAAAAACACACCCACGACTTTGATGACAGGTTAACCAAGGAAAAAAACGGGACAGGAGTGAGGCGCTTTGAGATATTGGGTTCGGATTGTGCAAAATTGGGCACACACGACGGGCGCACAACCTTTGAGACTGGGATACCCCCTGCGCTGCGATTTTTGGTCTATTCAACTCCATCCGATTACTATTATTACTACGACTGTAAGCAAAATACCCATAGCGTGAATTGATGAAAATTTGTCTTTTTAGATTGATCACGTACAGTGCTTCCTTATAGTATTCGTGGTACGTTGCTCAATCGATGCAGTGAGATCTTCTTCTCGTTGGCCTCAGCATAATCGTATGTGAGCCATCAAAAACTGAACTTTCACCCGACCTCCTCATCCCCTCGCTCAAATCACTCTCTCTATCAATCAACTCACCAACTCACTCAATCATGCAAATCCCTCTCCAACGTCACCTCCGGCCGATCAATCCGATAAATCACCTTAGCCGCATTCAAATACGCCTCATACTCAACCTCCTCTCCCCCCTCCTCCCCCTCATCCAAATCATAATGATAATGCCC
Organism: Zasmidium cellare ATCC 36951; assembly: GCF_010093935.1. Taxonomy (NCBI): domain Eukaryota; kingdom Fungi; phylum Ascomycota; class Dothideomycetes; order Mycosphaerellales; family Mycosphaerellaceae; genus Zasmidium; species Zasmidium cellare. Next base: position 638,663 of record NW_022986948.1, on the reverse strand, counting down.
ACCACTCCCCCCACCCCCGGCCTCGAAACAATGCGTATGCTCCATCCTCAACCCCATTTTCTTCTCCGGATCCGCAGAGTGGAAAACCGTCAGACACACGATGGGCCCGGGGAAGTCGTGGTAGGTGAGCCAGTCGTTGAGGTGTTTGGCGTCTTTGAAGGGCAGCTGGGAGGCTGGGGGGAAGTCGGGCATGACGTGGAATTTGGCCTTGCCGGACTTGAGCAGGAAGACGCCGCCGAGGGAGATGGGGCGCGCGTCGCCGTAGTGGGCGTGCAGGGCGTGGCGGAGGAGGTCGGTGAAGGATTTCTGAGAGCCGCGGCGGCCTTTGGCGGTGATTTTGAGGACGGGGCCCGGGAGCCCCGCGCTGCCGTAGAGGTTGATCATGAGGGCGCAGTCGGGGGTTGGGGAGGGTTCGCAGGAGGGTTCCCCCGGGGGGTCTTCGTATTTGGTGTAGTAGGTCTGGTTGTCGAGGTTATCGAAGGAGTCTCTCCAGCTGAGGTTCGGGGCGAGTTCTGAGTTCATGCCGATGATGTGGAAGGGTCCGGCGCCGGCGCCGAGGAGGTGGCCGCCTGTGGGGGACATTTGCATTTCGCGGGCGAGGTTGAGGAGGGACCATTTGCAGTCGAGGCGCGGTGTGGGGAAGAGGTTCGGTTGGCCGCCGATGTCTGCTATGCTTTCGTTTCCTGTGAGGCCTGAGGTGGCGAGGTGGTAGGGGGGTTGGCGGAGGTCTGGACAGGGGGAGACGGTGATGGAGGAGGTTTTGTAGTTGGATTCGAGGGCGGGTTTGAGGACTTGGGCGAGTTCGTCTAGGGAGGGTGGAGAGAGGGGGTATTGTTGGGTCGGCATGGTTTTGACTTGTAGGTGTTGGTCGTGCCAGTAAGATGGTAGTCTTTCTCCTGGCGGATGTAATAAGAAGATGGCAGGTTCAAGAGATGTTGGAATGAAACGAGATGGGAGACAAGGGAACGGAAGGGACTCGGAGCTCTGTCTTATTAACCAATTGATCTTACGGAAGCGTTTGGCGGAGTCATAGGAGCATCAATTGGTGTTTCTTATGCAATTTGGACAGAATGTAGAAGAAAGAGAAGAGGAAGAGCATCGAGTTGAAGTGAGGATCGTCATCCGCTGGACCGTGCGCTTGAGGTGAGGTTCGACTCCCACTTCACCTCATCGGCCTTTGACCGTCTTCAAAACAACATCATCGCAAAAATATTCCGCCGACATCGCAGATTGGTATAGAGAGCATTCAGAACTCAGTTGCTACACAATAAATTTCTCGCCTGGGCGCGATTGCTCAAACAAGGCTGGAATCTCGAACCCTCGGTCCTCCACTTCAAGGCTCCATCTACCCCTCGTGGCAGTGGAAATGGTTAGGATGACGACTTCGGAGCACTTTCCAATGCTGATATCCCTTGTTTGGGATGCATGTCACTCGTCTCGAGGCAAGTGATAGCCGTTGTCCTTGCCATTCTCAGTATTTCTCAAAAGAACATCCGTTCGTCTTCAAGATCTTCCAGCCTTTTACCTCACCCTGTAATTTCGTACCGGTGTTCCGTCATGACTTCTAAATTCCCTATATATCCTGACCTGAAAGGCAAAGTCGCACTGATCACAGGAATCGGCCAAGTCGGTATCCCTGATTCACCCACCTGGGGCAATGGAGCAGCAACAGCGAGGTTGCTCGCAGCTAACGGCGTCAAGATCTTTGGCTGTGACCTAAAGATCGAAGCAGCCGAGTATACCAAACAACGACTCCTGAAGGACAAACCCGAAGCCATCTGCGATGTAGTAGCCGCCGACATGACCAACATCAACGACATCGAGAAATTCGTCAATGGAGCATTGGACAAGCACGGCCGGATACACATCCTATACAACAACGTCGGGATGACCGCTCCTGGAGACCCAGGAACTATCTCCGAAGAACTCTGGCAAAAGCAATTCGACCTAAACCTCAACAGCGTCTTCCGGTGCTGCCGTCTGGTCCTCCCCATCATGGAACGACAAGGCTCCGGCTCGATCGTCAACAACGCCTCCATAACAGCCTTACGCTACATCGGCAAGCCGCAAATCGCTTACGCCACCGCAAAAGCCGCCGTGATTCAATACACCAAAGCGACCGGATGCATGTACGCCTCCAAAGGCGTCCGGATGAACTGCGTTGTTCCTGGATTGATGTACACTCCGCTGGTCGAGAATATGGAGAGGAGTGATAGGGAAGAGGATCGAGAGGTCGCGAGGAAGATCACCCAGCATAATGTTCCTATGGGCAGGATGGGCGGTAGTGTCGATGTGGCGAATGCGGTGGTATTTCTCGCGAGTGATGCGGCGAAGTATATTACTAGTCATCCGCTTGTGGTGGATGGGGGGATTACAGAGTCGACGGGGACTGGTGGGGTTTGAAGGGTTTGTGAAGGGGACTGGCCATGCTGAGGTACTTGAGGCTGCATTGGAGTCCTCGAATGGCGGACGCGGTAACTAGGTCATAAGGATTCGAAAGGGGTACTATGCTGTTGTTTCTTCCAAGCATGCTTCATTAGCGGCCATTTTTGGAAGCTCATATGTCGGAGAGAGCTTGAACTAGCGTAGACGCAGTCGGCAAGATTCAGCTTTATAGATCCTATATCTGTGAGATTGCAGGTGGCTGTCCATTAGGAAGCCCAAGGAGAGCAATGCAGGCGAAAAAACGTTTTAAACATTTGATAACAAGTACGGCCAGACAGGAGACTTGACAATGTAGGCAGCAAAGCAAAGCTTTCCATTTTCTGATCAACGACTGTGCCCACGAGAAACATCAAGCACCAAGGAGACTAGTTCTACAAAACCGACGTTCCACCAGCAACACTTTCCAGCAACTCGCTGTCAAGGCTCGTCGACAGACACCCTCGACTAGCACGTGGCGAGTGGCCTAGAATTGACCACCCTGATAGCCACCCTGCTGCCAGATCGGGCACTGCTGAGCACCACCACCGTATTGTCCAGGACGGTTTACATTGCCAGGAATGACCGCTGGTCCAGGACCAAACCCAGGGGCGATGCGATCGATAGTCTGACGCTTCTGGAAACCACTCTGACCGAAGTTCTGGCCGAAGCCGCCCTGGTTCCAGCCACCGTTGTTGTTCTAAAGTTGGTCCCAGATGGAGCAGAAGGCTTGCTCGGGGTCGCCTTCTTGGCCGGGTTTGTAACCGCCGTTGCCTTGGGAGCAGGCCTGGGGGCACCAATTCTCGCATTGCTGCTCTTGCCAGTCCTGGTATTGCAGTCAGCATGCAGAGCCTGTGACTCGTTTGGGATTGTGGGTGTGGCTTACCTGACCGTCGAAGTACTGGTCGCAGTAATCTTCGCATTGCTCGCTGCAATCGTCGTCGTCTTGGCCATTCTGCGCCTTTTGCTCTTCTCGCTTCAAGAGGCCACCGAGGCCGCCACCAGAGCCACCTCCGAGTGGACTTGTCACAGAAGTTAGCAGAAAGATGAGTTCGGCTGCTGCGATCTCACTTACAGGACGTTGCTCACACTGGAGAACAAGCCGCCGCCAGGACCGCCACCGCTGCCGCCGCCGAATGGACTGTGCGAGTCGTTGAGTCAGCTAACGAATTGACGGGTTTGGAATTCAGTCACTTACAGGATGCCACCTCCCTGACCACCGCCTCCGCCAAGGCCATTGAGAATCGAGAAGGGGAACCCTCCTCCTTGTCCGCCTGGCTGTCCGCCGCCTTGGTAGCCGCCACCTTGGTAGCCACCACCTTGGTACTTGCTCGCACCATAGTTGTTACCACCACTGAAGCCATCCTGCTGCAACTGAGGGCTACGGCGACCCACAGCAGGCATGCAGTTGGCGATGCCAGCAGCGCCAACAGCAACGGTGATGATGATGGATTGGGTATGCATTGTGTCTGTGAAGGAATGTGTGTTGTTCAAGGAATGACAATGTGCTTGATGTCAAATGAGAGTGACCGATGCTGGAACGAAAGTGCGTTCTTGGGGACGATTTGCGGGTTTATATACGCTCGTTTCAAGACACTTGAGAAGGAGACGTCGAGTCTGTCGACCTCGGGTTGACTGCCGTTTCATCGATGATGAGGATCCAGACGATTGAAGCTGGCGATCAATGTTGCAGCACAAGCCTACTGACCAGCGACGAAATTGCGGTGACCTTGAGCATGAACCTTGGTTCGATAGTTGGATTGTTTGAGCCGTTTGAAGTGGTGGCCAATTCCGCAGGCAGGTGGCGAAAGTCGCGATACGATGAGGTTCAAGAACATTTGCAGGAGGATCCTGACTGTCTGTTTGACTTCGTGGAGTCTTCGAAGGCTGGAAGGTTCGTGCGGACCGGCATTGCTAGGCGTAAGTTGTGGTTGCCAGTCATGGTATGTCGCAAGACAGTGTCGATGAAACGCTTAACCTTCGCAGGGAACCTGGTGGACCTGATGCAAAGTCTGTGTTCGCAAGCTTCGCGAATGTTGTGGAGACAGACGTGTTTGCTCAGAACGTGATCGAGAAATGCATTCCTAAACCCCAGTGGAGGGCTGAGGTCTGGCTGAAACAAATGTGGAGTTCGCATCCTCGAGAGCAACCTGGAGAGGTCCAGGCCGTATGTTGATGACCTATGTGAACCGAAGATTGAGCGTCATTGTCACCTGTGGAGACATGTTGAATCAGTCCAGAGTGACAGTCACGTTCCATCACATGGTGCCCCATATATTCTCATGTAGTAGAAAACGTGTTCAATCCATCACCTCGTGGAATGTGGGATGTCAAATCTCATCGCAAGGTCTGTGATACATGGACTCTGACTATTGTGATGTTGGCCAAGACAGGCGGTAAGATCGTAGCCGCCGGGCATGAGATAACCGCATCGTTGAAACTTGGGCTCGAGCGGGCGTAGGGCGTCATTGTTGTGCAAAATGGCAGCTGTCGGCAAGGGCTCAGTTCTGTTCAAGCAGCTCAATGGTGAGTAGAACTTTCTGGACATATGTGGCATGAACATTGCTCGGTGCTTTTCCTCTCGTGGTATTTCTATTCCGGTAGTCCATGATGATATCGGTTGCCACTCGATATGCTCGACTTCTGCCGCTCATTGTTCAATTTTATCGGCATGTGCTCTCATCGACCTTGGAATTAAACCTTCGATTGCCCTTCGCAATATTGGAACGTCAGCTTAACGGAGCAAATGAACACGGACATGCTGCAACTATGGCAGTATAACTTAGACCAGGTATAAGCGAACGTGGTGATGTCGTTATTTTGACTTGGCCTTCGTTACTAACCTTAGAAGGACGAACGACTCCACACAAGGATCCTGTAAAGCAGAATTCCACTCAAGCTTAAGCTTCTCCCCTCAGCGTTCCAAAGAAGATCATAAATCTTCGCTGACACCGGAAACAGGCTGGGTTCGTTGACTGACTTGGTTTGACACATGAACAGGACTGGTCCCAAAGGTAAGGTGCTATTGCTTGGCGCATCTTTGATATGGATATCGTTTGAGCGTTGAAAGCCTTGTGTCGGAATCGTCTGAAGCGGGTTGACCACTACCCGAGAAAAGTATGTGGAGCTACAGGACAATTGATCGGAATCAATGGTCTGAACGGAGCTGAGTATCCGACAGAGTTCCAAATATTCCTGCAATGGTGGAACTCGTCTTGAGATGTCTTGGATTGGGGAATCGGACAAGCCTTCTTCAGTTTCGAGAGAAACGCAAAGTAGTCGACAGACCAGACAGCAAAGGCGCAATTTCCCTCCTCAGCGCCGTTGCTCAGAAAGTGGTCGGCTCGTCCTGTATTGCGTAGCTGCTACTGAAACTCCAGGTCTAAAGTGCAAAATCAGTCGACGCCTCTGCTCTGGCATGTATCTATCGTTCATGTCTTTCGCGAACGAAAAGTAGGATATTGTTGTTGTTGGTGGAAGAAGGTGATGTCCAAGGGGAGAGGACGAGGTTTGGTAGGATCGCGTTAGTCATTCACCTCCGCGGCAGAGATCTCTTGGCGTGAAGTTTAATCCGAGAGCTAGTCGTGAGATCATCCACTTGAGATCTTGACATTGAACGCGGTTTTCATCTCCATCCACAAGACACCATATTTCACAATGGCAACCAACACGGTCTGCTCATCGTGCCTGCGGGCTATACGTCAACAGTCTCGCTTCAATATCCAGAAAGCACCTTCCAGATCAGCCAGAGTCTACCAGCCAGCACAACGGAGCTTCACCATAAATACACGCAGTCAGGCTGAGGAGAAACCATCCAAGAGACCACCACCTCCACCACAGCCGGCACACGAAAAGAACATCGACACACCTGCCTTCCAAAACTTCGCCGCCCAACTCCGCAAGACCAATGCCCTCCGTTCCACGACTGAACCCTACATTGCCTACGGTGGAACCGAAGACCTCTTCCAAGAATGCAGTCGACAATGCAGCTACACGATACCCTCAGCGCTCGAGAACCCACCCGCAACGCCACTCATGAATGAATCAGGCGACCACTTAGGTCAAGGTAGCGGATGGTGGCTAGAGTCCAAAACGAAGAACGGCCTGGGTCTAGAAGTAACTTTCAACTCCTGGGCACAAGTCCTCTTCCTACACATGTGGATGCTCACCGTGAGATTTCGATGTTTCCCGGAGAAGTATGTCAAGGATTGGCACCAAAATCTGCTCGACCACTTCTTCTACGCGGCGGAAGATCGCATGGCGACGTGGCATGGCATGGCAGCAAGAGGTGTGAGGAACAAGAACTTGAAAGATTTGTGGCTGCAGTGGAGGGGTGTTCAGTTGGGATACGACGAAGGGTTGATCAAGGGTGATGCGGTGCTGGCCGCGGCCATATGGCGGAATGTTTTCAAAGCCAATGAGAATGTTGATATTGGCGATGTGGCCACGGTGACTGCGTATGTCATGCGCGAGCTACAACGGCTTGGGGCTATGGATGATACGAGAATCACTGAGGGGCAAGTTAAATTCAGTGACCCGAAGACGCTTGCGACATCATTGGCGAAGGAGAGCCCGTCAATGCGAGACCATCTGACGGCCGAAGAGCTCAAGGCGCCGCAGCGAGTAAAGGAGTAGACGTGGAACGAGGTTGTTAAAATTGCCAACAATCATTGTAGAGTAGCTGTATGAAACTCCAACGGAGATCAAATGGGTATCATGCTGTGTCCCTTATCCAGTCAAACGCCTTTTCCCTTACCCAGTTCTCAATCCTCGTATCTTGGCTGGTCATCATCTTCTTCCGCCTTGGCCTCATTGCCAATCTTTGTAGCCGATGCTCGTTGCGCCGCTTCTTGAGCCTGTTGCGCTTTCAACGCCTCCTGCCGCTTCTTTTGTTCGTGCTCTTTTCGGGCGGTTTGAACGGCTGCGCGCTCTTTCCACGCAGCCTTGATGCGACCCGCAGAATCAATAAGATCCTGCTCACTCACAGCGTCCTCGATACTTTCAAGAACGCTGTCCACGGTGGAAATATGATTCGCGTGCTCTTTGTCGTCTCGGAAACGTGGTCTTCCATCATCGAGCTTCGGCCTCCACCGCCCAGTGTCCGCCTCGCGCCAGCATTCGATGATCCGCCAATCGAAAGCCTCATTCATGCTTTTCATCGCTTCCCACTCTTCGTCTGCCAGGTAAAGATCCGCAAATTTCTTGTAATAATCACGATCGCCATGATAGACCAAGAGTTCTATTTCAGGCTTCTGGTCGAAGTCTTCGTATGTGCCTTCATCGTCTTCTTCGAGTGGGAAAGATCCAAGCTGGAGTCGGAAATCGATCGTGTTTTCGTGCGGCGGTTTCCATTTGAGGATGTGAGGGTCGGTGCCGGCAACGTAGGGTGTAGACCGGCACGTGTAGATCAGGCCATCGTTTCCGTGTGTCAACTTTGGGATGACATCTTTGAACATCATCTCCGCAGCGTATCCCAGTTGTGGATCCTTTCTACGCAACTGGAAACGCATCTCGTTGGCGTCGGCTGGATAGTCACGCATGAAGGCCTTCAGCGGATCGAGTACGACTCCAATCTTGCCAACACGCGTATCGAATGTGCGGTGAGTGATACATTCGTTGTCCAAGGCCAGCATATCGAACACGAGGAACGTGAGCTCCTCCTTGCCATTCGGGTATCGATCTCGTACCAGCTCTCCGTCCAAGATGGTGCCAATGTGCCAGTTGTATAGCATATACGGCTTTTCGCCCGCGGCAGGCTTCATGTTTACTGGAGGGATGTGCAGGTACCCCGGCTCGACATAGTAATAGTCATTCTTGCGATCGATCAAGAACTGTGCCTCTATTTCCTTGCCTGTTCCGTCCAGGATTGTAGTCAGGTAGAGGAGACATCTGATGCCGTCGGTCTTCTCGGCAACGAAGTAGTCGGCTCCCTCAAGCTCGAGCAAGTGTTTCCGGGCGAAGGAGACCGGCTGCGCGCCTGGGAAGCCGATGTGTGGTCGTTTGAGGAGGTCAGCTACGGTGTCCTGATGAAAACGCGCAACGTCTCGCGGTATCTTTTTCGCGACCGCGTCAAGAGTGACTGAGGATCCCATGGTTAGCAATGGTGGTGCATAGTTTGGACAATGAGGTGTGCGACAAGAGACGAAGTGAAGTGCAAGTCGGAGACCAAAGCCGTGCGGGGCGAGCCGGATGGTCCGTGCTTCTCTTGTGACAACGACTGCCTTCTTCACGTCTCACTTCCATCCTCTCAGCACGTGAACGACAGAACACGCCGAGATTCGGACAGAGTGACAAGCGACGGCGGCATGTCTTCACCGTGTCGCCGAACAAGATACTGTCGTGGCACCTGGTGGCGGGCCGCCAAGACAATGGTCTTCCTGCAGAGGAGAGAATGTGGGCCTCTGTTGGCCCTTTATTACAAAAGCAAAAAATACGCCGACGCATGGGCTCACCTTGGTGGCACAGCCTTTATCTATCGCTGTTGAAGACGAGATTCTACGGATTCTGTCGACCAGGAATAGCTACAACGTGGACAAAACCTTCAACATCAGCCCGATATCAGTCAGGTACATATGCATGGGCTGTGGATACACCTCTTCTTGGCACATTCTAGTGCGCCTCAAAGGTGTCGATGAGGTACAGACCGTGACGTTGTCGACCCATCCTATGCGGTTCTTTTCGACGCTCCTCGCAATGCGAAGCTGTTGTATAAAGTCCACGAGCGAACCCCAAACCAATCTGTTCGCGCATTTACGCTCAAACCTCTCATCGCCTCTGCTCCAGCAACAGTGATGGGTTCCGAGCAATATCCTCTTCGCCAATCTGGCATCTACAGAAATCTACCAAACTTTGACACATCTATCAAGGACTTGACAGCAATCATCGTCGGAGCCACTGGGATTTCCGGCTTCAACACCTTGCGTTGTCTTCTGGACTCGCCACAACGATGGAAGACCATCTACGCCCTCTCACGCAAGCCTCCGACTGAGGAGATGTGGTCGCTCATGACGCCGGAGCAACAAGCACGAGTCCAGCACGTCCCAATAGACCTGTCCAAGTCCGCTGACGAAACATCCACGACTCTCGAACAGGCTGGCGTTCGCAGTGTGGACCATGTGTTCTTCTATGGATACATTCATCCAAAGGGCAAGTCTGCCATGGATCCTTCCATGGCTGACGCCCTGATCGAGACCAATGTACCCATCTTTGAAAAGTTCCTCCAGGCACTCGAGATCAGGAACATCGCACCAAAGCGCATCCTTCTCCAGACTGGTGGGAAACACTACGGCGTCCACGTTGGCCGCGCACGAACGCCATTTATCGAGTCTGACCCGCGGCCAACTCATGTGACAAAAAACTTCTACTACCCACAAGAGGACGCTCTTTTGAAATTTTGCGAACAGCATCCAACCACCAAGTGGAACGTCATTCGACCCTTTGGCATTATCGGTGCTACAGCGAACTCCGGTATAAATTTCTTCCTGCCATTTGCCATCTTTGCTGCAGTGCAAGCTGCCAACAATGAACCGATCTTTTTTGGTGGAGATATCGACGAGTGGCAACATCAATACACTCAGTCCAGCGCTAAACTTACTGGATACCTCTCGGAGTGGGCAGTCCTAGAAGAAACGTGCGCCAACCAAGCTTTCAACTCCCAGGATGGCAGTGCAATCAGTTGGGACAGGTTTTGGGAGGAGCTTGCCCGCTGGTACGGCGTCCAGAAAGGAGTCGAGGGCCCGGAGCTGGACGAAGCGAAATTCAAGAGCATCGAACTGGCCGGCGGCAAAGAATCTCCACTCGGATATGGGCCGCCACTCGCAATCAAGCTATCGCGTACCATTGTGGACTGGTCGAAGGACCCAAAGAATCACGCAGCATGGGAGAAGATCATGCAAGCATCGAAGGGAAAGATCACGGCGAACCCATTCGACGATGCTGGCGGCGACCTGTTTGAGCAGGGCGACTTCCTGTACGCAAACCCACAGCCGTCTATCGCCAAAACGCGCAGATTTGGGTTCTGTGGGTTCGTGGATACCATGGAGAGTGTGTTTGAGATGTATCAGGAGATGGCTCAATTGGGTGTGATACCTCCTCCCCTGGTGGATGCTGCGAGACCGATGGTATAGAAAGGTAGGTATGTATCGTCTCAATGAGCCGAAAGCCTACATCAAATTGACCTCAAATATCAGGCAAGGCCACCAGAAGTTAGGTATCACGGTGTCGACCATAACGATATATAATGGTGTCAGCCAGCTTCTCAGGAATTCGACATGTCTATTGAGTTCCCAGCTAATGGACGCAAGTTCAGCTTTCATCATCCCATCTGTGCGATCGAAGACCCTGGTGTCAAAGCGCGATCCCACAAGATGCTCTCCGCGGCGCTAGAGTGAGGCTGAACTCTATTCACTCGATCTACGACTACGTCATATCGATCGATCGTTTCTCGATGTCAAAGTACATGCCTGCACTTTCGAATTCCTCGCGGGATGTGAGACGCGCGATTTTAGCAGTCTGAATACACCTTGCGAATCTCGTTGAACAATCCTGTCAGGGTGCAACGAGCGAAGCCTGACAAACACGTTCGCCAACCACGGGCATAGACTAGAGCACCGAAAGTGCGAACTCTCTTCGTACGACGTTTTATCGGATACAAGCCGCATGACGGTAGGCTCAGGAACTTCGGTGACGCATCTACACTCTCTCCATGATTTGGTGGACCTATAAGATGCAGTCTAAGAGCGAAACTTCGCAACCGGGTCTGCCGAGTCGCCCGAGCCAGCCTTTCTGTCTGCTGTCTGCCGTCTGCCACGCTAAAAGTTGTCTCCAGAAAAGGACCTGCACATGTCGTCACCATTCGAGTTCATAAGAGCACCTCGGGCGAGAAGGTTTAGTATGAGCCCGTGTTGACGATGCGTCTATGAAGACGTAATGTATATGTACAAAAGCCAAGCCATCCCCAGTAGTACTTGAAGAGGTACTTCACACCATCTCAATGACACCGACTTGAAGTAGCCTATTGCCTGGTCATAAAGACCATTTATCTGCTTTGATTGCTTGCACATGGCCTCGTCAGGAGTCATGGCATCCCAGAGTGCACCTCGGCCAGACACGCAACGCAGTTCACAACTCTCAGAAACGAGCACGTTACATCGAAAAGGAAGCGAGGATCTTGAAAAGGACGCAGAGAAGGATGGCGAAGTAACAGATGAGAATGAAGACGCCGATGTAGAAAGACAGCAACCGAGTCAAGCTGCTGGCAAGGAGGATGAGAATGACCAAGACCCCAACGTCGTTGGCTGGGATGGACCCGATGATAAACTGGTATGTGCAGGAAACGGACAGCGATATTTGATCAGGATACTCGCTAACATCTTATCCAGAATCCCATGAACTGGAACCCGAAACGAAAATGGGCTATTGCTGTCTGCATGGGCATGATGACCCTTGTCGTTACCTTCGCCTCGTCAGTACTCAGCTCCGCCGTCCAACCGCTCTCCAAGGAGTTCCACGTTGGAACAGAAGTCGTCACGCTCAGCACCGCCCTCTTCGTTCTGGGCTTCGCTTTTGGACCTATCGTGTGGGGACCCTTTAGTGAGCTCTTCGGCCGCAAGACACCGCTCTTCGTAGGCTACATTATCTTCGCGATCTTCCAGATTCCGGTGGCTGTGGCCCAGAACCTGCAGACGATCATGATCTGTCGATTCTTTGGAGGTTTCTTTGCTAGCGCTCCGTTGGCGATCGTGGGTGGTGCGCTGGCGGATTTCTTCGATCCTATCAATCGGGGCGTTGCTATGAGCATTTTCGGTGCAAGCACGTTCTGTGGACCTGTATGTTCCCATCGATCTCGTATCATGCCAATCTAACACGCTAGGCGCTTGGTCCCATCACCGGCGGCTTTATCACCATGAGCCATCTCGGCTGGCGATGGACGCAATGGATCACCTTGATTATGGCAGCCTTGTTCGGTAGTATTGGTTTCATCGTCATTCCAGAGACGTTCGCTCCTGTCCTTCTCCAACGCAAGGCCAAGAAGCTGCGCTATCAAACACGTAACTGGGCGCTTCATGCCCCAGCCGACGAGAAGGAAGTCAACTTGCACGAGATCGCTGAGAAGTACTTGCTCCGACCTTTCAAGATGCTACTCCTCGAGCCAATCCTCGTCCTCGTCACGATTTACATCGCTTTAATCTACGGTGAGCTCCATCCCTCCCTCGGCCCCCGCTTTGCCATATCATCGCAACCACAACTAACATGTCCTCCTAGGCCTCATCTACGGCTTCTTCGAAGCTTTCCCTGTCTCCTTCCAAATGGAACGCGGCTGGAACCTCGGCGTCGGCGCTCTCCCCTTCCTCAGCGTCCTCATCGGCGTAATCATCGGCTGCCTCCTCATCGCCCTCATCTCCAAAACCCGCCTCAAACGCGTCATGGAACAGGAAAGCCACATTGTTCCCGAAGAGCGCCTCATCCCCATGATCATCGGTGGAGGCATCCTACCCATAGGGCTGTTCTGGTTCGGCTGGACGAGCTTCCCGAGCATCACCCCCTGGCCACAAATCATTGCCGCTGCCCCTATTGGCATGGGCCTCATGATGGTTTTCCTGCAAGGGCTAAATTATCTGATAGATGTGTACAAGATGAACGCCAACAGCGCCATCGCGGCGAATACGTTGTTCAGATCGTGGGTTGGGGCCGGCTTCCCCCTTTTCGCCACGCAGATGTTCAAGAATTTGGGAGTGCCTTGGGCGATGAGCTTGCTTGGGTTTCTATGTCTAGCACTATTTCCAGTGCCGATTGTGTACTTCATCTATGGAGCGAGGATCCGGAAGCTGAGCAAATTTTCACCTGAATAGGGGGAGATGTTGGAGGATTTGCATGTGACAACAGCGAGCTGCATTGCATGACTACGGAGTGCCTGGAAGCCTTAATGGACGAAAGATATAGATTTCATGACTGTATTATAGTATTAATTTGTACGACATCAACTTTAAGAGCAGAGATTTACATCCAAGCCCCTGATGCCACACTTGACACCCACCCTCGTCAAGCCAATCATGGTTTGATCTTACAGTGTCATCCCTCCGATTAACAAATCGACTAGGCCTTGAACGTCCGTTCCACTCTCGCGGCCAGTCGTTGACCTCCCTTTGCTGAGCTTGAGAGTGACGGCCTAGTTCATCGTAATAGTGGCCTACGTCGGATGGATCTTCTTCTCGAACTCGGCCTCCAAATCGGGGAAGGGAGTCGAAGGCAAGATATCCGGCTCCGTCTTACTGGTGTTGAGATCAGAGGCCTCTTCGTCGCCAACCAACTCGTCTTCTCTAGGCCCAAGCTGTCGAAGGAGAGCCAGGAGCCTGCTCGTGAGCAGTGAAAGACTCGATCGAAAGCATCAAACGTACGTACATATGGGTATAGCTCCTATCGACAATCTCCATTCCTTCGCTCGTCCCACAAGCAAGTATCTACACCCTAAACCTCCATCTCGGATCATTATCCCCCTGCCATTCTCCCTCAAGCACCTCAGGGGTCTGCGCAGCCTTCTCATCTCTCTGCTTGTTGATTTTGGTCAAATACACCCAGATGATACTAACGACCACAATATTGCCAACGAGGTATCCCAAAGCGACAGCATGTCCAACCACATATCGCGGTCCATCGTTATCACGATACAACTGCGTTCCAATCACAGCACCAAGGTTACCAATCGTGATTTGCATGCCGTTGGCCGCTGCACGCTTCGTCTGGCCACTGACGTTCATGGCTGGCCAGCTGAGTCCGAGGGCGACGGATGGGTAGATTCCTGCGGCGGCGAAGAAGACACCAACGTAGCTCACGCCAGGCTTCTTGGTGGGATCGGTGTTGCCGAGGAGGATGCAGTAGCCAATGATTGCGATGAGGGATGAGGCGATGATAAAAGGGGAGCGGATACCGACTCGTTCGGAGACGATTGCGTAGCCGACAGTCAGGATCGTGGCGAGGGCGTACGGTGGGACGCTGAGCAGTTGGGCTTCCCAGGACGAGTAGCCTAGAGCCTTGATGATGGATGGCTAGGTCTTGGTGTTAGTAACGTCGCCCATTCGCCGCTTGAGAATTTGTTTGAACTCACCAAGAACAGTGACAGGGTGTACAGGGGCAAACTCAGCGTGTGGAACACCAAGTTGTACAGCCAAACCTTTGGATCCTTAATAGCCTCCAAGACGTTGGCCCAAGTGAAACCCTCATGCTGAGTAGCATCGCTGTCGTCTTTCAGACGGTGATTGACCGCAGCCCTCTCGTCCTCGCTGAGGAATTTCGCCTTGGAGGGCCAGTCGGCAGTGTACCAAAAGGCCGCCACAGCAAGGACGCAAGTCAGAAGTCCTTCAATAATGAAGATCCATCGCTGTTAGAATGTCAGTAAGAAACCATCAGATCAGGGAAATGGGCAACGCACCCATCCGCTGTATCCACCAACGCCCCTCATAAATCCAATGCCATAGGCTAAGATTCCGCCAAAAGCACCAGCCAACGACGCCATGGCAAAGAACAACGCAACGCGGTACTGTCTCTCTGCTCGTTTGTACCACATAGACAGATAGAAGACGACTCCAGGAAAGAGTCCGCCTTCCGCAATACCAAGGAAGAATCTCACGACCAAGAAACCTGCAACACCGGACGAGCCCCCGTAGTACTGCACCACACCTTGCAATGTGGACACGATGCCGAATGCGAGAGTCACGATGGGTAACCAGAGCTTGGGGCCGATCCTCTTGAGTATGACGTTCCAGATGACTTCGAGGAGGATGTAGCCGACGAAGAACATGGTCAGGCCGGTATTGTATTGATTCCCGGTCATATGGAGGTCGTCAGTGAGGCCTTCTAAACGTGCGTTCGCCGTATTTGAGCGATCAAGGAAGCTTTCTACTCGTCAGTTTAAGGACTGGTCGTGTTTGAGGGTCGATCATGGGGGTCCATTGAGTCTCAGGAGGGGACAACTTGAAGCCAAAGAGGACCTCTGAACGCTCCTGAGAGCACACAACGAGTACGACGAGCGCAGAATCACTTACGAGAGAAGGTAAAGGACGCAGACTCCGGGCAAAAGGTGTAGGTCCAGCTTGCGGAGCAGTTTGTTCTCGTTGACGCCGTAGGTCTCCTCGAACTGCTCGCTTCCAGCCTTAGGCGAGTCCGTGGCGGAGGGAAGGCCATTCTTCTCGTCGCTGATGTCTTTTTCGTTGGACAGAGTGCCCCCCGTTACGTCTATACTCTCGTTAGCTGGAGGTCCACTGCCCACGTCCCAGGGACACCGCCATCATACCTGTATTATTGAGAGCCATGGCGACCGCAAGGCTTCAATCTAGAGCAGCGTCGAAAGGGAACAAAAACGCGCTCTCAAACGTGTTACAAAAAGGAAAAGACCCCAGCTCTATATCTACATCGACATGACGTTCCGAGGAAGTGCTTTGCCGCAGCGCACGAGCGAGCGAGCGCGCGCACGCAAGATCCATCGCCAATCACCCCAGCCAACGCGACCAGCACCAACGATCCCGCTGGGGCCATCGTTGCTGCACACGAGTTCCTGGGGCCGGATGTCGTGATTGTCACAGGCGCGCTATTTCCGTATTGGGAAGGAGGCTCGGGGCGTGCCGTAACTTTCTTTGCGATAGTCCGGCTTGTCACGATGGTAGAGGCGGCAATTATGGGATATTGGATGTCGTTGAGGATGAAGGAGCTGATGGGTGTGAGCTAGAGGATGGATCACAGGACGAGAGAGTGGAGGAGAGTTTCGGTGGTGGATGTTTTGAGGATAGAGAGTTGTTATGGACTTGCCGATGTGGAAGCGAGAGGCCGAAGTGTGCTTTAGCCAAAGCAAACATCAGCACACCGTCCATGTCGATCTGTCGCGGGTACCGCAGAATCCCACGTGCAATGATCTGGTGTGCACGAGGGATCGAGGGTTCGGTTCCATGATAGTCCCTGTATCGATGATTTCGCCATGCTGTGAGTGGTGAGTCCCCCTGTCTTACCATTCTCACGTGTGTAGCTCAAAGCAGGCGAGATCAATTAGCCTGTATGCCACCACTGGCCCTGACGCACTGCATCGATCTCCCGTTGGAGAGCAGCTTCTTTTGCTTTGCCATCGTTGACCTCTTCTTTCAACGAAGCGATCTCTGCAGCTTGCTGGGATGTCTTCTGCTCGTTTCTGGCGACTTGTGCCTTGAGCCTTTTGTTCTCAGCCTTCAAAGCGCTCTCATTTGGATCCACGGCCAGGGCTCCTTTGAGGTGCTCGAGTTCGTGAGTCTGTTGTCTGATCTTGACGTGAGCCTTTGACAGTTCGCCTGCAACCTTCTTCACATCGTCCTCCGTCTGAGTGCCACTTAGGATTTGAGCCGCGAGCTTTTGCTCGAAGGTTCGACGTTCGATGTAGCCCATGTTCGGTGGGACCTGTATGAACGTCAGCACAATGAATGAACCGCTCGATTGGATGCTATCCCTACCTCGCTCGGGTCGAATGGGCCCAGAGACTCACTGTCGCGTGGCGTGCCGTTCTCTAGACTCATACCCATCGACGGCTCCGCGGGCGACATCCCGAATGGCGATGTTGACCCTGTGGAAAAGGGATTGCTTGGGCGTGGCAAATGCGTCTTCTTCTCCTTCAGACTGAATGACGTTGCGCCATTCTTGACCAGCATGTCTTTCGGCGTGTACTGGTTGTGTCCGTGGCCTCTTGGGTTGTACTCTTCTGAAGTTGAAGACGGCATGCGTTTGCGTTTGAACTTCGACCCATCCAATCCAGGAGGCTCGTAACGATAGAGCACAGGCTGGTAGTCCCTCTCACCGGACAGAATATATGGCTCTCTGCCGCCTCCTGTGGCACCAGTGTGATACTTGGCATTTCCTTCGGCGTTTGAATCCTTGATGGCAGGTCGGCCACGATGAATACGTCGAGTGCGGATTTTGGCTGGACCACCGAACTCGTGTGGCCAGTTCTGTGAGAGCTTCGCGCGTGGGAGGTCTGATTCGAGGACCTCGTGGACTGCTCGATCGTCGAGCATAACAAACCTGGGCGGTTGGTTCTTGACAGTGATGGTGCCGATGTCGCTCTGTTTGGGATGTCAGTATTACAACACATGCCACGATCATCCCCACAATTCATTATGCTGCCGGCTGGCCGACGTCCAAAGCGGTGGGGTGGGAGCTAATCATGCCGTCGAGATGTTGTACCTACCTGGAATAGTCGCCAGCGCTTCTCAAGTGGAAGTGGAGGGCCCGGCCGATCGAAGTAGTCGGTGCCTTGGTCACCGTCGCCATCTCCAGGGCGCCATATCTCGCGCTCGAGGCCGGTGCTACGCTCTATGTAGATCTTGCGCTCAGTGGTGGCTGGATCGAGGAGGTCTTCGTCTCGAGGCTCGGAGTTCATGTTGTTGAAGGCCATGTAGTGCCTGTACTTGTGCGGGCGAAGAGGGGGTTGTTCACTTTTGGAACCTGTGCAATCTCGACGCCGTTTGTGTTGTCCGTGTCGCTCGTGCGGTGGCTGTTGCAAGAGTCGCGTGTGAGATTTGCGGAGAAAGTTTAGTTTCGCTTAGCGCAGGAAATATATGTTGCGTCAAGTGAATGACGCGGGCAGCTTCACTTCGCAACCCATGCAGCGCTCTATGGAGTGTCTTTGTGCTTGCTGACCGAAAGTGCTGGATGTTAGACTATCGACGAGGATCATGCTAGACGACTCAAGCACGCTCGAACATTCGAATTGTAGATTCTGAAGAAGGAGAGTGACTCGTCACAACGTTCGGACTGCGGATGTATTTGAAGGTCCTACGGCGTACGCGGCAATAAGCGCTCCATCACAAGAAGCCATGCTAAGAGTTCGTTTCCGCATATGGGCCTCAGAATGTTGCAGGGACTTCATTCCACTACTTTAGTACACGTAGAGACAAGAAGACGCCTTCTAGATCCGATTGTCACAGGAGGCCAAGCTTGTTGTTCGGATGGTACAGGTATTCCACGTTTCGCGTTTGCGACGCCGCTGATTGATTTTGGAGAGAGCTTCCGCGATTTAATTGGGTAGTCGATAGTAATGCCATGAAGAACAGTTGACCCGGATCGCATTATGCGGTTTACATGAGTGTGAAAGAGGAGGATAGGAGGCGACGTGAAGACAGGACTTCCAGATTGAGTTCGGCGAAATCGAGAAAGTCAAGCGAGCCAATCAGACGGCAAAGTAAGTCAGCATCATCGACTTGCTTCACCTCGAAACGCTTCCTCTTCGCCGCCATCAACCTCACAGACACGCCCAGAGCGTTCAACGTCCAGGCGACGAAGCCGCACACGATCAATTCCCCTCTGACAGCGCCAATTGACATCTACCACCATGCTGTCTACCCCCGCCGGCAAGGCCGCCCTGCGCTCCTCCGCCACAACCTCCTCTCTCCCAAAAGCCTCCGTACGCGCACTCTCTACCACTGCTTCGGCACAGGCAGTCTCACAGGATGGCCAGCAAAAGCGAGGAATGGCCACTGTCCAAGACGCACCTCCAGTCCACCGACATGGCGGTCTCAAGGACCAGGACCGCATCTTCACCAACCTGTACGGCCACCACGGTGCCGACCTCAAGAGCGCGATGAAGTATGGTGACTGGTACAAGACGAAGGAGATTCTCGATAAAGGTCACGACTGGATCATCTCTGAGATCAAGACGTCTGGTCTAAGAGGGCGTGGTGGTGCCGGTTTCCCGTCTGGCATGAAGTGGAGTTTCATGAACTTCAAGGGATGGGACGAGGACACCAAGCCACGATATCTCGTCGTCAACGCTGACGAGGGAGAGCCTGGAACGTGCAAGGACAGAGAAATCATGCGCAAGGACCCCCACAAACTTATTGAGGGATGTCTTGTTGCTGGACGTGCTATGAACGTACGTTGAAGATATAATGATATTGGACTGAGCCATTGGCTAACCTGCATCATTCAGTGCACGGCAGCATACATATACATCCGTGGTGAGTTCTATCACGAAGCTACAGTACTGCAGCGCGCCATCCAAGAGGCCTACAAAGCTGGTTTCCTTGGCAAGAACGCCTGCGGCTCTGGCTACGACTTTGACGTATTCGTCCACCGCGGTATGGGCGCCTACGTCTGCGGTGAGGAGACGTCTTTGATTGAATCTCTCGAGGGCAAGCCAGGCAAGCCCCGCCTAAAGCCGCCGTTCCCGGCCGCTGTTGGTCTTTTCGGCTGCCCGTCCACTGTTGCCAACGTCGAAACTATCGCGGTCGCCCCAACTATTGTCAGGAGAGGAGGCGAATGGTTCAACTCTTTCGGTCGCGAGCGAAACTCTGGTACCAAGCTTTTCTGTATCTCTGGACATGTCAACAACCCCTGCACTGTCGAGGAGGAGATGTCGATTCCTCTGCGGGAGCTCATCGACAAGCACTGCGGCGGCGTACAAGGTGGATGGGACAACCTCAAGGCTGTCATCCCTGGTGGTTCATCTACCCCAATCCTGCCCAAGAAGATTTGCGACGACCAGATTATGGACTTTGATGGCCTCAAGGACAACCAATCTGGTCTTGGAACGGCCGCCGTCATCGTCATGGACCAGTCAACAGACGTCGTCCGCGCCATCTCTCGTCTCTCCAAGTTCTATCACCACGAATCTTGCGGTCAATGCACACCCTGCCGTGAAGGCTCGAAGTGGACCGACCAAATCATGAAGCGTTTCGAGGCCGGCACAGCCCGTGCACGAGAAATCGACATGATGCAGGAACTTACCAAGCAAGTCGAAGGCCACACCATCTGCGCTCTGGGCGAGGCTTTCGCATGGCCTATTCAGGGTCTCATCAGACATTTCCGACCAGAGCTCGAGGCAAGAATAGCGGAGAACACGAGAAGACAGGGTGGTGAGGCACTGGCCGGTGGATGGGAGCACGACGCAACAAAGAAGGGCATGCTCATCTCGCCTGGTCAATAGATGGAAGGACGGCATGCAAAAGACGTTTAAACCAATTTTGGGCTCCTGTACAGCTCAGCGTGAGGTGCTCTTCTCCAAGCGGCATGTATGTACATATCCAATTCTCCTTTGTTGCAACAAGCACGGCGGCGCGAAGAGGAGCAGTAGCACGAAAGAATACTTTGTGAGAATGGAGATCAATCTTCTGACACCCAATTCCCCATCACCATCTCATATGGGATGTGATCGCAAGCACCGAATCCCAAGAGGACGCCTGCAGGACCAGCACTCTGTCCAGCACAAAGGTCTAGCAAGCGCTACCACGCCCCCGATAAGCTTTCCCTCCTGATGCGCGTCCAGAGTAGACACAGATCATACTTTGATTTTCTCCCACTCCTACAAATTAAACGGACTCAAAGTCTCGCGTCTTATTAGCATCGACGCCCAAACTTATATTAGGAGGGATATAATAGCGTTTTGTGATTGGGGATTTGTTGGTGTTGGCGCTTGGTGGTGGTGTTTGAAGATCTTGGAGGTCGTGGGGATCGGGGAGGATGGTTGGGAGGAGATGTTGGGGGATGTGATTCTGAATGGAGGTCGTTTATCTGATGGAGATGGAGATGTGATTTCGGTGTGTTATCGGAAGCGTGGGTATCAGGAGCGTTGAAGGGCGATGTGAAGTATCCGTGTCTCTCTCGGACGGATGCCACTTGCTCTGAAGGCACGAATCGAAGAGTACGTGATCACGGGAACTCGATGACAATAGCCTTTCCCGCAGGGTGTATCATCTCCTTATTATTGGCCTTTGGAATATGAAAAATCAGATTGTTAGAAGTGAAACGAGGAACAGATAGCATGCCCTTCCCTATGAGATAGTTTTATTCAAGGATGGAATCTCCTTCCCTTGCGGACGTTTGTACGTGCTGACAGAAGCCGTACGAAGAACCCATCAAGACATCGAATAGGGATTGACGTGTTCGACCTACAAGAAGCACATCTGATGAACGTAGACCCTTGTTTCTTATTTTCCATCACGTGCGGGGCAGCGAATGACGTCCGAGGTGCGAGGCTCATGTCCCGTCTCAATTCCTCTCTAACAAAATACGAGTCAGTGGACCATTTCTTATATTGCTACCTCAGACCCTGATATCACAATCCTTCACAAGAACCTCACCTATAGTGGGAAGCAACACTGTTTCTTGACAGCTGCCACCCTCCCCAACCTGCATGAAGATCGACCTCCGATCCCGAGCATCCTCCCTGTATCTGTTCATTGCGAGTGGCTTTAAGCTTAATGATGTCGGGCACCAACGAGGCTCCTTCGGCACCTAATGTGATTGCTCTGTTTTGGTATCCGGCGTCTCCTTATGGCAGTGTGTACAGTATTGCAGATGATGATGAATGAGAGTACTGCTGATGAGTGTAATGCACAGGACGCGTGAAGGCCTACCTGACACTCCGCAATATCGACCACGCAGAATGTGTATGTTGCATCTGGGATGGTGCTCGTCATATAGGGCATCAATATGTCCACGAAAATGCTGACGCCGCTCGCACCGCTAGATCCAGCCACCAATCCTCCCACGGCCTGACCTCGATGCTTTGGGCGTGAAGTATCGACGCTCGCCGGTCATGGCGATTGGTCGGGATGTCTACTTGGACACCCGTCTGATGATATCAAAGCTTGAGGAGATGTTTCCGGCGTCGTCGCAACATCCTGGGCTTTCGAGTCCGGAGACGAATGGACTGGCACAGCTGTTGCAGAAGCTCTCGATTGACGGGAGCATTTTTCAACATGCTGTGAGACAGATCCCTCGAGATTCAGCTCTGATGAAGTCACCAGCGTTTCAAAAGGACCGGGCGGGCTTCTTTGGACCGCAGTGGGACTTGGACGATGCGAGACTTTGGCGACCTGAGGCCATCATCCATATGCAGCAGTGTTTCGATATCATCGAGTCCTTGTTCATAGATGGCAGGAGTTGGGTAGCCGGCACCGAGACAATATCACTAGCTGACCTGGAAGGTAAGTTTGCAAATCACCACGAAGATTTGAAAGACTGGGAGAGCCCATCTTAACGCGAACCCAGGCGTCTGGGTTTTGAATTGGTTCCTCAACGATCTTAACCCGACAAAGGAGGTCTTCTCGGAAGATCGATACCCAAAGGTCCATGCGTGGGTCAGACGCTACCGGAACGAGCTTGACGTAGCCAAAGCACGTGTGCGGAAAAGTATATCGCTCGGTGGTGCAAATGCCGTGAGGTTGATCGTTTCGTCCGAGTTCTCCGACAAGGATACCTTGGTCGATGAGAATGACCCTCTGGACTTGAAAGCAGGCGTGGAAGTAGACTTGTTTCCAACTGATGGCGGTGGATTCACACATCAGGTAGGCCATAGCCAGCAGGATCTGGTCGAGCAGCACATGCTAACGCTGGTTCACAGGATCGCGGAAGTCTGATCAAACTGACCAAGGAGGAAGTCGCGATCGCGGTGCAAGCGCAGACTGGCGAAGAGATCCGCATCCACGCTCCCAGATGGCAATTCCGCGTCCGCGCAATCAATAATGCGGCCAGACTTTGAGGAGACGTCCGGAACGGAATTCTGCCAGCGGGCGGTGCGTGTCGGAATGATGAGCACCAACGAGTGGTGAGGATATTGATTGGAGTCGTTGGATGTAGTCGAGCAATGAATGCCTAAGGAAGACCGGGCTTCCTTGCTGTCAGATAGCGCGGCGAGCTGCAATGCAGAATCAGATGCAGAGGGCCGAAAGTGCTTTCTCGCACCGCTAAAATAGTCCCCAATCGCAGGCTTACACGACACACTGCTCGGTGCTACAGTGAGGCGAATGGGCGGCGAGCCATGAGCTGCGACGTGTGTCTCAAAGGCCCACCGCTGCACAGGATACAGTAGTAATATGTAGTGGGCGAGAGGTGGTGCTTGAGGAGACGCAAGCTGTATGTACTCCCATCAGCAGCTGAGCGGCCTCACAGCGTCGGTCTTGGCTTCACGACGGTGATCGTAGGTCTCGTGATCAGGACATACCGGGTGGAACAATAACAACAATACTCGTCCTAGAAGGGGTTACTGTATGGGAGGGAGTAATGCAGTCAGGGCGTTGATGGCAGCGGTGATTAGCTGACGAGATGGGCAGCAAACACACGCTTAGCGCGAGCTGTAAAGCATCGATGCCCAACCATGCCTGCTTGTAGCCTCATCCGCAAAATAGCTGGGATGTCGCGAGACTGTCGAAACCTAATAGTATTGTGAAACTGTCTGCGTAAATCATGTACTATCGTGTCCCAGCTGTTTTGAGGGTGAAGACGCCGTCTCATGCGGACCACTCACCACCCCCAGCGCGGTCGAATGCAGTCGCCACCAGGCCGTCATCACCACCACCGCATGCTGCACCCGCGCTGCTGTGTGCCGTCATCTCGTGCAGCGCTATACCTCGTCTACAAAGGCGGCCGTCGTCGTGCCAGACTGCCGCCGACGCTGCAGCTCTTCCTCAAAACCTCTGGTCCTCGGCCCACTCGCAACTGGACCGACTGGCAAGCCACCGACACAGCCCGTCGTCGCCGGTGAAAGCGTGCCTCTGCAGACAGGTGGACACTCTGGCTGGACGTGTCGGATCCACAAATCGGGAGGCCACAAACATCGCCTTGTGATAGGGCACAGGCCACTTTGGCGCCCAAACCGAACCTGCTGCCACTGCCTGCCCTGCCCCTCGCGCGCCCGCCCGCCCTTTCCACCACCCACTCACTCTCACACACTCGTCCTGATTCTCTTCAGCCTCGCTCCGCCGCCGCCTTGCTGAATATCACCCGCGAGCCCGCCGCCTGGCCTGCCCATCTGCTCTTTTCCTCTTCCCTCTCCCACCATCCGGATCTGCGAACCTTGCCGCTTTTTGGGTTACCACTTGTGCCCGATCCGTGCTGCCACAAGACCGGGATCGCTGGACTTTTCAAAGCCTCCAGGCTCTACTGTCTCGGCCACACTTTGGCTTTCATTGTTGACCGCCCACCACCGCGTGGCCCGTATTATACCACAGGACTCTGCGGCCCAAACCTTCACCCTTTCTCCCACAGGAGTGCACCGGTTGCTTTCTCTTCATATAGGCTGCCACGCCTAGGATTGGATTTCCGCCGGATCACTTCTCCCCCAACCCGTGGATAGGACTGCCCGCCATGCCTCAGGAGATAGCACGGCAGTGGTTCGTGCCAGGCGATGGTATTGACCGTCATGTCATTTCTGCAGACATCCAACGATACTTGGGCAACGATGCGACCGTACGGCCTGGACTGGGCACCGGCGAAAACCAGGTCAGCGCGAAACCGCCCATCGTAGGGCTGTCGACGGTGATGCTTACCGTGTATTAGGGTGTCCAAGGCTACTGGATCAAGGCTTATAGGAATTTGACCTCTGTATGGTGTATCGTCACTACAGTCTTGGCGCGCGCTAACATTCTTCGCAGGCCATGATTGCAGATTTGCGTGCAGACTCTGCGCGCTGGAGACAAGAACAGCGCCAGACCGGCACTCGAGGTAGTCACAGCCCTCTTTCGATTGATGCGTCAGGGTATACAGGACCTGACCCATTCTTAGAACCTTACGTGGGCTCGTCGACGTACCACGCATCCAGCGCGAGCCGCACTTCGCACAACCGCCGTGATGGAGACTCCCCTTCAGTAGATGGACCATATGGGCTGCCAGCCTCGCGGGAAGCAAGGATACCAGTCGAGAGGATGCAGGACAGAATGCAGATTGATCCACCACCACAAGTGTCCCGTGGAGGCTTCCAGCCGGACAGTCGTGCTCCATACC
Organism: Zasmidium cellare ATCC 36951; assembly: GCF_010093935.1. NCBI lineage: Eukaryota > Fungi > Ascomycota > Dothideomycetes > Mycosphaerellales > Mycosphaerellaceae > Zasmidium > Zasmidium cellare. Next base: position 613,511 of record NW_022986948.1, on the reverse strand, counting down.
CGCCGGACGGCAGAGCATTTCCATCTGATGGCAGAGGCTATGCGCCGGACGGTAGGTCATCATTCCCCTCGGATGCACCCATGTCCTCAGGAGGATTCAACGGACGCCCTCCAGTATCTGCTCCATATGGCGGCCAAGAACCTCGGTATGCCCCAAGCTACCCACAGTCCAATGATGGTGCTCCACCAGGCTATGTGAGGCAAGGCAACTACTATGTGCCGGTTTCTTCCTTTGAGCAGACCCCATCTGTGCCCAGCAGAGCGGACAATTATGGCCCCGGATCATTTGGACAGCCACCGCAGGGACGCGAGCCAAGAGATGCGAGATACCAACAGCCCGAGTATGCGGATCCCAGGTATGCCTACCCTAGTCCGGCGGCCACCGTGTCCTCCGTCTCTGCACGAGACCGGGAGCCGATATCCAGCCCGGCGCAGCCAAGGTTCGCACTGAGCAGGTAACCCTACTCTATCGCATGATCGCTGACCCCTACCAGTAGTTATGGCGCTGTGCCGCCGAGTCAATATGACCAATACGGCGGCAGGAGTAAGTACCGCTGATTGTCGACTTTGTGTGCGATGTACGGGAACTGATGCATCCGCGTCAGCTGCGCCAAGTTCAGGCTCCACTGGTGGTTCATCTGCAAGCAATCCAAGCCGGCAGAGTGTCTTTGGCCGTGTTGGTGGTTCCTCTGGTCGATCAGGCCGAAGATAGAGCGTTCGTCGTTGAGGCCAAACGCAGCGCTCGGACGGATCGCTACTTTCCAGCCACATTGGAGAGGATGTTCATACCATTATGGTCTTCCATCAGGATCTCATCTCCACGCATTGCATGTCGGCCGACCGGCCTCTACGGACTGCCCCGGATAGCGTTACCATCTCCTTTGGGCACAGGACATTCTTGACATCAATTGGGCTGGATACAAACGTGACCATGACATGAAACGCTTCCACCTGGAGTTACACCTTACACTTCTTGTTACGCGACTGCATGATAGCGAGGATGCCAATTACCAGAGTTTGGCGTTTCGGGGATGACATGAAAGAGAAAGGAAATACACGGACTGCTTCTTCGCTTCGGAATATCACGGTCTTGGCATCACGCTTTCAGGATACCCAAACTGCTGGATTTATCCTCCAGGAGGTTGCTCTAATTCTGGTCTGCGTTGTTTTTGGCTTTTGACGATTTGAGATATAGCATTTGGGTGGCGTTATTTGTCCGCGAGCATTTTCAGAGATTTGGAGTATCACTCTCGCAGCAGGATAGCGTGCGTGCGTTCATGTTTTGGAACTACGGGCATGTGGCTTTGAGGCCATTGCAGCGAAAAGGGAATTGAGGTGATGTTGCATGCTGAAGCGATGAATCCATATGAAGCTTACTCCTCTACATCGCACCCATCCACCATGCCTTTGGACTGCTGACCTTTCCTTTGCGCTTCGGCGTCGTCTCAATCCGGAAAACCAAGACTTGCCTGCTCCTACTCAATTGATAGCCGGAATCATCCAACGTGGCATGCTACGGTGCAGTCCTACAAACTCTTCAGCCCAAGCGACATCCAGCTGCGATGCTTCCCAAGCATCAAGTTGGAGAGGACCTCGCTTCAAGCAGACATCCTGTCCACGCCTCCCTCCTTACGTGTCTCGCCATGATACGCTGCTCGACAGTGCATGAACGCGGAGAGTGTTTCGTTTTTCTATTCCATCATCCATGATTGTCGCTCGTGCATTGCATGTGCGTGAAATGCATCCAACGCGGCCACGTGTTTCCATCGGCACTCACTTCATCTGCACGTAGGCGAGAGCAGGGCGTGAACCTCACACCGTCAAGACAGAGAGAAAGACAGCACAACAGCACATGCACCATCCCATCTACCGTACGTTACCACTCTACCGCTCAATCATCATTCAACATTTCCCTCGCCCCAATCATCGCCGCCGTGCCCATCACCCCCTGCCTCTCCTCCGCATCCAACAAAACCCCAAAATACATCTCCAAAGCCTGCACCCTCTCCTCCTCGCTCTTCAACCACCACTCCAACACCTTCTCCCCCTTCCGTCGCCACTTGACCACGTCGTGATTTAGTATTATCGCCCCGTCAATCTCGCCTTCCAAACTCGCTTCCGAGGGCGAGCCCGGTCCCTGCGATCCGTTGATTTCCAAAGACGTAGTGAAGCGCACCGCGACGACTTTGTGCGTGAAGAAGGTATGGCGATTCGTGCCCGGCTCGAGGTTCAGGCCCACGAGGTCCTGGGGCGTGAATTCTAAATCCGGGAAGCAGTAGTGCGGCGTCCATTCGCCGTGCGCGTCGAAGCGGTGCTGGAAGATCCAGAAGTTGTGGCTTTGGTTCAGGTTCTGGGGGAGGGGCGCGTAGATGAGACGCATTTCCGCAGGGGCGATCTGGGGCTGCGTGAGGCCGTCGTGGAGCGGCATGGGGTTGTGCGGGCCCGCGGCTCCATAACCCCCATCGAGGAGGTATTTGACGCCGTCGATGGTGACGAGGTTCACGACGTGCGTCCAGCCCCCGAAGACGCCGGGCCCGCGCCGGAAGATCCTGCTGCCGCACATGTAGACGTCGAAATCCAGCGCGTAGAGGATCAGGTGGAAGAAGTAGTTGATTTCCATGCAGTAGCCGCCGCGACCTTCGTTGCGGACGACTTTGGTGAGGAGGTGGGCGGGCGAGAGGTGGATCGTGTGGTGCCAGGAGTAGTGCTGGGAGATGTTTTCCCAGGGGCATTTGACGAGGTGGTGTTTTTGGAGGAGGTTGAGGAAGGAGAGTTTTTCCGCTGGGGTGAGGTGGGTTACGGAGTGGACTCTTTTGCGGTGGGGGAGTTGGATGCGGTTGAAGTAGGCTTCGAGGTCGTCGTCGGTGTATTTGTGGCGCGGGTGGGGGATTATTGTTGTTGTTGTTGGTTGGGGCATTGTGGCGTGTTTTGTTGGTCGAGGTCGTGTGTTTTTCTTGATTGTGATGGTGTGTCTCTCTCTGTGTGTATATAGTATATGTTCAAGGGAAGAAGGGTTGAGTTTTAAGAGCTGAGGTCTGTTTTAGCGAGAGAGGTAGCTGGTAAGCAGAGATACGAGTATTGGACGATAGCGAGGAGTAGTGTTTACTTTAGGTCGCTATCTGCGCCCTTTTAGGAACCTATTTGGAGTTTGTTGCTGGATTTGGCAGGTCGTCACGAGGCGCTCATGGTGGCAGCACAAGAGATAGCATTCGATGCAGCGACCTGATGGAGATGGAGATTGAAGGAATCGATAAAGTAAAGACACGAAGAAGAATGAGCGTTGTTGTAGAGAAGTGAAGGGACGTTGTTGACGCTTTGCCTGTTCCTGATGATGCCGAGTGACCGTGTCCAAGCTCCAAGCTCATATCCCGGTCCTTCATGACGAGCACATCGGCTCCCCTTCGACCGTCTCGAATCCTGTCACGAAAGAAAGCCATTGTGCAAAAGTTTCACGACCTCATCATCGTTCTCGACAGCTTGCTCTGACAAGCTCCAACGACCTCAAACCCTCCGCCCAACCATCGAAACCCTCCCTCACCTCAAACCCCGAACAAGCAGCAACATGTCCACAACCCGCCTCCCCTCCCTCACCAACACCACCCTCTTCTCCAACCTCCCCCCACCAAGCGAATGCCTCGCCATCCTCCTCGGCCTCGCCGAACTCACCGCCTTCGGCCTAACAGGCCTCACCGACCCAACCACCTTCTCCACAAACCACGGCCTGCCCATCCAAACCACGCAACAACCACAACAACACACCTCAGAAACGACCACGAAACGCGCCCTGGTCCAAGCCATCGCCGCACGGAACGTCCAGAACGGCGCCCTGTTGCTGACGCTGGCGTTGTACACGCGGGATCGCACGGCGCTGGGGATTGCGGTGGGGTTGGGCGTCGTTACGACGTTGGCGGATACGTTGATTGTGAGGGCGAATGGGGTCAAGGATACGGTGGCGTTTCATGCGGTGGGGATTGTGAATTCGGTGTTGCTTGGGGGGAGTTTGTTGTGGTGGGGTAGGGAGGATAGGTTTTTTAAGTGAGGAGGTGGAGAAGAAGGAGGGTGTGGGTGTGGTGGGATATGGATATGACAGACATGTGAGACATCGACAGAAAGAATTGCCAAGGAATGCTTTTGGGATTATGGGTTCGTTATTACGGATAGGACATATGTACATGGAGTTAGTTACGGCTTGGTGCTCCAAAGACGGATAGCGAGTCCAAGATCTTCATTTGGGACGAAGTCTCGCGACCATCTTTTCTACACGCTCAGCTCGGCGACTTGAGCGTTCTTCAGATCCTCCGAGTAAGGCTCGAGTGCGGACTTAACCTTGGTCGCCACGAGCTTGTGCACGATCTCCGGGCATCTGCCGATGAATGTAGCTGGGTCGAGAAGACTCTCCAGTTCGGGGATGACGGGCTCGAAGTAGGCGTTGTTTCGTATCCGTTCGATGAGGTCGTTGGGTTTGCCTTCTTGCTTGACGACGGCGCCGGCTTGGTGGGAGAGAACACTAGAAATATGTCAGTGATAGGCAAAGACACGATACGCAACGCTGTGATACTCACCGAATCTCCTCGTGGACTTCTTGTCGAGACTTGCCCTTGTCTACCATTGCCATGATGACGTTCTCGGTAGCCATGAAGGGAAGCTCTTGCTCGATACGCTGGTTGATGACGGCCTTGTTGACGACCAAGCCGTTGGAGATGTTGTTCAGCTTTGGTTGTGTTAGCACGTTGACATCATTCGTGGCAATGATTTTGACTTACCAGAATGAGACACGCATCGGCACACAGGAAGGACTCAGGCAGGGATATACGACGGATAGCCGAGTCATCCAAGCTTCGCTCCAGCCATTGCGAAGCATACGTCTGCTCAGCATCCGCGCTGAAGTTGTGGAGCTTCCTCCCCAACGAGCACAATCTCTCCGAACGCATGGGGTTGCGCTTGTAGGCCATGGCACTTGATCCGATCTGGTCAGCCTCGAAGGGTTCCTCGACTTCCTTGAACATGGCCAGATGTCTGATGTCGCCACCTATCCGTTCGCAGGCACAGCCGAACGAGCTCAACGCGTGAAGGACATCGACGTCAATCAGACGGGAGTATGTCTGGCTAGTGGATATCTCGGCCTCTGCGAATCCAGCCTTCTTGGTGACAAGTTCATCGAGCTCATCCACCAGCTCGTGCTTGCCCTTGAAGATGGCAAGAAAGCTGGCTTGGGTTCCAGTCGTTCCCTTGACACCGCGGAACGAATGAAGAACCTCATCGCGCTGCTTCTCGAGGTTGCGGAGGTTGCGAAGGAGATCCGTAATCCACAGACTGGCACGCTTGCCGACCGTGACAAGCTGAGCAGGCTGGCCGTGGGTATACCCAAGACAAGGCAAGTCCTTGTACTCAATCGCAAATGCCGCCAACCGCTGAATCACCGCCGCCAGTTTCGGCAGCACGATGTTCAGCGCATCCCGCAGGAAGATCAAATCCGCGTTGTCGGTCACATAGCATGAAGTCGCACCCCAATGGATAATACCCGCCGCCTCCGGCGCAACAATGCCGTACGTGTGGACGTGGGCCATGACATCGTGACGACGGCGCTTCTCCTCGGTGGCGGCGGCACCGAACTCGTCGTCTTCAATGCGGACGTGGTCTTTGAGTTGTTGGATTGCTGAGTCGGAGATGGGCAGACCGAGTTCCTTTTCTGACTCTGCCAGGTGGACCCATAGCTGTCGCCAAGTGCTGAAGCGGTTTCGTGGAGAGAAGATGAACTTCATCTCCGGGGAGCAGTACCTCGAATTGAGGGGGCTGTGGATATGTCAGTCATGATCCTTTCATGTGAGCACTTCATATCGAGTCGCTACAATCATTGCATGTGGGTTCCATGCTCAGATGTTGTGATCGCACAATCAAATTTGCTAGTGTGATTCGACTTTCTACATTTCCTCCAAAGAAACACCAAGACACTGTCGTCTTGCTGAAAGAGCACGTAAACTCACTTTTGGTACGTATCATGGTCGCCGGTCAACAAAGAGGTAGGCATGCCGCTGAGGCTCGATTCCGGATGTGGTGGTCTCGAAGGACGTGCTGCCATGGCGGCCATGCTTTTTGGCTTTCCCTGAGAGTGAGGAGGTGTTGCAGCGGGAAGAAGCGAGAAAATCCTAAGCTTGACGTGACGACGACCGAAGAAAGGGGACCGGAGTTCACGACATGGAAAGGGTTAATTGGTTTTGTTGCGAAATCTATTGCTTTTCAGAATCACTCGAGAGACGCACGGATTCACTCCATGGGAATTTTGACCCACGGAGAACCTGACCTTCACATGACAGTCCATTTTTCGGTGGAGAAAAGTGTGGGCTTTTTCGGCATGTGGATGAACCTTGAACCAGAGCACAGAGCACAAGCAGGAGAAAACTTCATTTGACTAAGCGTTAAACTCGTGAGATTCGTAGTCCAGAACAACCAGCTGGTCTTGTTTGATCCACCCTGCTTCGCTTCCTCCATCTTTTCCAAACTCATTTGATCGTTTTCGTAGCCGGGTTTCCAACCACACCGCCTTGGCTTTGCTGGTTTCGGTTAAAGATTCCGCCTCAGCTTGCATGGTATCCACCACGAACGTCAACTGACTTTTCAAGAGCCTGCTCTTTCAAAGGCCTGCGTCGGCTCGGGCTTTGATGCCATGCGTAAGGGTGCGACCAATTCCTGCGCAAATCTGTGTAAGATCTCAATAATGTACACCTCTACACCACGATTTCGTTCCATCGTTCAATCTTCATTTTCGTCCTCATCTCCTGGCCGATGGCTTCGGCACACCACCGAAAATTCGTCTCATTCGTTCACCTGGGCCAACCTTGCGCTGAGCAGCCGGTGTCGTCGAATAGCTGGTATTCGTACTGGCAGTATACCCGCTGCTCGAGCTGGCTGCCGTAAAGGTAGTTTCACCAGATGCTGTCGTAGATTCCGTCAAGGATCTGCCAGTCTCTCGTGACAAGGGTTTGATGTTGTCCTCATCATCGTTAGGAGTGGTTGTCGGTTTTGGTCCTGCAACCACCGTTGGCTGTATTTCTGCCGGTTGAGGCTCCGTGATCCTTGACTTTGAAGGTCGTTGTTCTTCCATGCGCGATGACCCAGAGTTGTTACGCTTCCGTTGATGACCTTCATGGTCATCGCGCACTTCTCATTTCTCAAACAGACTCTTGACCGAGTCTGTTATGCTCACGTTGCCGAAGAGCCATTGATTGCTGTGTCGGCCACAGTCCGAGAAGGTGGTGCTCTGTGCTCGGGCCTTGGGTTTGCTGGTCTTGGACGAGGTCGATGATGATGAAGGCTTGGGAGAGGACCTTGGGGGAGACCTGCTCCTCACAGATTCGGCCGAGGTGCGCATGTTCTTCATTTCGAAGCTCTCGGAGGAGCTTGAAGTGCTCGAACGGCTGAGGGAATGCATCTTTTCTTGGACCTTGACGCTGATGCTGGATTTCTTCTCTTGGTATTCCTTCTCTGAAAGGCCGGCGGTGTGATTTGAAGGGGAGTTCGTCATTCGAAGAGAAGAAGCGGGACGAGTTGCGGGTTTAAGAGCTGCTTGAATGATCGACAGGAGCTTAGTGAGCGTAGTCGGGGAAGGTTGGTAGCGTATGCGAGAGTCGGACAGGACCGAATAGATGGATTCTTCAAAAAATAACCACAGAGGGTCCAGTGGTCCTTTATGCTCGGACCTGAGCCCAGCTCTGTGTCACGATCCTGCTTCTCGTAGCTGCCCCAGTGTTCATGTGAGGCCCATGAGCGGGTCCCGCCAAGGCATATCCAAGACGGTGACTACGCGGTGCATGATCACGCTGGTGCCGTGTCCGTCCTCAGGCTGCTGCGAGACTGACGGCAGTCATTGGCTGGCGACAAGTCCCTGAACAGGGCACCGACAGAACATGAGAGCAAATGCCGTAAGCGAAGGGAAATCCGACCCGGTCGCCAAGCAGCTGAGGAGAATGAGGGGCGGTGATTGGAGTGCTTTACGATAGCGCGCCCGTAAGGCTGGACCGAGGGGACCGAGTTTGCCGTCTTTCGTCAGTAGTGCCTGGCGATTCTCTTGGTGCCATTGGCTTCGTTACGTGAACCCGTCTGGGCGAGGCACTCGTGACATGCTCAACGAGCAGCATTACGTAGGGCATGCAGCGGGTGTTTGAGATGGTTTGCAGATGCATCTGGTTGTTGCTATTCTCGTTGGGCGACGTTGTGTTTGGTGTGACGCCATTTGCTCGCTTGAGCCGGCCCGCAAGCCGTTTAGATTCCTTGGTCTTGGTCTTGGAGTCCACGACGACGTTCACAACATCAACACATTACACCATTCGCCAACCTAAGAGTACATGTCTTGCGACCATTCCACGGCATGCGTGGCACTTCCATCTATAGAGCAAGATGTACAACCTCGCTCTCGGCGCCACCGCGGATTCTTACAGGCTGGCCCTATTGCACAAAACCTCGACGCAACAAATGCTCTTGACTCCCGGCCATCGATATGCAGGAAGTCCTGAGTCACAACAGTGAGCCGCTTGCGCGTCCAGCTAAGAAAAAGGTTCGTTCGAAGAAGGACACCGTACAGCGAACGAGTTTGCGTCGCCTGGCTTGGCTGAATGCGAATATCGCTCAATCACCTGAACGGCGATTGATAATCGACGTTCGAGCAACGAACTTCCATCTCTGGACTGCTAGCAGAAGCAACAAATCTCACAGACCTCGAGACCTGCAGTTGCGCTGGTGGGATTCGGCAGGATTCGTTCCATAAAGGAGTGGAGGATGCTGCCCTGAAAGGACCCTTTGACACCAAGCTACTTTTTTGTCCGTCCGGTCACTAGATCATACGAAATACGCTGGATGCCCGGCACATGGCAAGGCAGCAGCATCGCATCAATTGACTGTCGCGGCCCTTGCGAAAGTCAGCGGCTCTTGCGATTGTCGCTCTCCAGAAACATGGTCCAGGTCGAATTCACAGGCACATCGTTCATCCAGTCTTGCTTAAACCGCTCTGCAAAATCGGGATGCTTTCGTGGGACGATAGTTTCCACTGACTTGTCTCATGAGCTTGCGAACGATGAGGTCGAGTCCCAGCTTTCGCAGGCTAGCTATTGTGTTCGCAAAGTGGTCTCACGTGCATCAGGCCCAACGATCGACAATCTCCATCTCGCCTATCGCCAGGTCGGGCGAAGGATGGCTTCGACTGCCTATCTCCAGCAATATACACACATTTACACGCGACGCACGCGATGTCTTATCGCTATCCAACCAATGCACCTAGAGCGTGGACATATCAAGTTGATGGCGACGTTACGATTGTGCCGCGATAGCATCATAATATCAAGCCAAGCTTTCCCAAAGGTAGGTGAAAGTACGTCTTTGATTCCACCTCATCACTTTCATCGAAGCCCGGATCCACAATGGCTGGCAACGACGGCCTCCAAGTTCTACCAGCAGGAGCCGGCTATGGAATCGTCATTGGCATCGGCGGACTCTTCGCCCTCATCATGCTGTTCCTCACCTGGCTACAAAATCGCTACACCTCCTTTTCCACCAAATCATCCGAAGAATTCAATATCGCATCTCGTTCGGTCAAGCCGGGGTTGATAGCATCCGGCATCGTGTCCTCCTGGACCTGGAGTGCGACCCTCCTCACCAGCTCGACCTTCGCATACTCCTATGGCGTCTGCGGCCCCATGTGGTATGCTGCGATGGGGACGATTCAAATTCTGATGTTCGCATTGATCGCCATCAAGATCAAGGCCAATGCTCCAGGCGCACATACATTTCCGGAGATCCTTCTAGCCAAGCACGGCAAAATCGCTCACGCGACGTACCTCTTCAACGGACTGGCTACGAACATGCTCGTGGGTGCGTGTTTGGTCCTCGGAGGCTCGCAGGTCGTGGCGGCGATTTCTGGAATGAATGTTTACGCCGCATGCTTCCTGATCCCAATCGTTGTGGCCGCGTACGTGATAGCCGGCGGACTACGATCGACCTTCATTGCAGACTACATCCACACAGTCATCCTCTTCATCGCCATCTTCGTGTTTGGGTTCTGCATGTACGCCACGAGCGACTTCGTTGGGTCGCCGAGCAAGTTCTACTATCTTCTCGTTGAAGCTTCAGAGAACATGCCCATTGCCAAGAATGCTGGCGATGGCTCGTACTTGACGTTTCGGTCTGTCGAAGGCCTGGTCTTTGCTATCGATCTCTTCGCTGCGGGATTCAGCACTGTCTGGTATGAAAATTAATTACGGAGAGCCTCAGACTCTCCTAAGACCTATCCGACTGAGCTTTTTACATAGGTTGGATCAAGCGTACTGGCAACGAGCCATCGCCTCACGGCCGGAGACGAGCGTGAAGGCGTACATACTGGGAGGGATAGCTTGGTACGGTGAGCATTCAAGACCCCTTCCTCATCATACACCCGAAGATACCAGCTAACATCCCTCAAGGCATCCCCTACGGCTTCGCAACAGCCATGGGCCTAGGCTGTGCAGCCCTCACCTCCTCACCTCACTTCCCAACCTACCCCGATCCCCTCACCGCCGCCCAAACCAGCGCCGGCCTCTCCTCCCCGGCAACAGCCATAACCCTCCTAGGCCAAGGCGGCGCAGTCCTAATGCTCATCCTCCTGTTCATGGCCGTCACCAGTTCCACCTCCGCCGAACTCATCGCCGTCTCCTCCCTCCTCACCTTCGACATCTACAAAACGTACATCCACCCAGACGCGGACTCCAAACGCCTCGTCACGGTGAGCCATTACGGGATTGTGATCTACGCGCTCGTCCTCGCGGTCTTTTGCTGTATTTTGAATGTAGCAGGCATAAACCTCACCTGGCTCCTCACGGTCCTCGCCATCATCGTCGGAGGCGGCGCCGTCCCCGTCGGGCTCGTCCTCCTCTGGAGACGCACCTCGACTCTCGCCGCCATCGCCGCGCCATGGGTGGGCCTCGCATGCGGCTTGATCGCCTGGTTCGTCACGGCGTGGAAGCGTTCGGGCGAGATCTCCATCGCGAGCACGGGGAACACGACGAATGCCGTGGCGGGGAATGTCACGAGTTTCGGCGTCGGGTGGTTGACGTGCGTGGTGTTGTCGTTGGCCTTTCCGGCGAAGTTCACGAGTGAAGACGCGAGGGATGTGGAGAGGCGGAATAAGATCCAGGGGATTGCTATGCCGAGGGCGAGGGGGGTCGTATCGGATGAGGGGATTGTTGGTACTGGAGACGAAGAGAAGAACCTCTCTTCTTCGAGCGAGGATAAAGTCGCCCACCCCACGGAATCTACCTCCTCGCAACAACAACAGCAAGATCTCACGACCAAACCCACCGGCAACGACCTCGTCGATTTTCTCGAGACGAGCAATATGGAACCCATGGACCCGGTCTTAGTCCGCAAAGGCGAACGCCTCGCGGTGGGCGCCAATGTGACCTTCATCCTTGTGGCCATCATACTCGTGCCATTTACTCTGTTCGGGACGAGCTACGTCTACAACCGGGCTTTCTTTGAGGGATGGGTGGTTGTTAGTTTCATCTGGGTGTGGTGTTCGATGGTGATCTGTGTGGTGTATCCTGTTGTTGAGAGCACGGGGGCTTTGAAGACGATTGCGAAGGGATCGTGGAGGGATGTTAGGGGGTTGTTTGGTGGGAAGGGCGAGAAGGGGAGGGGTGGAGGCGGAGGAGACAAAGCTTGAGATTAGCAGTCATAGATGCAGAATTCAAGCAGGTCCTTGATCAACATCCAAATTCTTGTGCATTGCTGCTTTATGCCTCGCCGTTGTTGGAGATCGAGATGCTGTCTATTTTTCTTCGAGGCATATTTCTCTGTGAACATGGCCTCCCGCAGTGCAGCATATCGCGTAATTGTCGAGAACAAGACGACCGACGTCGAGACCATCTTTTCCCAATGTATTTCGTCATGGCAGTCAGCATGATCGTCATCGATAGCATCCTTTTAAGCTGATCGACAAGACACCATGCATAGAATGATGGAATGATGGAAGCAGAGAAGCATGTGTGCATGACATCTGGAGAAAGTGGGGACCCCGAAGTGCAGCGATCGGCAATACCGCATTCGAAAGTCTATCGTCTATTGCACGTGTAGGTCGTCTTGCTGTCCAGCGGTGAGTCGTTTAGCAGTCTGTCGGTATCTCCAGAAGATACTGGAGGATCGGCCTGACCGACTCGTGGTGGGACTGCGGGAACTGACGGATTTCGTCGTACTTTTCGTTGGTCGTATCTGCCCTCAGTCTCACCCGATACGCTCGGACTTGAGTCTCACAACCTCAGTCAACCACCAAGCGTGGATGCGTTCATCTCCAGTCAATTCCGGATGGAAGGCAGTGCCAAACACATTCCCTTGCTTGACGGCTACGATGTCGCCATCTTCCCCGAGCTCCTCAGCCGTGGTCGTCTTATCCCGGATGGCTCGTGCTCTCCCCGGCAGACGGCCAAGAATCTCAACAGGAGCATTCGTCGCTTGTCTCGGTGGAGCGAGGACCGTGTCTGGAGATTTCTCTGCCGACACGGCATTTGTGGGCGGCAAGACCTTCTCAACGACTGGCGCTCTGATGAAGACGGAGTGGAAAGGCGACTCCAAGAACGGCAGATCCAGATCCGCCTCGAAGCTTTCGACTTGACGGCCAAAGTAGTTCCTCTGCACCCTCACATCCAATCCTCCGATGAGTTCCTGCCCAGACTGCTTGGACTTGTTGGCGCTCTCTGCCAGTAAGATCAGGCCTGCGCAGGTTCCCCAGACAGGCTTCCTCTGGACCTTGACAAAATCCCGAAGCGGGTCCAGCAGGGCGGTGCGCTCTGCAATGAGTGAGATGGAGGTGCTTTCGCCGCCCGGCAAGATGAGAGCATCACATGCCTGCAGCTCATCCGCGTTCCTCACTTCGAGAAAGGTGAAGTGGGGCGGCTGGTGAAGGGCTTTCCGGGGGCCATTGGCGATGGACTGCGCAGCGCGGTGCAGTAGCTGGATGTGCTCGACGAAGGCGCCTTGCAGGGCGAGGACGCCGACGGTGATGGCGGTCATGGCAGGAGTATCATGGCGAGGTGATGATATATCCAACACGCCATCAAATCAAATACCCCGAGGGCGAATTGGGAGTTGGTCGGGAATTTTCGCGCTAGTGAGTCAGTGAAGGGCGCGCCGTCCGGATGACGGGCCCGACATAGGGCCTGATAAGGCAGGCGCAGACATAGCTAGTCGAAGATATGTTCGGAAACCGAAGTGGTCGTGATGAGGGTGTTGCAAGTGGCTATGACGAAACGGGGGCTGTGTGTGATACAGTGATGAGGTGACAGGCTGCCTCTGCTCTCACGCTCGACACACACGTGGCGCGCCATTGCCGGTAGGAGGTCCGGGATGGCGGACAAGACCACACAGCGCTCGTGGGACGGTGGATGGAGGAGGCGGCGGTGGAGAAGCAGGCTGGTGGTACGTTGCTAGGCATTCTTATTATTCGTCGCACCCACAACAACAGAACTCTGGGACCGGATGGCAGGATGCGAGCGT